>NW_022987387.1:1336097-1713770 GCF_902827165.1 Trematomus bernacchii
ATATTTAGAGCATGTCATGTCATGCTTCAGAGATTATAAAAACTCTTGTATCAACGCCTTATGAACCCCATAGAGTTAGCCTAAATTCACCATTCAATCAGGAGTTTGCACAATGTCCATCCTGTTTGTCAGCATTCTTGACAACATACTCATACAGGCCTGCAGTGAAGTTGTGTTTTTATCACATATAAGCAAATGCAGTTTCACTATTTGAACGTATTCAACGCAAAGGAGAATATATATTGCATCGTCTCAACTTTACTTGGAAATGGAGTCCATTCTCCTATCCTTCTGGACGAAAGATGACAGGAAGTCCTCGTTATTTTCATTACGTTTAAAAGTCTCTCCGTCTAATTTTTGTTAGAGCTTGCTACCCCACCTCCCCCCCAAGTTACCTTGACTATGGAAGGTGAGTAGATGAAGTGGTCTAAAAACTGGTGACACACAGAGATGGTTACAGCTCCAGTATTGCCTGTGCTCTATACATATTCAATCAGGGGGATGTCGCTGCCTCACCTGTTGTCTCCCCCTGTATTTACAAATGCAACAGATCAGCGGAAAGATCATAATATATATTTTAACAGCTATTTTCATTGGATCTGCCTCCTCTGACCACATGACCCTCTATGGTTCATTTTCATCTGACAAATGTAAATAAATGTAGCTGTGCACAGGACCTGCTGTTACCTAACATGCTGCAGAAATTCCTCCCCCCCCGCGTAAGAGCAGTGAGCTCCTCACTTCAGTTTCAAGTTGTTCTTTCCTTTTTCGGTCACAGTATCCTGAGGGAGGGCCCACTTGCAGAAATATGCTAATGGAATATTATTGTGCCGCATATGTGTTATTCCATTTTCATCCTTCTTTTTTTAATTATTTTAATGTGCAAATGAATGCAACACCACACAAAGCTGTCTCACCTACAGAACATTTGAGTGGCTGCTGCACAGGGTTCATCTCAATGTCTCACTGTGAATCCCCCACTGATGACAATAAATGCCAGAGTGTATCGTAGAGTACGGTCTTTGAAGGCAAATAGTAATATTCTATATGTTTTTGGATGTGAGGCTGCTGACAGCTGGTGTTTGAAACATTTTATATCAACTTATTTACAGTAGCAGTTTCGTAGTATTTTGTAATATGTCAGATTGCGTCACATCTAACCCTAAAAGATGTAACAGGAGAAGTGGGTCACAACACCTCGTTTAAAGAGTATTGCAGTATTGAACACTGTTACGATGAGATTTCAGTTTATGTTTACTCGGAAAAGAGAGAGAGAAAGTCGTGTAGGGGGTGGTCCGATGCACCAATTAAGTTGTGATACTCACTTTTAGACTAATCTGGCTTCTGATTGTGCCGCCTGTCGCCCGTCTGCTGACACTCCCGCCCCCAGCTGCATTATTATGAACATATTATCAGGTATTCCCCCCCAGATGACACACACACAACCACACACACACACACACACACTTGTCAACACATTAAGCATGTGCCATCGGAGGCCCTTTGTCCCGTGTGCAGACGGGGTTTTGGACAACTTGGCCTTTTGTTTGCAGACTCTGCTGCTCAGCAGACAATGGGGCTATTGAAAGTGAATGTGCCCTGACACACTTGGCTGTTTTAGGGGGGAAGGTGGGGTTCAGGGTGGGTGGGGTGTACTGGCAAAAGACGGAAAGGGAAATGTGTGTGTGTGTGTGTGTGTGTGTGTGTGTGTGTGTGTGTGTGTGTGTGTGTGTGTGTGTGTGTGTGTGTGTGTGTGTGTGTGTGTGTGTGTGTGTGTGTGTGTGTGTGTGTGTGTGTGTGTGTGTGTGTGTGTGTGTGTGTGCTTTGACTTAAAGAATAGGTATGGTTATATCTCATGTTATGATCAATAAATCCAATGAATCCCTGAAGATTAAAACAACAAACAATTGATTCTTCCAACAAGTACGGTGCGTATTGTTACCCCTCCTAAACTGCTCCGTCTGAACACAGGTGAGAGTTCTGTTTTTTTGTATCTGTGAACATATATAAAAGACAGAAATGATTTGCCCTCTGTTTTTAAAAGAACATCAATGTGTTGTCTTAAATACAAAATGACTGCTTTTGTAAAAATGGGATCATTAATGAACAAAATAAGTATGCTTACCTTCAGTGTTCCTCACCCATACTCTTGGTGTGTTTATTTGTAAGTCTACCAAAAATGGTAATTACATATTCTCCATCATAATACAGTTGTGAAGCCAATGTTTGAACACTTTGAAACCTTCATTGTGTTCAATGTTAACCCATGTGCGTGTGTATCTTCTCCACAGGGCTAGTCAGGTTCTGACTCGCTGGTTGGTCAGAAGACACTGCAAATGTGAAATGACTATTTGAAAGACCAGTTTTAACAACTTTCTAACTTGCAAGCTCCCACTTTACATATTGAAAATCACAAAAATAACACAATACATTCAAACTAAGACTCACAGCCCGGCCACTGATTTGATCCCCCCCCCCCTCCCTCCGGTGGCCCCTTTCCCCTGTCTGTGTTAATTATGTGCATTGCCTGCACTTTGAAGGCATAGGAAACATCTTAAATGTTTTTTCAGATAATTTTTCCGGTCTTAAGGGCAGTATTACAGAATTCTCTATGAGAAAAGGCAAAAAACGTATCGACACGGACCAATTCACAATTATATATAATTTGACATCTAAAAAATGTGAGTTGTTTTAAAAGAGTAATCAGGTGCATTGCGTGTGGTCAGTATATGACACATGCTGGAACTTTGTTTCATTGCTCAACATCACATTTTATCAGAACCATTTCTTTTATTTTCCTTTTTTTTTATTAAAAGGATGTAACAACATTAAGAAAACCAACTGACATGAAGCCTGTCATTCAGCAGTTTCCTGTGACAGCACTACATGTCCTTATCATACAAAGTGAAGGGTGCTCTGTTCAGAAATGACTGTACCCACAGTAATAATCAATCATATCCCTGCCTTCCTATTGTGAATATGCTAAACATATGTCATGAAAAAAACAAGTCAGGTTATTTCTATCCAGCAGTGATCAACCCCAACTGAGTGTACCTGCAGTATAATGATGATGAGCTCATCTTCATCATGTGACAGGGGGACAGCACTGAGTGACCCAATAAACAGCATTCACTCATCAAAGGTGAAGATGATGGTGAGATCTAGAGATGCTAGATCTCTAGATGCTTGGTGGTTGTGAGGGAAACTTCTGAAGCAATGGAGACAGGACATGTCGTACGCCACAAGTTGACACAGCAGATGCCCAACCAATTCTGAAGATCTCTACCCCAGACCCATGTATTTAGCTGGTTCTGAGAGAATAATCAACATGCTGCATAACAAGATAAAACAGGCAAAGCACCATAACACCTCTATCAGCTGATGCCAACAGGCAGGAACAGGGAGACAAAACACTGAGAGCACAGCAGAGATGGAGTACTCGAGTCCTGGACTCGGACTCGAGTCGGACTCGAGTGCCGATTTTCGGGACTCGTGACTCGACTCGGACTCGCGCACTGATTGACGCGACTCGGACTTGGACTCGTGAATTCTCGCACACGATGACTTGGACTCGGACTCGGACTCGTGAATTATCGCGTACGCTGACTTGGACTCGGACTCGGACTCGTGAATTTTTCCCCCCACGATGACTCGGACTCGACTTGTACATTGACGCTCCGACTTGGACTCGGACTCGGACTCGAGCAAGTTTTCTATGGAGTCTGATATCCTCTATCCTGGCGTGTGCACCGGCTGCGAGGCGAGTTCACGTACTGGGCCCCGCTATTCCAGTCTAAAGATGTCTAGAGACACACCCCGCATCGTGCTGTATGCTTTCACACATTCTGCTTCCACATTGGAAAAGAGCAGCGCAAAATGCTCTATGTGGAAACAATATTGAAGAGAAGGCTCCGTAACACATTACTCTAAACATCGAGTTCAGACATATAGGCTGTCTTGAACACTATCATCAGAGTAACGTGATCTAATCAATACATAAAGATTCAGCCGATAACACGAAAGCACACGGCTACTTAACATGCAGAATGACGTCATTTTGCATGCTAAGTAGCCATGTGCTTTCTGGGGCTAAATCTTTATCAGTAAACCGATTTAACCGGTAAAAGTTCCTTCAAAATAAGAGTCCCGATCTTATTACTTTCAAAATAAAAGTGCAAAACGAAAACTTTACCATAGGAAAATATTGGCATACAAATATAATCACTTCTCTAAAAGGTAACTCATTTTAAACATAGTTTATTTATATATAATAATAATAATAATATTAATATTAGTAATAAGCTTTATATTTGTATAGTGTGGTGATTGACATTATCCACCCACAGATCTAGGGGTTGAGGTATTGTTCCGCACGGACATTTGAGTGAGGCGGACTTAGTGTTTCCGCCGGTATTCTTCTCCTGGTGCATGTTGTTGTTGACATGAAGTTCAGATGCAAAATAAAGGTCTAGCTTGTTCATTCGATACCCCGCCTCCGACTCCCGTCTCTCGGCACCACAATAGCACCTATTACAAGAATTGTAGCCAAACTCGCTTTACAGCAGTTCAATAGACAGATTAGTATAACATCACAGGATAAAAGCAATGTAGAGGAGCAGCTACATTTCAACACATATATCCACGAAGATTAATACATGAAGACTTGTGACTCGGACTTGACTTGGACTCTTCTTAGGTGACTCGGACTTGGACTCGGACTCGAACACAGGTAATGATGACTCGGACTCGACTCGGACACTCCTTGGGTGACTCGGACTTGGACTTGGACTCGAACACAGGTAATGATGACTCGGACTCGGACTCGACTCGGACACTCCTTGGGTGACTCGGACTTGGACTCGGACTCGACTACGACTCTCCCTTGGTGACTCGGACTTGGACTCGGACTCGAAGAGTGGTGACTCGAGAGTGACTTGGACTCGTGAATTGGTGACTTGACTACAACACTGGAGCACAGCAGCCAAGGTTACAGGTGCCTGAGCTCAGTGAGGGCAGTACAAACTGATAAACTGGGTCAAAGTTATGGGCCTTGGAAAATATTTCCCCAACAGTGGTAAATTAGTGATGTGAGGTTCGTGAACGACCCAATTATTTTGAACGGCTCTTTGGTACGAACGAAGGGAACCGAGTCCTACTTGGTGAGAGCCGTTCTTTTTATCGTTGGTTCACTGCCTGCCATAAATCCACTCGCCTTTAAAGGAACTTGCTTTCCTGAATGCAAAGTAGTCTGCTTAAGTAGTAGTTTGGCTGGCTGAGAGATGTAGCAAGTTATACATTTTTTCTGTGAGTAGTAGATTTCTGGCAATACAGTCAATCATTATCCTGGTGATTATTTTGCAGATAAACCTAGTAACCCCGCCCCCTTAAAAAAACGGCTCTTTTGAACGGCTCTCGGAAAGGAACGGAGCCATAAGATCCGGCTCCCTTCAAAGAGCCGTAATTCCCATCACTATGGTAAATGTACATCATGAGCCTGTGTCTTTGTGTAGGCACAAATGGGTGGTTATAAGATAAACTATTTCATTTTAATATTCAGGAATAAAGTGAGTGGATTGTGTTTTTTGCTCTTCAAAAACAGTGAGTGGGTCAGTTTTATGATTAAAGACAAGAAGTGTTAACATTATGCTGACGGCATCATGCTCTCAGAGTTCTGTTCGGTGATATGGTTGCATTTTTAGACACAGACAGGGGTCAAGCTCTGATAGAGAACTAACGTTAGTAAAGAACTGTTGGGATCTCTAAATGAAACAAAGAAACAATATTTTAAACAATATGTAAACTGAGCTGTCATCAGAGTTCTTTTCAAGGTAGTCAGATATTCAGCTGCAAGTCTGTCCTTTTTACAGGTGTGTTACCTTGAAGCATCCACATTTTAAAAGTAAGGAAGCTAATTATTATTTATATAATGATTAGGTAATAGTAACCCTCAGATGGTTTCTGTGTGATACATTCATTTGACAGGGTGTGACAATGTGTAGCATGGGTGTAATGTAGTTTTAATATGGATGTAAAATTGGTAAAACAATGTAATATGGGTTTAATAAAAAGTGTTTAATGTGTCCAATAGAAGTATAATATGCATGTAATTTTGGGTGTAAAATGAAGGAATAAAATATAGGTCTAATAATACATAATAATCACAGCAGATAAAGAGTGTAAACTGGAAAATAAGTCATATTTTAAAGAAAAATCTTGAAATGTGCCATTTTAGCCTAGAAAATAGTAGAAAATAGCCAATTATTAATTTTCCAAATTACTTCTAGGTGCTTGCCTATTTAAGGGTTGAGTATCCCAGTGGGGATTTCCTCTGGTTTGTACAGATTTCACAGTGTTTGTTATTGCCCCCCCTGAAAAGAGCTGAAAAGCCCATTTGACTCACTTCTTAAGAAATCTGTGGTCTTCATGGAAAGAAGCCCCAGCCTCATCAGGACAACACCTGACCGATGTGTCCTTAAAGGTAACACCGTTCTCCCTCCTGGATCATGTGATTATAATCAGCTCTGCTAAATCTAATTTTTCTGTGCCTTAGAGGTGTTCCCTCTGTGGGCGTACATTACCATCAGAGCCACACATGCCGGTGGCGTTATGTAAGCTCTGTACAGCAGCTATAAATAATGGAGTTTCACAGGCGACTGAGCACATATATTAGTTTCTGCTGAGTTTTTCATTATTGCTTAGCTTTTGAGGAATTTACACAACATACTTTACAATGAAGTAAATCGGCTATCAATGAGGGTAGGTGTCAAATACGTTTTGAGTTTAGTAAGTAGAGTGGATTTAGTGACTCAATACATCAGCGTAAACATTAGGAAACTGATGAGTTGATGAGATGCAACTGTGTGGCAATACCATTTATATTTGCTTTTCACAGGACCTTTCCATCAAAATCTGAGTCTGCATATGTCTAATTTAGTGGAAATGCTGATACAGCATTCCAACTATATGTTATGCTACGGACAACATTTTTATTATTCCGCCGACTTATTTTGGCCCTCTTCTCCTCGCATTCAACATCGCAGAAACTCCGTTCAAACATCAAAATGTTCAGCTCGGTCGGGAATCACAGGCTATTACTTTTATCATTCATAACTTTCATAATTCCAGAGATACATCCCATAATTCATCACATTTTTAACCATTGAAGTCAATGGAGAAAATCTTCAGACTTGAACAATCTTCATGCGACTTCAACTGCTAACTGTTCATTCATACTTTCACTCAGAAACCTCATTCCAACTTTAAAATGTTACACATCTTTCTGACATTATTAGTGTAACACAACCTTTAAATCTGATTCGTACTTTAAGAGATATTAAACATTGTTCAGACCTTGGTAAAGAGGCTTTCTTCAGATTTTAACATTAACTAGAGTGCGTGATGTCACAGCTAGAGTGGAGCAAATCTTGAAATTTGCCTTCATATTTTTTTTTTAAACTGCCATAATTCCCAAACCCTACATTCCTGAGACATCATTTTTCATGACAAACGTAGGAAAACATCTCGTAGCTTGAAAAATGACAAATAATTAAGCAAAAATAATTAAACAAAATGCCTCTTGAGGGCATGAAGTGACAAAAACGTTCAACATGTCTCCATTAAAACCCATTGTAATTTCAGGCTGATATTTCCTCACAGCAGCAGTCGCACACCTTTAGTTAAACTGCGAAAAAGGCCACATTATTAACCCGAAAGTACACAAAAATTACACTTCAGATACTCAACTTCACATGCTTCACATTTTGAAATTTCACAGATATCTGTTATCGTTCTTCCACAAAACGTTCACATGTAAGAGGTTTATCTCTCATTCAGAACAATGCAAACCTTTGATCTCAACAGAGCTCGTTAGCTCAACTATAAACACCTGTGTAATGGAACACGATGATGTCATCACTCCAACTGACATGCTCAGAGCAGCAGACTTCAGATAATGGTTAATGGTCCTGCCCTCAACAGCTCTACGTCAATTATGGGGTGTCATCATATGCCGTTCAAGAGAAGAGAGAGAGGGCGATCAAGAGTCAGTTCTAACTGTTAATTTCATTCTCTCTCTCTATCTTCCTCTTCCTCAATATCTTCCTCTTCCTCAATATCTTCCTCTCTCCATCTTCCTCTTCCTCAATATCTTCCTCTCTCCATCTTCCTCTTCCTCAATATATCTCTCTCTCTCTCTCTCTCTCTCTCTCTCTCTCTCTCTCTCTCTCTCTCTCTCTCTCTCTCTCTCTCTCTCTCTCTCTCTCTCTCTCTCTCTCTCACACACAATGTTCCAAACGGCCCAAAACTTCACAGGTTTGGTAACGATGCAGCCATCAATGCATCTAAGCGTAGTATAGGGTGTCATCAAATGCCGTTGCCATGGCGACAGACCACTCGCCATGAAACACGATGTCGCTGTAAGTCCAATGGACACGGTCCAATCGTCCCCCAATCTTCACTTGTATATCACCGTGCCTCAACAGCTCTATGCCAAATCTGAAATCTCACCATATGCCATTTCCATGGAAACGCATCCCTCGCCATATAAAACACGATGTCCCTTTAACTCCAATGAAAATGTTCAAAAAGTGCTCAAAATTCACATGTGTGCTAACAGTCCAGCCGTGAAGACATCTACGAGACAGTTTTGAGATTTCTTCAAATGCCGTTGCCATGGCAACACAATGCTCGCCATGAAACACGGTTTTCTCATAACTTCAGTGAAAATGTTCCAAACGGCCCAAAACTTCACAGGTTTGGTAACGATGCAGCCATCAACGCATCTAAGCGTATTATGGGGTGTCATCAAATGCCGTTTCCATGGCGACAGATCATTCACCATCAAGTTAGTTCAAAAGTTTGCAGTTCAAATATTCTGCTGCTTTTCCAAGCCTTTTTACTTTCTTTTCTTCACTCATCACACATTCAAGCCCCCAGTGTTCATGTATCATTTCAATCTCAATCCTTCACTTTCTTCTTACACATTACATTTCAGCATAGCAGTTTAGCGTCAGCTTTTCAGCATAAAGCATTCCCACTAGCAATTTCTTCAGGAATTGCATTCTCTAGTTTAATAAATGATGAGCATGTATCGGCAACCAGCAGTCCATGTGGTCAGTAACAAGTCTCTACTTCACCCCAACAGTTGACTGTATCTGTGACTCTGCAGAAAGAGGAGCAGCACGTCCACTCACAGTTAGGATCCTTTGAGACAACTGGACAAAGTGTTTGAAATGATGTTCCAATAAAAGGCCCAGAGGGTGATCCAATATTTTTTTTCCGGATACTAAATAGTCAAGATCAGAGGTTGCGCTAGACTATTTCGCTGCCCGTCATTTTTGACCGTCAGGATCGTAAAGGTTTCGTCAAAATCCATTTTTACCCGTCGGCCTGTACACAACTGATGGGGAGAGCACGCTCGTGAACTGTCAACTGTTAGCGCCGGTGTTATGCCGTGTTATGCATGCCCACTGCACCTCGCGGGAGCGCGCCATAGCGTAAAGCATAACCTCCCAGACATTTCAATGATTAGTACGGCAAAGTTAGGTCTGGAAACGATATCATTTCCTTTTTGGCGGGCATGCATAACACGGCATAACACCGGAGCCTTGCTGCGGGGAAACTTTGGCGCTGTTCTGAGTTTGTTCGAATCCGTCAAAATGACGGACTGCTTTCAGATTTTTCCGTCATTGTTAAAATAATTCCATCATAGACGGAAAATATTAGTTTAACGTGACCTCTGGTCAAGATTGTATTCACGTTACTAAAAAATATGTCAAACCTATTAGAGACATTATTACTGGTTTAGTGTTTATCAAACTTCTTAAAGGAGAGGTGTCATGCTTTTCCGGTTATTACCCATCCCCTTGTGTGTTATGAAGGTTTTTATGCATGTAAACGGTCTGCAGAGTCACAAACCCTCAAAGTACACCCTGTAGCGAGTAAAACTAACACAGAAAATACCTCCCCAAAACGCCTCGTTGGAGATACGTCATTGTCCATTTGATTCTTCCGGGTACGGCATGATGTCATGCCGTACGCGGAGCCGTTACGTTAAGCCCCCGCTGATTGGTCCAAATTGACCAATCCACGGACTTCCTCACACACAGGCAGCTCTGCTGATTTCTCCTCCCTGGCTGCAGGCTGATAACAGACAGTTGGGATCGCGGCGAAATTCTCTCTGCAGACCCATTCTCACAGCGTTTATCAACCTTTTTCTTACTCAATATCAAGCCACACTTATTGTTTTTACTTCGGCTGTGAGTTTGTCTGTGCTCAGGATGAGTTTGGCTGTGTTTCAATGTGTATCCTAAACAAGGAAACTATGGAGGACGGAACATGACTTAAGTATAAATAAATAAATGTGTAAATAAATGTATGAAGAAATACCGGAATAAATAAATAAATACAGGAATAAATAAATACAGGAATAAATAAATGACGAAATAAATACAGAAATAAATAAATGTTGAAATAAATACACAAATAAATAAATAAAAGAATAAATAAATGCATAAATAAATATGGAAATAAATACACCAATGTATAAATAAATAAAACAGAACACACGTTATTATATATCTTTCATATTTTACTCGACATACATTTATTTATTTATTTATGTGTCCGTATGCTAATGAGGTGGGCGGTCCTAACCTCAGTCTGAAGCAGGATTGGTTACAGGAGTGTGTGATCATTTCTGGCAGAGGGCTATACTAACGCCTGGCTAACCGCGCTGATTCGAAAGGAGCTTTACTGTTTAGCCCTTATCTTTATACACCCATGGTTTATCCACAGTTGTAAGGATTATTTATGGGTATTGGTTTAAGAGCCATTGGAGATCATTAGTGGACCATTTAGAGAACGGAGAACCAAAAGACTATGTCCTCTCTATGTCCAGTTTCGTGTGGAACGATGTATAGAGGACTTGGCTCAGCTCGACATGGATGTAGATGTTAACCCAGCTGTGTTTGAGAGTCTTCAAGAGGTTGCCCGCCAACTTGAAATCCTCTCGGAAACAGAGGAGGCGACCCTTGGGCGTCCATCTTACATGTTGCCCCCAAACGTTATTGAAGCACATCTTCGTTGGGGGCACACCGCTGGGGACATCGCGAACGGGTGTGCGAAAGAACAATTATTAAAGAAGCCATTATTAGCGAGTTGCCGTGGGTGTACACTGTACACAGAATGAACAGATGTGACTTGCCACGAATCTCTTGCTTCTGCCTGGCTCCAACAATTGGCGAATCCTGCTTCAGACTGAGGTTAGGATACGGACACATAAATAAATAAATAAATAAATAAATGTATGTCGCGTAAATGTAGAAATATATGAAAGATATATAATAACGTGTGTTCTGTTTTATTTTCGACTTTTATTTATTTATTTTAGGGCTGTCAAGTTAACGCGTTAATAACGCGTTAACGCAAAAAAAAATTAACGCCACTAATTATTTTAACGCGATTAACGCATGTGTATTTTTTGTCCTCGCCGCCCCGTAGTTTCAGAGCGCATCGAGTTTTAAAACACCATCTACAAGCTGATGCTGACAGCCCCGCTCCTGCTGCCCGCTTGTGGCAGACCACACTTCCACGCTCACCGGCAGGCCCGGACTGGCCATCGGGAGGACCGGGAGGGAGTGTGTATGTGTGGCGCGACTCGCGCGAGCGAGGCACACCTTACGTGTTGTTGTTGTTAGCATCTGGTGCTAGCTAGCTGCGCTAATGGATATAAGGAGCTGTTTCAAGGACATTTCGCCGACAACTGCGCCGAGCACTCGACTTTATGCAGGTAGCCAGACAGTGGGACATTGTACGAAAAGTCAGCGCACTCAGCACGGATAGTGATTGCAGCGTCCAGGCAGCACACGTTCGAGCATATATGCCTTGAGCGGCACATAGCTCCAACACACACACACACACACACACACACACACACACACACACACACACACACACACACACACACACACACACACACACACACACACACACACACACACACACACACACACACACACACACACACACACACACACACACACACACACACACACACACACACACACACACACACACAGTATTATTGTATGAGAGAGGTTCCAGGTTGAATTGAGGCGAATATTTGTAATGTTCAGGTTGTTGTGTTTAATATTCATGAGAATATTTGTCATTGTTCAAATGATAATAAACAAACATATAAAGCATATTTGTCCACTCATATGTTGATAAGAGTATTAAAAACTTGAAAAATATCCCTCTAAGGTACATTTAGAACAGATAAAAAATGTGCGATTAATTTGCGATTAATCGCGATTAACTATGGACAATCATGCGATTAATCGCGATTAAATATTTTAATCGACTGACAGCCCTAATTTATTTATACATTGGTGTATTTATTTCCATATTTATTTATGCATTTATTTATTATTTTATTTATTTATTTGTGTATTTATTTATTTGTGTATTTATTTCGTCATTTATTTATTCCTGTATTTATTTATTCCTGTATTTATTTACGTATTTATTTATTTATTCCTGTATTTCTTCATACATTTATTTACACATTTATTTATTTATTTATACTTAAGTCATGTTCCGTCCTCCATAGAAAACAACACCTCCACGGAGCTCAGCGCGATTCACAACGTCCCGACCAATCGGAGCACACTGTGCTCACAGGGAGGGTGGGGGCTGGAGCTTTGGGAGCTACAACGAGCCGTTAAAGGCAGAGAGTGAAATTCAGTGAATACACGTAGTTTACAGAGATGCTGTATGAGAAACCAATGTGAGTTTGGAAAATTGCACAGTATAAATCTATTCTAGTAGACCTCAACAATGGAATTATGATCAGTGGAAATGGCCATGACACCTCTCCTTTAATTGTAAACCATAAGTGGATGATTAAAGTATAAAATCGTTCACTTCATACTCAAACTCACAATCTCAGGAATGAAAGTACCAACTTCCTTTGGACATTTCCTTAGTTTCAGAGAGCTCTGGAGTGATCTTCAGTTGGTGCTGAGCAGATCCAAGATGGCTGCAGTACTGAACCAGAGCTGTGAAACCTCAGATCCTTCACCATGATCAAATCTTCGTTTAGCCTATTTGCATTTGATTGATTCATCCAGCAGAGGTTCTTCCTTTGAATGAGGTTATAAAGCTGCATCAATGTTGCCTGGTATTCCCTTTGCACTGTGCTTCTGAACGGTCAGTGCTATCTGCTTCTATCATGCTCCTGGAATGCCTGATTCAGCGCTGTTTTCCTGCTCCTGTTTTCTAACCATTCAAACCTGAAGTTTATACTGAAGTCCACCACAGAACAGCTCCCTGAGTAAAGGCTGAGGCGGTTTTATTTTTTCTATGTGGTATCGAATGAGCTAATAAAGGCTTAACATTCATTTGTTTGAATATGTATTTAATGTACCGCTCCGCAGAGTGATGATGAAGCTCTAGAGCGTCTTTCAGCACCGTTTCCTCTGCTCTGTGCTCTGAGATGTTTTATCAGCCATTATATTTTAACTGTGATCAAAAGAAGCCATCTCCCCGTCTGACTTGTGTTATTGCACACACAGAGAACTGGGGGATGAGTTAGTGTTAGAGAAATGGCTCTGGAGAAAAAAGGCAAAGAAACACAAGATAACAATGAGACATAGAGCGACAGTGAGACGCTTCAGGGGGAGAAAAACGAGGAAAAACAAGAGAAGAAGAAGGAGGAGGAGGAGGAGGAAGAGGAGGAGGAGGAGGAGGAGGAGGAGGGAAAGAGGCGACAGAATAGAAGAAAGAGAGCTAAACCAGATTGAGAGTGTCTGCCTCGGGTGGTACTAGTCACCCTGAATTATAAATGGTCTCTCACTTTCCAAGCCAAAACACACAACCACAATATAATACCCATGATGCATTTCCACTGGCAGGCCACTCGGCTGTCCCATGGGTTAGCCCCTGCCACTAATCTCTGTCCTCTGCTTTCCTTCCCCTCCATCCCTCTATCTTCAGCCCCTGGAGTGAAGGATTTTGCAAACTTTGCCCTCCTTCTCTCTCTCCATCCTCCTCCTCTGGTCACTGAGTGCTGTACTGTGTCAGCTGTCCTACTTTCTTTAGCAGCTTTTCACATGTTGTTCTCTCTCACATTATGCTTCTGCAGCTTTCATCCTCCCTATCATTCTGTTCCTTTCTCCGTCCTTACTCTGAGATCTACTGACCTCTCATACTGTCACAGTTGATCAGCAGCCTTTATCTCTCCCTGTACTGTCAGAAACCAGGATGCTAGCAAATACACCATCATCTGAAATCACAAAGTGTGTCTGCAGCAGAGGAGCGTCAGTATTTAACCTCTCAGACAAATACATTCTGCTGCTGGAGAGGGAACGTTTGCTGATAGGAAACGAAACATAAGAATGACACCCAAATCTCAGTAAAGATCCAGAGAAAATGTGTATCTGGAATATAATGATAATTATAATGAGGATTTTTACTAATGATTATGATTAAGGTTGAGTTCCATTAGACATTTTAGACCCGTTCCTGTTTAAAAAGTTTAAAAAACACTCATCAGCACCGTGGCTTTGACCAGGTAAAGGATCAGGAGCTGTAGCTCATTTATTCTGTACTGGCTAAGTGAAACTTTGGGCTAGCGTTTTTTCTATTGACATATGTGACCCGCTCTATCAAAATCAGTCGGAAGTCGCAACGGCTCATTTCAAAATAAACGTGGATTTGCGTAAAAAAATAGTTTTTCGGGGTTCGGGTGTTTTGTTTGATTTTAAACAAACAAAGTCTTGGCTTTCAGAATATGAAACTTTTATTTCCAAAATCACACGATAAATACATTTTTGAAGCTTGTAAAGGGAAGATGACAGCTCTCACTCGCCACTCTGCTGTTCCGCAGCACCGCTTCCCCTCCCTCCGGCTGACATTATGACTGTAAGGCATATAGTAATCATAGATAACACGGCAGGGTCCGTTACAGTTTGTTTTCATCTGAGTTCAATTAAAAAAAGTCTTGGCTTTCAGAATATTAAACTTGTTTCGGCAAATTCAGATGATAAATACAACTTTGAAGCTTGTAACGGCATAATTACAAGCGCAGAACGGAGTAACTTGAAGTCACAGCAGGCATAACAACAGCCGGTGTTTCTTGTGAGTGTTTTCCCCGGGAAACAAACACAATACGCACAAACGCAAAATGGGGGGGGTCAGAGGGCCTAGGTATAAAAGTCACGGCTCGCCACTGGTATACACACACACACACGTATACACACACACACACACACTCGTGAGCTTCCCCCAGACCAGTAATCCAAACCAAAATATGTTTCCTCCGTACTATTTTGATCATTTGCTCCGCTAATAATCAATCAGATCGATGGATTCCAGAGAAGAGGAAACTTTGAAGGCCTTTTTCTCAAAATGATGACTCGTGCCCCTTTCACACCAACGCGTTTTCAGCGCCGGCTCGGAGCTAGAGCCTGAAAAGTACCGGTTTTTCCTGTTCACACCGCAGCGGCGCCGCCTCTTAGCTCCGGAATGCGGTTCACTTCCAGCTCCAAAAAATTGTCGGTCTAGAAGCAAGAGCTTCGGAGCTAAGAGGCGGCGTCGCTTACGTCTCTCTTACGTCGAGGCGTGCAGGAAACTAAACCCACCTCCCCTGAACATGGGTCGACTGAAGAGTCTCGTCATGCCTGCCTACAAGCAGTAGCGCTGAGCAAAGTGACTAGAAGGCAACCACACACTTATAAAAAAAAACACTTTATAAAGTCAGGCAACACTAACCAGGCTTCGTGTGATTCTGTTTATTTGTACCTTACTTTGACCATCCGTTCACTGTTATTGATCATTGTGGAGAGCAGGCAGACGTTTTGTTTGTTATTATAGCAGCTATCGGATGGAATCAATACATGGGCTGCACAGGTTGTCATGTCCGACTATCACAAGTAGAATCATAATGAAAAATACGTCGGTAAAATGTGCCTGGAGAAAACGGCTTAGCAAGTAGTCAGTTTAGCTTCGGTTGCTATGCTAACATCACCCATGTTATACCAGAGAAACTTTCATAACAGCGTTGTGATGCCAAACAGCGTCAATTCAGACTGACACACATTCACTTAAGGGGAACTGGGGATATGTATCAGCTGCTTGTGTGACAGTCAGACAGTGAATACTTTAGAGCCGTGTGAGCTAACCCGGAGCTAACGGGAGAATAAACTCCCGTTGAAGAGCAGCCAGCACTGCAGCGGTCGGTAAATGCCGCTGAAACACATTAATAAACAATGAACCACGGCACTCTGGAGAAAAGTATAAGGTTGGAGAAGTCGTTATTTAATTTAATCTGGCTTCGTATGATTAAAAGCAACACGATCATCGACCCGACGCAGTCCCCCGTTGTTGTTGTTGTTGTTGTGAGCTCCGTTGGGAAGAAAATCAGCGATGTAAACGGTGACGTCATGACGCAGCAGCGGCAGCTCTGGGCGGTGTGAACAGAGCGGGAGCAGAAAAGGGAAACCGGAGCTGAACCAGAAAAGCTCTAGCTAGGAGCTAGAAAGGGAAAAGCGCTGGTGTGAAAGCCGCATCGGTGACAGTCATTATATAATGTGACATATTTTGCTTAATATTTGGAGTACAACAACAATCCTGATATCATTAGAAAGCTAGGAATCTCCTCTTTCCAACAGTGTATACAACTCAAAATGTGTCTTCGGGTCAATGCGACTGATTTCGATGGTGCAGGTCACATATATTCTGGTTGAATTGTCATTTTTGAAGGATCCCAGGTGTCAGTCCTGGTAAGAACTGTTCAAATACTCTGGATGATAGGAAAGTAGCTTCACTGCCCTTTGATTTCTCGTTAAGCAGGGATCACCGCATAAAAATATAACTAGATTCTTTTATTTATACATTAAATAAATATTTGAATACGAGTGGACAGGAGAGAGGGCAACCATTTTTTTTCTCTTTCCTTTTTTTATTTCAATTTAAATCCTTGTAATGAAGTAAAATATTTGTCCTCGTTTATAAAGCCCTCATTAAATAACACGATAAGAATGCATAGGGCATTCAGTAGTACATCTACAGAACATTTGAGTTAAACATCTGCAGACTGCAACATCCTCCCTCTCATAAAGACGTCTCTCAGTCAGCCCTGATGAATCATTTCATTAACGGCCCGTCCACACAGCAGCGTTAAAAAATCTTGGAACGCTTCTGCCCATTCACTTTGAATGGGGTGACGTCACTTTGCCTCACTTTTCGCTGAACTGCATTGTGGGCAGGCGAGTGGAGATTTTCAGGATTTTCAGGATTCAAAGTTGAGCAATGTTCAACTTTTGAAGCTGAGGTGGAAGCGTCAGCCAATCAAATCCCGTGCATGCAAATCTGACAGTTCAAGCGCAAGCCAATCAAACCGCGTGTATGCTGGGAGAGACATACCGCAGGTCATTTCCTCATATTCCAAAAAATGGAGGAGAAATAGCGGTAGGGAATCACCCGGTGCTTTATGACCAGTCCCTATTTACCTACCGGGATACAAACCGGAGGAGCCAGGCATGGAGGGAGGTGGTAGAGACAGTGGTAGGTTTTCGCCTGTTTGGGGAGTTTATATCCAGTTTACTTCGGGCTTTTTTGCTTCGTATGTCGGGGGCGGGAGATTCATGTGATTGGTTGTTGGTGCCTTGCTCGCAAGAAATCCCCAAGCTTCAGATACGCCGCTGTGTGGACGGGCCGTAATACTATGACCTTTTTCACTCAGGTGAAGGGGGAGGTTTTGTTTTTTGAACAATTCGAATGTATCCGGGCTGGACTCAGCCGGGGATTTTCTTTCATCATTACTGTGTTTCAACAGTCCACCAAAGTGGGAACACTTCTGTGCGTTGTTTGTGTTTTTTCTGCTACTGTAAATAGATGCCCTCCATGGAACATAACAATCTGAACTGAACTGAACTACATGTAAGTGAGTTGAGGAAATGTAACCATGACAAATAGCTGACAAACAACGAAAACAAGACCCAGGTTGAAAAAAACAATATTTCCCTTCAAATCCAACACACAGTATCCAACCTCATTTCAGAGCCCTCTCATTTCTAGCAGTCCTGCTTTTATTTAGCTATTGAGCACTGAGTTTAGTCAATTTCCAAAGCTGATCCAGTCACACTGCAGCTGTCAGATGAGCTGAGGAGTGTCTAATGTCACTTTTTCTGTACATAATACATGTTTGTATAGTTTATTTTCTACTTTCATGAAAATGTAAAAAAGAGACAATGCTATCCAAAAAGCCACTGTGTACAGTATGCACACTCTATAGATCAGTTGTTGCCAACATTTCCAGCATAAGCAGTGAAGCCTTCAGACATACGAGTGGAACTTTTCACTCTGGTGATATTTACATTACATCACACACAAACCCATGCACTAACAGGACCTATACACATGATATAGTGGAGAGGTGCCAATGGTTTGGCCCCATGGAGAAGTTGGATACGTGCCTTGCTCAAGGCAGTGCCCAGGAGGTGAACTTGCACCTCTCCAGTCCTCACTCTGTCAGGGAGCAGCCTGAGAGATGAGAATACTTTTTACTGGGGGTAAACCTGCCAGTGCACAGCCTTCTGGTCTGCCTGAATTCACACAGCAAGTAGGGAGGAGTTTACATCAAATCAAAATGTACTTAAATTCCACCCATCCCCTGCACTGCATTCGTCCCCTGCTGTGCAGTTACCACTTCAATAATAAAAATATATTACAAGAAAAGGCTTTTATTCCTCCTGCTGTTCTTCCTGCTACTTTGCCTTTAAGAACTCTACAGAAAGTGGTCAAAATCTTTAAAAAAAAACACACCCCCCCTCTCGTTCATCATGTTGCGAGAGAGGAAAATCAAATCATGTGCGTCCCCCGATCGACTGCCAATGAGCTCCCCTCCAAATATTCACTCCTGACAAGACCTCATCTGTTTCCCATTTTCAGACTGGAAATACTGCTCCGTGCTGTTCACTCATACACTAATGTGTTTCCATCGCCGCTCAGGACACACACACACACACACACACACACACACACACACACACACACACACACACACACACACACACACACACACACACACACACACACACACACACACACACACACACACACACACACACACACACACACACACTCACTCTCACACACAACACTCTCACACACACACTCTCACACACACACACACACACACACACACACACACACACACACACACACACACACACACACACACTCTCTCACACACCACACACACACACACACTCACACACTCACACACACACACACACACACACACTGGGATTAATTCAATAGAAAGTGATCTGGTGAAAGCCAGGTTTCTCTGTTTGTTCCACTGTAATGTGCGTCAGTGCAGGAATGAGGCAGAAGCTATCCCTGATGTAGCTGTGTGAAGTGCTTAATGCGGCAAGTACATTAGAAAAGGCACACCTCTCGTGTCATTAAATAATAGTCACCCTGCGCATTCCAATAATAAGGAAGACTTTTCAATGGAGTATTGGGCCTCACACACACACACACACACACACACACACACACACACACACACACACACACACACACACACACACACACACACACACACACACACACACAAACACACACACACACGTGTCCTGCTTCACATTTGCACTCCGGGCGTTAAAAGAAGGCTTTCCTCCAGGCTCCCCACAACAAGGCAGTGCTTCCTGTTTGATCCCGCTGTCTGGGATCAGTTTATCACAACATCTCCTCGCTCTTCCTGCAGGGTGACCTGACTCCATAACAGCACTAATGATGAGCAGTGTTGGGAAGAAACCGTAACGGCTACAACTATTGCTATAAAAGGCATAGCTCAACATTCTGGGCAGGCTGAGCATTAATATTGGAAGCAGTGAAAAAAAGGAACTACAATTTTTACATATGTGCTTTAATAAAAAAAATCGTATTACTGTGAAAACATCTCCTTCAAACAACTATATTTATGCCAAAAACTACATTTAACAAGATTGCATCTGGTTAAACTGGCTGTTAGCTCGGTGCAACTAACAGCTAACACCTGTTATCGCAACCAATAGCATCTTCTCATTAGACCATTCCAGTCATATGAGCACCCTCATATTTAAACTCCATGTCCACAGTTTGTAAGCCCTTGTGATATCACAATGACATTATCATTTTTTATATTCTGTATGTCGTTTCAGTTTTGTCAGAGAACACCCTCCCTCTGCATGGTGCCAGCTGAAGTTGCAGATGCAAGGCTGTGTTCACCAGAAACAAATTCATTAATATATTTGCTAATTCTGTGCTACAGCAGGAATAATCATGTCGTTCTTAGTTGTAAAATGAATCCTATAAATGGATGTACAAACCCCTTTGGATATGGTTTTGATCCTGTCTCCTATCAGTCCATATTTATAATGTTTATTTGAAGCATGATCAATCTTTACTCAATTTTCTCAGAAACTCCTGCTGCACCAGATCAGCAAAATGCTCAAATGGGTCATTTTTCAAAGGAGTGACAAACGACAGCTTATTTGGTAATTTAGTAATGAGCCTTTGTTGCCGGTGTTTGTAGCCTTTCAGTTAATATACAAGCAAAAGTTTTAATTATCTAAATGAAATACCTAAAGTAAAAGATTAGTATTATTTATATACAGAGAGGAGAGAGGTTGCACAGTGTTGGGACCAAAATGTACAAATGATATTGCTCCCATGTGCCACACAGCACCCTATACATGCGATAAGGACTCAGATGTGATGTGTGTAACGGGGCACATACAGGGTGCAGACCTCAGGTGTCGGCGGAGCGGCTGGGGGGTGGGCAGACGTCTGAATGAGTCTGGATCTGTGCTGCAGAGCGGCCGCTCAGCGGAGCCTACGCTCCAGCTAAATGTCATAAAACAACATTAAAGCTCAGGGGTATTTGGGAGAACAAACACATGTAGACGGAGACGGAGAGAGAGACTCATCAACTAGCCTCTAAATGTGTTGGTTTCATTGTGCAAAGGATGCTGGGAGCCAGGTCTCATTAGTGTCATTTATTTGCCTTGTTGACAACAGCCTAAAGGTGGGGGGGGGGGGGGTCGCGTCAGGGCACTTATGTGTTTGTTATATGTCTGTGTGCGTGCAGTGGGTGCTCAGCCCCTCAGAGGCTGTCGTCACCGTGCATCTTTAGTACGTCTGCTCAGAGTCAGCAGCTCATAATGTTAGAATTATAAGGTCATTATTTTGTAGGTTTTCAAAGTTTTGCAGGCACACATCGTTTGATCTAAAATGATATATTATATAACACTAAAGTTTGTGGATCAGGTAACATCTATATGTGTTGTTGTAGCTGCAGTGAGGTCATGCTCTTTCTTTCTATATATCGTTATCAGTGTGATTGAACAAAGAACAAAGAGCAGGCAGTAAGGTAGGAGGAACCCTACTTGATATGTAACAACATAAGTTACCAAGCTGGTAAGAGTTAAGAGTGTATGTACAGAATGTTGGAAAGGGAAGGAGAATACAAATATGAAACACAGTAACAGTTTGTGCATTCAACCCATCAAGCTTACTGAGTAACAGCAGAAAGCAAATCTCACTGTCAACCCACACCACTGGTGATAGGTTCTAGATGTTCTCCATGATGTTTCTGTCTCCTGCTCAATGACCTTTGACCTCTTCTCAGTGGTATCTGTGAGTTCCTGTGCTGAGGAGTAACAGCACTAATCGGTCACATTTTCACCCATAGGGGAATGTAATAATAGGAATAACATCTTTGGAATTACTGCATGCTATTTTTTGTCATTTGGTAGGAGCTAACAGCCTCCCTCCTGCACCCAACGTGCATATCCTGGAATAAATCAGACCCTATCCAAGCTTTATTGGAACGTGTGGCAGGCATCAGATTCCTAATGAGTGAATATTTGCAAAAGACATAAAGTGTATCAGTTTGAACATTACATATCTTGTCTTTGTAGTGTATTCCATTGAATATAGGTCAAAAAGGATTTGCAAATCATTGAATTCTGTTTTTATTTACAATTGACACAACTTCATTGGAATTGGGGTTTGTAGTCAGTATAGTTAGCATGATTATACTAACAAGTTGAGCTAGTTAGTTCAGTTAACAACATGTAAAAGTTGGCATGTAGCTTTGTGTTCATATCCTTACTGTGGGCTGTCGGTGGAGCTCAGCGTCTGCAGATTTCATCTCAACTCTACAGCAGCTAATAAAATGGAACAACAAGTTGAACAAATCTGTTAGAGGCCACTATGGTGTTTAGATCAGCGGTGAATAATTTAGAAACACTTCTCTCTGTCGGTGCTTTCTCCATCATCTCATCATTTCTTCCACATTAGCAGCTCGCTTCCATACATTTGCCAGTAATGCACATCATATCACAAATATATGCAGTGGAGGTTTTATTCGTGTTACACTCTAACTTAATAAAAGCCGATCTGTGTCCTCATTTAAAAACTTTAACAATCCCAGACTTCGTCATGTTGTCACAACGCTTTTGTTGTAATAGAGAGCTGATGCAACGCAATAAAAGAAGGAAAGTGAGGAGTAACTGCACTCTGCTTCCAGCTGCAGCCTGCTGGAAGGAGGGGGGGACACTTAGAAAAGTGTGTGTAAGTTTGGATAAACTGCGACACACACAGACTTTGTTTTATCATCTAGGAATGAAATGAACTGTGTGTGTGTGTGTGTGTGCGCGTGCGTGTGTGCATCTGTATCTAAGTATTTGCCTTGCATGTGGTGTGTGTGTAAGATGTTATTAGAGAGCATGAGGGAGTGGTCGGTATGGGGAAACAGGAGAGCAGAGCGGTAATTCCTCTCCTCATGAATCATTTATGAGCATGTGCGTGCTTGCTTACGTGCGTGTGTGTGTGTGTGTGTGAGTGTGTGTGTGTGTGTTTATGTGTGTGTTGTTATGGTTGCTGGAACACCAACAATACCAGTTTGTAAAGTCAGCGGCCCCTTCTATCTCCTTCTTTTTAGTCAGATAAGACCATAGGGGCACCACTCTGGCCTTACATCATACCATTGATTTCCATTATCTCCCCAAAGCATTGTGGGTAGGGCCATCTAGCTGGGTGGCTATTAAAATGCAATGCAACAGTGTTTTGATTAAGGGTTGTATATATTTCACATCATTAATCAGAATCTGCAAAGTAACTAAAATAAATGTAGTGGAGTAAAAATACCAGGTTAACCTCTGAATTGTAGTGGAGTAGAATTACAAAGTAACAATAAATTGCATGTTGTACATGCTGCTGTAACAAAAACATTTCCCAACTTGGGATCAATAAAGTATATCTTGTCTTATCTTATCTTATCTTAAGATGATCGATGGCTACTGCCATATTTGCAAAATGTGCCTCTGAACGTTGACAAGTGCATGTTTCAGGCTTATCAATGAACAACAGGAGGGGTCACAGACATAAGACCAGCTGTTAAATAAAGCTCTTCTGACCTTAGCTGTCATGTGGGTATATTAATGCTGCCCATTATGGACACAAGCAATTTTCACCCATTTATTAATTATATGTTTTAAATTGATAACACCAATGTGTTTCCTATCGCCTAAACCTCCAGGGGTGTATACAGTTTAATACTGGCAACTTCTAATTCTGGGAA
Organism: Trematomus bernacchii; assembly: GCF_902827165.1. Taxonomy (NCBI): domain Eukaryota; kingdom Metazoa; phylum Chordata; class Actinopteri; order Perciformes; family Nototheniidae; genus Trematomus; species Trematomus bernacchii. The sequence continues at coordinate 1,359,733 of NW_022987387.1, forward strand.
ATACAAAAACGTCTTTTAAAACTACAATTCCCAGTAGAGACGTGCCATAGAACATGTTGCGAAACACACAATAGCCAGCATGTGTAGTTCTGGGGGGGCGTTCGAGTCCAGTTTTGGATAGTCTGCCGTGGTTTCATTCCATTTCAAAGAGCTGTTTGACGCTCGGCGTAACCTAGGCGCACTGCCACTCCAACATCCAATCACAGAGCTTGAAGACTAATCACAGGGTTTGTCAAGCAAAGCAGATGCAAAACGTTTTTTTTTCATATGAAGTGCAGTTGGAGGTCAACCAATCACAGAGCTTGAGGCAAAGCGGAACAATAGCTGAGGATTCTGGGTAGTGTAGTGTCTTCTGCCATCCTAAACTCAGAAGAAATATTTGTTTCTCCGAATCGAAGGGGAAAAACACAAAAGCATTGTACACAATTTAAACCAATCAATGTTGTGTAATTAACAAGGATAATCTGGTGTTTTTGAGTTGATGAGTAGTGCAGATATCACTGTAAAATCAATCGACAGTAAAGAGAATACTTACTTCCGGGTGTAAAATCCTCCGTTATCCAATGGGAATGGACGCTCACATTGCCTTTAACTGCCGCCGACATGGACCGATGCGGTGCTTCCCTGAGCGTCAAATACCGCCGCCGATGGGAATACATTGCAATCAGTTGAAAGCTCTTTGCGTCCGTTTATGAAGCTGAAGGAGACTCGGTGCGTCACAACTGCACGCCAAAGGACCCTGACCAAGCGTCGCTATTGGACTATCAGGGAGTGAGACTGTGTTGGTTTTACAGCTGTTTGTCCCGCCCCCTCCTCTCTGTCCCTTTGCCTTTGTCCTCTTCTCCTTCGCCCTCCATCAGTCTGTACACATCCTCTTTGCCCTTTCTTCCCGCGCTGGCTTTCATTTAGCTTTATTTCCTCTCTCATTACCCCTCCCCTCGCTCTGTCCCGTCCGCCCTTCGTCTGGTCTTCGTCCTCCTCAACCGCTACGACTCCTCGTCTTATTCCCGGGACAAAAAACATCCCAGACAATTATCTCCAATGTCTCTCGCGCCAAAGGCCAGAGGAGATGAGGAGAGGTGTGTCTGGGATGCGTGATGTGAGGAAACAGCAGGGGTCTTCCAGTGCCCTTCTTACCAAATGCCAACATGCTCATTCAATTTATACTTCCCCGCTTTCTTTCTGCCTTTTGTTTTCAGATTTACATCATCATTACTCCAGCTTTGTCTGGCTCCTGCAGGGGGATGAGGTGTTCATCTGGAGTGAAGTACCCTGCCCATTGTCTCCCAGCCTGAGGATCATCTGAGACAATGCAAGGAACACAACCAACAAACCAACTGTTGTTCCCTCATAACACAAAACAACAATACAGAAAGCCTTGTGCCCTACTTTGTCTACTTTCTGACATCTTAATTTATGGATGTTGGGTCTCACCCGCCTGGCCTTGTCCACTCGCCACCCTAACACCAGTGTGTCTGGCAGTGAATGTAGGCCAGGGGCTGCAGGGCTCGAGGGCACAGAGGCAGCAGAAGAGGCAGAAAGAGCTTCTCCTCTCCCGCCTTAAATCACCAACAACCTCCGACCGAAGCCTTCCCGCGCCCGTGAATACATTTACATTCTAATTAGGTCAAGCGTCTGCCTCCTTGAAAGACAGCGGGCGACTGTCTGTCCTTTTGTTTCTCCACCCTTCTCTTATTTCCCACTAAAACATTAACATGGATGAATAAATGTCCTTCTTGGGTTAGCCAGGCATGCTTTGCATACAAGAAAAATAAATAGTTGACGACACCACTGTTATAGTTTGTTTGCCCTCTTTATTCAATTTCACAGATGAAGTAAAGTCTGCACATCATAGATAGAAACTTTGATAGAAAAAGAGGTGGGGACACTTTTTTCAGATTTAAAAAACACTACTGCAGAGCCGCCCGCAAACAATTCATACAAAAACACATACATTCAGTACATAAGCTTACAATAATTAGTTTGACAACTAGTGCAGTAACTACACTGCTGCAAAGCTGTTCTCTATTCAATTATTACTAATATTAAACGTGTCGCAGGTCCAAACTGCACCACTTGGGTCACCAGAAATACACGCAGAAAGTGTGAACAGTCCCCCAGACTCTACATGTTCTCTTGTGTAGAGTTCTTTGTGCATGCAGGGCTCGACATTAACGACTGCCCGATGGCCCGAGGCAATCTAGTATTTAGCTCGGGCAATGAAGCCTCACCTGCTGGTTGCCCGATCGGGCAATCTATTATGGCAATTGTGGAGACGTGTCAGTGCGTGACAGCGGTCAAATCGGTTGGAAAACGATGAAAAAGTTGCCAAAAGTCGGTCAACCCGTCTTTCTTCATGGACGTCGCCCAGAGTTCCCGTTAGAATATTCTTTTGCCGGTCAACATGTCCGTTAAAGTTGAAATCTTCCGGACAAAAGTAGAAAAGTGCCGGTCAAAGGTCTTCTTTGTTATTTATTGAGCTTTAAAACAAATTGATATGATTCGATATTAAACAAACTAATTATAGTAGATAAACTACATTATTCAAAAGTGTACAGTAACTTACAATAACACGGGAATAATAAACGGAGCGCTCTCTCCCTCTCCTGACAGACCGCCAGTATCATGCAGCTCGCGGATCCAGTAATGAGTGACCCGACAGTAAAACTAAACATATCTAGTTTAGGTAGTTTGAGAGGTAATTAAAATAGCTACGTGTGATATTCTAACCTGAAGTGTGTGTTTTGTTCCGCTCACCGCTGCAGGGGATCATGCAGAGCTGCGTGTCGACTCATCAGCAGCAGCTGATCTCTCTCTCCCGTCAGATTAGACTTCACTCGCGTTTATGTCCATATCGATCCGATCTAGCTGGTTCTAGCTAATGATATGACTACCTGCTTATTAAAAGACACCTAAACAATAAGTGTCGCTATGCAACCGGGTGAGGCCACAAAGTATAGCGCAGCATTATGCATTTGTTTACATGCCCACCGGAACCCCGAGGCATTACCAACAGATCAACGCACAATCAACCCATACAGGACATCTCTTTCTCCACATTAAGTGTTAGACATTAGAATTGAATCTCAGGAAACTAAGTCATTGCCAAACAGGATATCTAAGTCGTTGAATCAGTAAACTAAGTCATTTCTTTATTAATTCTCAGGCATAAATGGCAGAGTACTATTTATTTGTATTACATGATGCAGGTCATTAATTTGTTGTGCATGTGCAGGTCATGAATTGCAATAATATTTTCACATGCAGGTCATTATTCAAGTACTCCATGACCACCCTGAACGTGCAATTTGTTTGTAATTAATAATTGTATAAAGCAGTTATTTCAGGGTGGTTTCGACCTCTTGCCAATTCTTAATTTCTAATAAGCTGGCCAGTGTACACTCGAGGTCTCCCAGACTAACAGTAGATAACATTACAAAAATGTTTAACAGGGGCCATAATAGTGTAAATAATGTTTGTTTTGGCAGTTATAACTGAATGTAATGTTTTCTACTTTTTTACATCTGGGAAGGCATTTTCTAGGGGAGGCCCCCCAAACCCTTCGTGCATCATTTCGTCCGCACGCATTTTTCAGGGCAATCTCTATTGGGCTCAGGGCCATCTGTAAATTAGCAGTAAATTAGCAGTAAATTAGCAATTAGCATTTATCTTAGATGGCCCTGTGGGCCATCTAAGATAAATAGGTAATTTATAAACACACACAAAAAAGAAAATAATTAAAGAAATCTAGACCGCAAAAGAATTAAACAAGCGAGTGCCTGTTTTTCCTGGCCAAGGTCAGGGTCCTTGAACACAACACGAGCCTAACGTGTCATCACGTGGTATATGTCTCGTCTGACAGGGGTGCAGTTCTGCCGGAGAGCACCAGAACGCTGCTCCGGCACTCGTGGCTGTGTCTTAGTTGAAAGCCCAGTGGCAATCTGTTCATCTGTCATACTGATCATACAGTCAATCACTTTGTTGTTATTAGCATCTGGTTAGCTAGCTATGCTAACGAATATAAGAAGCTTTTTCTACAACCAGTGAGGTAAAGGCACATCTTTATATGATCATTATAGTTATAAAAAAATAAGAGAATAAAGTAAACAGGTATAAAATACTATATGACAGTTGTTATTAATAAACAAGAATACAGTTTGAAAGGGGAGTGATTTGTAAAATATCCATAAAGAAAAAGAAAATCTGCTTAGAGTTCTGTTTCATATGGGTGTTGAGAGATGTATCCATAGATCTCTGAATGTTGCTCTCAAAGTGCACCAGATTGATGCTTTTATATGAAGGTAGATATGGTGCAAAATGCGAGAGCTTGTAAAACCTGATGTGAGCACTTGCAGAAAAAAAATCTGAGCTTGTGTGCATACATTTACACTTGTATAAAATATCCACGTATCTGTGAACCAAATTTGAAGTCACAGAAGAAAAAAAAAAATGTTGTAGCTTGTAGAAAAAAAATGAACTTAAAAAAGAAAAATATATATATTTTTTAAATATATTTTCCATTATAACTGCAACTTGGTTATTACAACCTCTCAAATCAGTCATTACAACTTCACGAATCTGCTCTGTGGCAGTATAAATAGAAGAATCTGCGGCCTTGACTTTTGCTACACTTCTTGCAATGAATGTGTCGCTAAAGTAATTTTAACCTGTAGATGTGGGGGAGGGAGGGGGGTTGGAGCGAAGGGGCGGAGCTATCAGAACGACGAGGCGCAAGATTGGCTCAGTCACACACATGTGACTACTGTTGCCCCTTTCACACCAACGCAGCTCCCGTTCTAGCTCCGTGCTTCGCTCACAACAACAACAATGGGGGACTGCGTCGGGTCGATGATCGTGTTGCTTTTAATCATACGAAGCCAGATTAAATTAAATAACGACTTCTCCAACCTTATACTTTTCTGCAGAGTGCCGTGGTTCATTGTTTATTAATGTGTTACAGCGGCATTTACCGACCGCTGCAGAGTTGCTCGTCCATTGGAGTTTATTCTCCCGTTAACTCACACGGCAGCGGCTGCTGTAAAGTAGGCCTATTCACTGTCTGACTGTCACATAAGCAGCTGATAAATATCCCCAATTCCCCATAAGTGAATGTGTGTCAGTCTGGATTGACACTGTTTGGCATCACAACGCTCTTATGAAAGTTTCTCTGGTATAAAATGGGTGATGTTAGCATAGCAACCGAAGCTAAACTGACTATAGGCCTATTGACTAGGCTACTTGTTGCTTGTTGCTTTAACTTGTGGCATAAGCCGTTTTCTACATTCACATTTTACCGGCGTATTTTTCATTATGATTCTACTTGTGATAGTCGGACATGACAACCTGTGCAGCCCATGTATTGATTCCATCTGATAGCTCCTCCAGAATACTTTATCCAATTGTTTTCAAACGCCAGCTAATACTCCATATGACGTGTAAACTGCTTGTAATACAATTGGTTGGGTGCCCCTTTAGATCAAATCCCTGATGGGGTCTTCAGGCCTTTGACCTGTATTCCTGCATGGCACTTTGTTCCCCCTTTACAACTCATCGCCTCTCTCCTGCTCTCCCTGCCTCTCTTATTTTGCCTGGAGGGCAGAGTGGCTGAATAGGATAATGGGCAGGTAAAAGCAGTTGGATGTGAAAAAATGTATCTGGATAGATGGAAATGGCTGCACACTCATAAGGATGTGGTGGTGATATGGACACTTGAAGTAACTTTTATTTGCCGTACTCTCCATAAACTGTTAGTTCAGGTTAATCTCGCCCCCCTCCGACGTAAGCGTGACGTATGCGGTTCTTGCCTAGACCGACATTTTTTTCGAGCTTGGTAAGAACCGGTTTTCGGGGAAAAGAGCCGGCTCCGCTGCGGCGTGAACAGGAAAAACCGGTGCTTATCAGGCACAAGCTCCAAACCGGCCCTGGAACCACGTTGGTGTGAAAGGGGCAACATGCAGGGCCCCGCAGTCATCCGGTTCGACCTGACATGACTGTGTGACTGACCCGAGCTTGCGCCTCGTGGTTCTGATAGCTCCGCCCCTTCGCTCCAACCGCCCTTTCTCCCCATGTTCCTCCCCCCACATCTACAGGTGAATATTACTTTAGCGACACATTCATCGCAAGAAGTATAGCAAAAGTCAAGGTTTATAAAGTCTAAATCGACAGATTCGTCGATTTATACTGCCACAGAGCAGATTCGTGAAGTTGTAATGACTGATTTGAGAGGTTGTAATAACCAAGTTGCAGTTGTAATGGAAAATATATTTTAAAAATATATATTTTTCTCCAAGTGAACAAGTTAATCTTTTTTTACAAGCTAAATATAAAAATATATATATTTTTCTTTTTTAAGTTCATTTTTTTTCTACAAGCTACAACATTTTTTTTTTTCTACGTGACTTCAAATTTGGTTCACAGATACGTGGATATTTTAGAGATAAGATACGTGTAAATGTATGCACACAAGCTCAGATTTTTTTTCTGCAAGTGCTCACATCAGGTTTTACACGCTCTCGCATTTTGCACCATATCTACCTTCATACTTTTAACTTCAATATTTAAAAAAGAAATCTTCCCGGGGGAGCATGCCTAGAGGAGGTTAGGTCCCCCCCCCCCCACTTAAATCATGTTCACATGGATAGGAAACTAAATAAATGTCCACACATCTTGTGTCCATATCTTTCTGTTTTGGTGGTCCTGCCACAACCGTGCACGTGAATGCATACACGAGTCATGGTGAGATATCTGGATTAAGAGGTTGCTTTTTCTTTGCACAGCATGAAAGAAAGGTGAAATGAATGGGCTGTGAGTTTAGTATTTTTAAGCAGAGGTCAATAATTTGTACGGCCCTCGGAGGATGTTGAAAAAATGGAAATGGCCCTTGAGAGGAAAAAGGTTCCCCACCCCTGAACTAGAGAGTCCATTCCGGCCCGCGGGATGACTTTGCAAAGACAGTTTCAGGAGCAAAATAAACAGAGAGTAAGGCTACTTAATGTCAGACACATTTGCACCCTGAATGATATAAGCTGCGTATCACTTCTCTTAACTTCCATCCCTGCGTCCCTCACTTGGGTCTTTTCCTTGCGTCTTAGTCCCTCCCACCAGGGATGCATGGAGAGATGCAAGGAAACCACGACAAGGGAGAGGAAGCAAGGAAATGTGTTTTAAGAGCAATTTGACGTCCTTTCCTCGGAGCGCCACGTGAAGCGAAGTCCCTTTGTGATGAAGCTCTTCAAATCATGTCTCAGCTATGACTGAATGTAAATGATAATAAATAAAAATGTAAAACGAGAAAAGTTGTTCCAGCTGGCAGAAATTAAATCTGACTCTTTTTATTTGTGTTCATAATAAAAATGAATTGGAGATCATGACATTTATTTCCAATAAAATGATTGTTGTCCACTTTGTTGCCTCTGACTTTTACAATGTTTAACCAAGTTCTCAACCTCCTCATGACCTTTGACCTCTTCCTAGTGGACACTGAGTGTTTTTGGTCCTGTTTTCAGACACACAGATGAACAGACAGACTGTGTTTTGCTTTTCATTTGCTTTGGGATAAAGGTTTTTCTAATATCTTGTTCACGTTTCTGAATTCATATGAGTTGACAAAATAGCGTAAAAATAAGCCTTGCAGCCAGCATGACGGTAGGATTTACCTTGTGTGATTTGTGTGTACCTAATATTCCGGCACATTTTTCAAGCAATCATTTCATTCTCGTTCCCTGCCATGCCCTTTTTGGATTATTTTCAGTCTTTAAAGTTGCAGCAGTGCGTCATTGTGAGGAGAGAAATTCACGCTCTCTCTTATCAGCCGGGAAGTTTTTCACCTGACTCGACATCTTGTTCCCTGAGTTTCCCAGGGATCAGATTAGGGCGGCTAGAGAGATAACGAGCAGAATCCAATTGACATTAAAATACCTCAGCCTCATATGGGAAAATAGGGGGGGACGGGGGGGGGGGGGGGGACATTCCTTTGAGCTGCATGTCTTCCAGGGACCCCCTGTTTAATTGCATTATTGTTAACGAAGTGCTGATGCAATTTCAAGAAACAGGCCTTTCTCTCTCTTCTCATGAGAGTCACGTAACTCGGAGCCCGGACCGAGGTCATGCAATCACAGAACACTCATTCTGCTCCTCTCCTCAAACACACTTACCGGCTTTGGCGTTTAGCTTTCTGAGCACAACACGTCACCCCCCATCATCATGCCACATTGTCAGGAAGGAGCAGCGAGGTCTCCTGAATTTGTGCGTCTGTGTTTGTGCAGGCGTGTTTGAGATGTGGTGATTATTTGTTTATTTCAGTGTGCTGGAGGAGCGGCCGAGGCGCTAGGGGGCTTTTTATCATCCCACTCACTTCCTGGATTAGAGCGGGTATAATCATACCCAGCATGAATATTCATGAGTTGAGGATCTGAGAGAGAGTGAGAAAGACTGACAGGCAAAAACAGACAGAGCCTCAAACAGCACACACTCACACACTCAAGAGCATGTGTGAGGAGATACCATGCACACAAACAGCACACACTCAGACCTACATGAGTGTATATCCTGTTTTTAAACTATCTTGACATTTAGGGTGTATGTTTTGCTCTCAGAGCTCCTACAACATTTATTGAGTGTCACAACCTAATTGGTAGAAATGTTCAAACTTTTGAGAGAGGTTCATATAGTTCAGTTTAAATTGTCGTCCAGTTATGCCTTCTCCAAAGGAGAGAAGGACTCAGTTGCTGTAAATCATACCATTCTCCCTCAACGACATCCATAACCTGGAGCATGGATATTATCTGTTACAAGAAAACATATGTGAAGCCATTCAGTCCAAGACTAATGCCTCCGAGGCTGATGATTATTATTACAAGCAACTTGGCCAAGGACTTGTATTTTCTAATTCATGTGGAAACAAAAGATATTTCTGTCGTTCACTGATTGTGTCTTAAAGCTTTAAATCTGGCTTCTTAGGAGACTCACGATCATTCGCACCATGAGGGGGAAGGAGCAGAAAGCACTGTAACACTCCTGGCTCTGGTCAAACTAACATTTAATGCATGTGGCGTGATCCTGCATTAGGACAATACCAGTGTTGTAAGTACTCAGATCCTTTACTTAAGTAAAAGTACAATAACTATGCTATTAAAATACTCAACATCAAGTAGTAAAGTGCAAAAGTACTGAGCAGCGAAATGTTATTCGTACAAAAAGTAAAAGTACTCATTCTGCCAGTGACCCATTAGAATAAGATACAACACAGTATTATTATCAAGTAAATGTACTTCAGGTATCAAAAGTAAAAGTACTTTTTCGCAGTATTATTTTATTATGGTAATTATATTATCCTGCTTTTATACATGTAACAACATTTTAGTATTGTACTTTGTCTTTGTGGACGAAATTAAGATACTAGAAAATACTTTGTAAACTAGCAGTACTGCATTATCCCATATCATCTTATAAGGTGTTTTTATATGTACAAAGTAACTATGAATGTTACAATAAATGTAGTGGACTAAAAAGCATGTTATTCACCTCTGAAATGTAGCGGAGTAGACATATAAAGTAGCAATACATGGAAATACTCAAATGAAGTACAAATATCTCTAAAAAGGACTTAGGTACAATACTTGAGTAAATGTAGGATTTCTTACATTTATGTGGCTCCATTAAGTGGACTGCTCCTCCAAAACAAGGCTGAAACGTTCATGTTATCAGTAAATGAGGCTGGATGGTTATTTGTTGATGATTGGTTATTGCAAAAACAAACAAAACAGTCCCAAACTCAACAGAAATTGGCTAACATAAACTTAGAGAAACAAAAGTATGATTCAGTTCATGATATGAATCTACATGGTAAATCAGATCTACTCCATGGACAGCCCACAGAGAGAAGAGATGACTCTTTATGAGGTAACATGCAGTCTGATTAACTCCAAGCCAATGATTTGTACGCTAATAAGGAAACAACACTACAACTGGTGTTTCCTCGTATCCTCTCTCTATATGCATCAGCTGAATCCTTCAGGTATTTTTTTCCATTTAATCAAAACTATGACTTTTTCCACAAACATCTATGGTGGTCCTTGTAAATAAATATCTTCTCTTTGTGGCTCTCCTGAGAGACTCTTATGGCGCATTTTCACTGCAGCGCGTGTCGAGCCGAACCCGGCCCGTTTTTTTTTGCTTTTCCACTAGGGGTAGTTCCGGCTCAGGGCTACTTTTTCACCTTTTTTCTGGTGAAAAAAATCGAGGTTCTTACCGGGCCAACAACCGGGCTGAATATGCTAAACTAGTGACGTAAACACTCGCGACTGTATATGCTCCGACCGTCCACCCTCACAACAACGGCCTATACAGACATAAATAAACCAGCGACTGTATTCACCATGACACAGGCAGTCTGTGGTTTGTACTTGTTTAACTTTTGTCTAGTTTCTGAACAGATATGAGGAGCTGTGAGCTCTGAGTGCTAACAGCTAACGGCTGATGTTGGTTTTGTGCTTCGCATTGAAGATGACGTCACGGCTCCGCCTACACTGCGTTACTATAGTTACTGCCCCAGCTACTAAACTGTAATGGAAACGCAGCATAAAGTGAGCCTGGCCTACCAAGGCCTAACTATGCCGTACTAAACCGTGCGAGGCCCTGCAGTGGAAATGCGCCATAAGTCATTGCATCGAGTGCTTTGCAGCCTCCAAACTAGCAGAAAATCTAATAAAACTGCCCGTCCTGGTTTCCCAGAACTGGATTTACTCTGGTTTGTTCGGAGCTCTCCTCCACTATGAGGGTGTCTTGCAGGTCTCCGAGGAGGGGGAGAGGGAGCTAATGTGGACCTGGTGACCTGCAGAGCTGACATGGTCGGTGAAACACTCTCCTCTTTGTCTTCCCTGTTAATCAGCAGCATCACATCAGCACTTTTCTCTTCATTTGAAAAAGTCATTTGGACACGGCGAGCACCTCCCGCTCCGTCAGTACTTCCTTTGGTGGAGCGTGAGCACTCAGGATGGGTACTGAGCTTCCCAATGCTTTATCTTTTTTACATTTTAACAATTAAAGTTCACGATTTGGCACACTGTCATAAATATTTTGTATTTTTTAAAACTTGATCCACAAAGTTGTACACATATGCCCAAACAGGAAGTGGCAGCAGCTAACGTGAGGAGCATTTGTAGAAGTATCTGGCCTTCACATAGCAGCTGCATGTGAGCAGCATCATACGGCTCTCCATCAGCAGGAAGCACCCGTTAACAGCTGCAGGGGGAGACTCTGAGTCTGGGACCCCCCCTCTCCTAACCTTCTTGTTTTCTCAGCGACTCCTCTTTGCGTTTTCTACACCTTATGCTACAGGAAACCCCTATATGATCCCTCTCTTTATTTTTATTTTTCATTTTTTTGATTGCACAGCTGTGTATGAGACACATGCACGCTGCAAGATAAACACAAGTTCACAGTTCGGGGGTGAAGAAAAATGTGTGCCTCTGTCTCATGGGTTTATAGAGAGTGGGGAGGGTTAGCGTGTCAGTGTCAGGGCCTGTGTGGGTATTTATACTCTTCTTCTATGAGTCACGGCTGGGGAATCACATTAGCCATGGCTGTACTGTCACCATTGGACTCCCCTACAGGGTCCTCTCTTTCCCCCTGCTCCCCTATCTCGCTCTCTCCGTCTCCGTATTTAAAGCAGCCAGGCCCTCTTATTTTAATCCTCACAGGTCCTGGGAGAAGTCATGAAATATGTTCAGCTCCAGATGTCTCTAATTAAGCATTATGACATGGCGGCCGGTTAATGGCGTGTCATATCCTGCCAAGGCTAGGCAGCCTGTGTAAGCACTTCAGGGAGGGTGGGTGTTTGGGGACCAGCAGACGATAGCTGTGGAGGAGTATTAGCCCACAAACACGCAGCAATATAGCTCTAGTGATGCCGGGGCTCTGTTGCACCGCTGGCTACTCATGGTGTGGCAGGCTGCAAAACTACTTTTGGGAAAAGTGATACAGAAACGCACCAAAGCATTGAACACTGCACAGGAGTGCAAACAGTGATCAACATACCCACAGTCTGTCTTTCTTTGAAACCATGCATGACACACAATTTCTTTCTTGTTAATGAAATGTTACATTTATGAGCAATAAAACACACCCTTTTTTATTTCAACACAAACCTTCTGCATTTCGTATTTTAAATAAATTCTTCTTTTTTTTTGCTCAAATCTGAGGAGAAGACAACAAGTATTGTTTCTGATTATTGAATATGCAAAGTATTAAATAAAAAATCATGATGTACTTCTTATTTTGACTATAATTTCTACCAGCTATTTCTGAACAATGGTGAACAATCAGACCGGACTGGACCAGCTTAATCTTTATCTAAATCACTTTATTTGCAGGTGAAACTGAAATGCTGTCATTAATCACCTTCACTGAAACTGTGTTCCAGCAACAACAAGTTCTGAAAGGAGAAGCACGATGTCGCTCTGACTTCTTTTTAGCAGTATTGACACATTTAAAACAGATATAGGGAATTTGGTTGTTCAGTAAAGATCAGTAATAATAACACATCTGAACAGTAGCAATGCCTGTTTGAAAGAAATGTTCTCATCATACATGGTTAACAAAACCAAAGAACGACTGTCGACTTTCTTCAACGATGATACTTGTGTGTTCGTGTATTTGAAGACATGCAGAAAAATTGAGTTGTGAATATGTTGTTTAGTTTTGTAGCTGTGTCATTATCCCATCATTTCAGCTACAAAGCATTTTAACCCAAGTTAGCCTTCACAAGAGAAAAATCAATATTTTCTCAAGCATCCCCTGTGACCACATGCTAATATCACAGCCTGCTTAGCAGGACACACACACACACACACACACACACACACACACACACACACACACACACACACACACACACACACACACACACACACACACACACACACACACACACACACACACACACACACACACACACACACACACACACACACACACACACACACACACACACACACACACACACACACACAGTCTAGAGATGAGGGTTTTCTGAGCCGCTGGTCAGCGAGGTGCTTTATTATCTGCTTGGCTTGGTCTACTGGAAGGCAGCCCACATACAGACCTAGGACTCTCCACAGCCCCCCACACCCCAAGCCTCTTTTTGACTCAAACAAATCCCCCAACAAATACTGTTGTACTTGTGAGTACTGTTGTACTTTATTTTTGCAGACAAAAATAAATAAAAATTGTGTGAAATAAAATGCCAATATGTTCTCAAATCTGATAGGCATTGCTCAAAACATTGGGGATTTGGTCAACATCTGTCTTCAGTCTGTCTGCTGAAGTTTTCTAACTGCTGTTCATCAAATATTATGACATTTTACAATGTAACCTGCAGTCATTTCCATTAAAAGATTTAAATTAAATTGTGCCATTAGCCAGCAGGCATTTATGTAAACTATAAAACTGATTTGAATCTATACTGTCTCTTATTCCTGTTACTGCTCAAACATCTGGGTTTCCCTGCGAGGATCATTAAAGCTTTATCTTATCTTATCCCAAGCATATCAAGCTGATTCATCAACATTGTTATATGAACATTGGGTCAGATAAACACATGTTAAGTAAAGGGCTCACCTTATGAGCCCACTCAGAATGATCAGAGCACTGCTGTCCCCTCGGCTCCACAGAGCGTGTTAGTGTCTTCAGCTTATTGGTTTGGTTACAGCAGCTTTTTAGTTCAGTCTCGCCGCTCTCAACAACCTCAATTCCAGCAGCAGCAGTCAGCTGTTTTCTGTGAAAAAGTTCTACAATCCCACTGCAAACAGCAGACAGACCTGGAGAAAGCTGAACATAGTGGATGGTTTACCAGAAGTGACAGACATTCTCTCAGGAGGAGAGGCCAATGACAGAGCTAAAAGAGAGAGGATATTGGATAACATTCACCAGGTAAACATAAATGATACTCTGTCTGCTGGATGCGTGAACGACAGCTGTTTGCTAACCATTAGCCATTTAGAAAAATAGTTTTGACTATTCACCTTATGTAGGCCTGTCACTTGTCCCACTTCCGCGTTTGTCCTAGTTCTTCCGGTTTAGCACGAGCAGCATTAGGCGCGTTCACACCAAGTACTTTTCCCACAATAGTTCATGAGAGCTCTTTTAGTTCTGATGAACTAAAGCAGATCGCGTTCACACCAAAATGAGTTCCTGGGGGTGGATTAGGCAAATGAGCCGCTGACGTCACTTCTTCTTCTTCTGCTTTGGGTTTACTGGCAGGCCGCAAACAACTTCACCGCGAGTACAGTAGGTGGTGGTATGCACCTTAAAGTTGCAATCCGCCAAAAAACCGAGAGAAAAAGAAGAAGAAAAACCTCCCGCGTATACTGCCACGCCCACCTGCTGTATATGAGGCGTCTGTTTACCACAGTAGCCCAGATGTCCTCTCTGTATGTCCAGACACAGACATCTTCTTCTCTCTGCTCTCACTCCTCTCTCCCTCCTCTGTACCTCCTCACCCTTCATCTCACCCGCCTGTTTCTCTCCTTTCATTCTGCTGCTCGTCTTACTCTGCACCTCCTCCTCTTCTCTCTCTAGTCTCCTCTCTTCTCTCCCTACATTTAGCTCCCTTTTTCTGTCTCTCACTTGTCTCCTCCTTTTCTTCTTCCCTTTTGTCCCCTAGTCTTCTCTCTTTGTTCCTCTGTTTTCCTTTCCGCCTTTCCTTTAAATGATGTGTTGTCTTCTCATTTCCTTTCGGTCCTCTTCTTGATGAACCATTTTGATCTGTTCAGTTTTGTCATCTGGGTCGTCTGTGTGTTTCTTCTCCTTTTGTCTTTCTTTGTACGTCTCTTTTCTCTCCCTCTTTCTCTCTAGAGACAATCGACAGGCCCTTTCTTGCCATGTTTCAGACAGACAGCCTCTGATTCATGTGCCCATCATCCCGCCGCCCGAGGGCCGTCGGGCCAGGCACAAAAGACGCAAGCAGTCAAGCATCCTTTCTCCTCTCTGCAGTCGTTTTGGTTGCTCTCTTCTCTGACTTGTGTCTCTCTTCTCCACTCGCCTGTCATCCTGCAGTGGTTCTACTGTAGCTCCTGCTTTGTCAGGTCTCCTCCGTCTACACCCACCATTCATCACTCACTTTGCTCATTCCTATCCTTTATCTGTTCACTTTGCTTTTCTTCTCATGGCCTTCATCTCTCTGCACTCTTCACAGACATCGTTTGCAGAACGGAATGTATTTTTATTTACAGGTCTACCTTAAGAGACAGATTGTGTCCAAGTGAGATTCATTTCATTGTTTAATCCTCCTGTCATGTGCAGGTCAATTCGGACTGATTTACTTCTTTCATCAATCATAACTATTGTGTTTTACATTTGATTGCTTCAAGGCCTTATGATATTCTCCACAGTAGGCATTGGAACATATACAACTGCTGATCAGCCGTTTGATTGCATTATGAGTGCTTTAGTCAAATTTGTTACAACAATGGTTTTCCATGTCACAAATGACCGCCGTTGGCAATGAATGGGTAACCCTAGATCATGTGCATCCACCAGATAGTACACAGATCGAGAACCTTGTTAATTTGGAATACATTTTCAGTGTGTATTGTCTATGTATATTCCCTTCAGTTATACATGTAAACCAGTAGCCTGAAACATTGTTGACAGCTTAAAAGGGTGAAAAACATTTGGTGATGATTAATGTTTTTTGTGTTGATGTAAGAGCAGTTAAAACAGACTGGTCAAATCTGACCGGGAACACCAGGAGAGAAACGAACACAACATGAGGGTTAAAGGTCGAGAGACCCCTTGTGTCGTGCAGTGACTCCACCTGCACCTGTATGACCCCGTACAAAACACCCACCACAAACTCTCATGAGGATAAAGTCTCTGAGAGCTCTATTACTCCAAACTTACATATTACTAACTTTGAGCCCATTCTGAATATGATTGGGTTATGATGACTGGCGGGACAGTTGGAACATGAAATCGTAAAGTCAGTGATATGACCGGTGAAAATTAAGTCTCTTGTTTCCCGGCTAAGGAGGGACATATCGGCAAACTAAAGCTAAAAAGTGTGTGACCATTGCAGCCCTTTCTCTTAATTCTCTATCAAATTGCCCATGTTCAGTGGCGACTCGTTATTAGGGGCACAGTCAGCAGAAATTAATTAAAATAATAATTCCAAAAATATGTATGAAATATATGTTAAAATATATTTAAGATCATGTTTAGTCGTCTGATTCGTCTCTTCATTGCTGTTTTAGTCTGCGTTCTTGTAATTAGTGTCTACAGTGTGCCTATTGAGTCGTGTTGAGCGATGTGGGGCAAGCCCCGATCTAGCCCCTCTCTTTGCTGTCAAAATGAATGGGTACACTGCGCATGCTCAGAGTCTTTTTGTATTCAATGTGTGCGGCAACAAAAGAATCACAAGTGGGGCAAAGTGCTGGCAACCCCACCAAAACGTCATCTCATAATTCAGAGCTGATTGGCTGTAAGTACGTGTGCCGCGAAAAGTGTAGTTCTATCTCACACAGGCTCCGCCCTCTACTGGACTCTATGGGTACAACTCTCATCAATGATACACGAGCATAAACGTAGCCGGCCAATCAGGGCGAGCCTACCTGAATGCACGCGCAGCTCACAGTATATAAGGCGGCTACGCCTCCTGAATGTCATCCTTTTCTCTTCAGTGAGCGGGACAACACCTGACAGAGAAAAGTAAAACGTTTGAAAGAAGAAGAAAGAAGTTATCGTACCTTCATGGAATCGCCACTTCTAGAGACCCGGGCCTGTCCTTCGTGCCCTGGCTTAATAGCGGGCGCCGATCCCCACCACCTCTGCTTCGAGTGTTTGGGGACCAGGATATGGCTGAGGCGGTGCCATTCACGTTCACCATTCCAGCGGAGCGGATGGCTCCGTTTGCCGGGGAGGAGGATGACGAGGACTTCTCGTTGTCGGGCACTTCCGGGTCCGGCTTCCATGAAAGTCCACCTCCGGGGTCCAGGGGTTCTACGGCCCGGTCCGCCAGGCGCAGCCAGCCTTCGTTTCGCCCCCATTGCCAGATATCTGGCAGTGTGTGGAGGCGTCGTGGCGACAGCCACTGAAGACGAAGGCTCCAGTGGCTGGTATGGTGGGGATCCTCAGGGTGCGCCCCCTTGATGAGAGCCTGGCAGCCCATCTGCTCCCACAGGCAGCAGGATGGGCGGAGGGTAAGAAGCCTCTGCCCCTGCTGCCTCGTGACCAAGAGACGCTGGAATATTTCGATAAAATATTCCGGCTCGGAGGACAGATGGCGGCAGCGGCGAATAATCTGGGTGTGTTGGGCGTGTCGCTGATTACTCCTCAGCAGGACCCCCCGCCTCTCCATCTCAGGATCGGAGTGATTATTTGGACCACAGCATTGGGCAGATGAATAATCTGATTCATGGTGTGCCCGCCGCAGCTGGCCGTGTAATGTCCCTGGCCACAATGGGATCACGCCACGTCTGGCTGGGACTCACGGCTCTCTCCAGGAAGGCCCGTGATGATCTCCTAGGGGCCCCCGTATCCACGGAGGGGCTCTTTGGATCGATCTCATTGGTCACACAGCGTTTCAGACGCTTGGAGGAAGAAAAGTCGCAGCTTAGCCGTATGCTGCCGCTGGCTCTTCATCAAAGAGGAAAGCGCGGCGTCACGGTGAGAAGGAGGGAAAGGTGCTGGTTTAGAGCACCCATGGCTCCCGCTGCTCCTTCTACCTCCTCGGCTGGTCCCGCGGAACCGGCTCAATACCGGCACCCGCGGGGACAGGCTGCGCGATCCCGACAGGCCTCTGCTCTGGCTCCGCGCCGACAGAGAGCTTCGGGGTGGGCCGTCCTCCCGGAAATGACGGGCTGTGGGAGGATGCGTCCCGGCGGCGAGAGCTGTGTGCCTCACCACCCAAGACGCGAGGACGAGTTCTACCGCCTCCTCCCACTGTAAAGTCATGAAAAGTGATGTGTGTGTGATGGATGCATTGAATAAAAACAATTGCAGTGCTGCTCGTTTATTCTACTGTTAACTCACGGCAGCGGCCGCTGTAAAGTATTCACTGTCCGACTGTCACACAAGCAGCTGATAAATATCCCCCATCCCCATCAGTGAATGTGTTTCAGTCTGAATTAACGCTGTTTGGCATCACAACGCTGTTGTGAAAATGTATCTGGCATTATACAGGTGATGTTAGCATAGCAACCGAAGCTAATCAGACTATCTCAACTACTTGTTGCGATCATATTGTGGCATAAACCGTTTTCTACACAAAATAAACAGAATCACACTAAGCTGGTTAGTGTTGCCTGACTTTATATAAGTGTTTTTTATAAGTGTGTGGTCGCGTTTGCTGCTTGCTTTGACTTTTGCCAAGAGAGTATGCGAACTGACCGCTCTATCGGTGCACCCGAGTTGCCTTCTGGTTCGTGGTGACCGTAGCAGGGCGACACTCAGACCGAACCCCTCCTCTGTTCCCAAGAACCTAAGGAGTTCTTCCAGGTCGAGGGTTATACAGCTAGACGGCTTTAGTCGTCCACCTATGCACGGCGGCGTCTTGGTCTACGCCGGGCCCGTTCATAAGGTAAGTATCTCTTAGACATGTCTGGCTCCTTTTTCATTGTCGGTGCTTGCTGGGGCAACACAGGACTGGTGAAAGGAGAAGGGCTGTGGGTCAGTATGCTGTATCTGACCCCCTTGGACATAATGCACTTGCGTTGTCCCATGCTCCTTAGGGACCTGGGAAACGTGGTGCGCAGTAAGCCCCATACAGGGCTGGAGGACTCTCCCCACTAGGGTCCGTGCACACACTACACGAGGTAAGCGTGTGAGTGTGGAGGACATAGTACACTTACGTTTTCCCCATGCTCCTTAGGGAACTGGGAAACGTGGTGCGCAGTGTGTAGTCACTTGCGCTGGCACCTGCAGGGTGGAGCTATGGGCTTATTCAGACCAATTAGGCTCTACCCAGCCAAGTAAGCTGCGGCCCCGACTTCTCCACGGTCTCAACCGGGTGATAGGAAGTTGGGGTGCGGTGGCTGTTAGCCAAAGGCCGGTCAGGGGCAGTGTGGTGGGACGACAGGGCGTTTATCCATCGGGGCTCCACCCACTGTACCCATAGAGTCCAGTAGAGGGCGGAGCCTGTGTGAGATAGAACGGTGGGTTACGTATTGTAGCCCTAGTTCTATAAGCACAGGCGGAGCCCTCTACCTAGGGGCCCTGTCTTTCCTATGCTGCTCGCTGAAGAGGGTGTAGGATGACAGTCAGGAGGCGTAGCCGCCTTATATACTGTGAGCTGCGCGCGCATTCAGGTAGGCTTGCCCTGATTGGCCGGCTACGTTTATACAACTTCAGTGTGTGAACGCTCGCGTATCATTGATGAGAGTAGTACCCATAGAGTCCAGTAGAGGGCTCCGCCTGTGCTTATAGAACTAGGGTTACAATACGTAACCCACCGTTGTGAAGAGGAGACGAGAGAGAGCAGCGTATAGTGATTGAAATCAGTAAAACGGAAAGAAAATGAATGAAGTTGACCATCTACTGCAGCTTTGGTAAGTTAATTTTATGTCATATCTTTTGTTGATCTTCTGTGTTTTGCCTATAGGCTATTGCTCTGCTGGATCGATTGATATTGTGACCTCGGTGATGAGTGTCTGTGTTTTCCTTATATTTACAGTCTATGGTGTTGTTATTGTTAAGTATTGCTTTGTGATGGTGCCCTTTACTGCATGTATTAAGGTGCATTACAACATGACATCCCCGCGCTGTGTACGTAAATGTATGCTCTCAGTGTTGCTCGGTGTTCTTCTGTAATTGGACATTCTCTCCCCCCCCCTCTCTCTATCGGAACCATGGATAGCCTACAGCTATTTGTTTACGTGTTTAAAAAAGCACCAGAAGCTTATATATAAACATCTAAGTTGTTCGTGCCCCACCACTTTTGTACATATAAAAACGCCACTGCCCATGTTATACTCATATGTGTTACTATATGGAGGTTTGCAGACAGTAACAGATGGAGTAACATTCAACTGTGTGAAAAGATACATTATATTGATAGCTGTGTATGAGAGGTATGATAAGGAATCTGATAACCATGAGTGTCTCGTAGATGTTGAGATGTTTCACAGGATAAGTGACTGCTGGTGGAACAAACAGGAACATTGTTTGGATCACCAGATTCAGCACTTTATCCTCTGAGGACTGTCTGTATGAGTTCATCCCTACTCATCCAATAGATCCAAATATTTCACACAAATCCAAAATGTGGTACCAAGACATCATCTGGTATCTCTGATGATACCAGGAATTATGGTTTGGAGAAGAATGTCCAATGATTTGACGATAATCCATTCAATATTGGTGAAGATATTTTATACTGAACCAGAGGGTTGGATCATCAATGCAATGTGGTTTGCATGGCTTAATATGAATATTAAAAAAACTGTTATGGCTAATATGATAATAATCTCCTTTACAACTTCATGACATACCTTTTCCTTATTGTGTGATTCTGACAAGAAAGTGACTGCACAAGACTGTTGGAAAGTATGGAATGGTGTGCATGTTTAACCTTTAAATGGGCAAACAAATGAATGGCTATTTCTTGTTGATTCTAGGCTAGAAATTGCCTAAAACTGCCTTGATTTTCCTTAAAAATATGATTTTTGATTTCCGGGGTTACACTCTGTATTTCCTGTGATACATTGCCCATTAAGGGTATACATTTATTAATGAATAAACTCACATTTGATCTATTTTACACCTATAATACACTGTTACCACACCATTATAACACTCAAATTACAAAATTACACCCATATTACACCATTATAACACCCAAAATACACCATTATAACACCCAAATTACATGCATATAACACCAAAATTACATCTATTACACAAGTATTAAAGCAATATTACACCCATATTACACTTTTATTGCACCCATATTACCCATTATTACAACAATTTTACATTCATATTACAATTATGATACACCCATGCTGTCAGAAGACTGTTTACTGAAACCGCTGGATGCAGAAACCAGGGTTGAGATGGGCTTCACCTTTAGGAGGTCTGCACTACAAGTACCTGTCTGTTATTCCACAGATCTTTATTCTTTCATGCATCTCTCTTTTCATCTTCGAGCCATAGTCACAGCCTGCCTCTGCATCTGTATATGGCTTGATTTTATTCTGCTTCGCTATTTGAAATGGTTTGAGCAGTTGTCACTGGCAAGGTAGATTTGAGGTTTGAATGTTGCGTGTGTGAGTGTGTCTGACAAAGAGAGAGTGTGTGTGTGTGTGTATGTGACAGAGAGAGTGTGTGTGTCATTGCATGTTGTGCGCTTCAAGATGGAGAGCAGCCCCAGTGAAGGACAAGCGTCTCTCATCCTTTTATGAGTCCGCCAGCATGAAAGCCAGCCAAGCATCTTAATGACCTATGACTCAACTCGGAGAATAATCTGACACAGTCACACACACATGCATACACACAAAAACACACGCACAGGGATGAGTCACACAAAGTTCATGTAGCACAAACACTAACATCCTCACAATAGAAGACAAGGTTACAACCTCATGTGGCACAAAGAAATACATCCGACCCTTTTGTGTTGCACTGACCATACATTAGTATCTACCAGAATCAGAATTCCTTGATGAGTCCCACAGAGGGGAAGCGCACAGTACATAGCTACAGCAGAGAGACAATACTCAAACTAAATAAAGTAAAAAGGTATATAGTAGGATCATAAAAAAATAAGTGAAACAAGTTAAAAGGAATGAAGTAGCTGCAGAAAGTCAGTAGTAAATACTATATTTAGTAGAATATGTTACACAGTTGTACATTATAAAAGTGTTGTTACAGGTGTTGGGTAGTGCAACACCTTGTGGCAGTATGTCCTCAACAGATGCATGAATATAATTGTGACAGTTATTACAAAGTTCCTTCTGTCTTCCTGCAGACCTCCCCATACACATGAACTGCATGATAATCATTCATTCATATGACACATTTTGTTGGACTGAATAATCAATTTCTTGTACACATGTGTTATGATGCATCATTCATTGCAGTTGCTGCTTCGCTGTGACACGCGTCATGTGACCTTCATGGCCCCAGAGCCAGGCTGTCCCTGGGGGCCGGATTTGATGTTAACACACTGTGTGATGACCCCTCTCTCTTCACAGTTTGTGGATGGGTGGATTGTAAGCATACGTCACTTGTTCCTCCAATGGTGTGTATTTTACAGTGCTTTATCGCAGATCATTGGCCCTGCCGCCCCAAGTGGTCAACACACATGTTTTGTTATACTGTGCTTGCCTGAAGCAGCAATAACCTCAGGTATCTTAAAGTCAACCAGGGTTAATTTTCTGAAGGAATAGTTTGATCTTTGTGGATATACAGCTGTTTTTTTGTTAGCTTGGAGTACATTATTTAGAACAATCCGGTTCCCAAGCAAAGCCCCTACTGAAACCCTGCCTGCCTGTTTCTTTAAATTACATTACATTGCATGTAATTTGTTAGACGCTTTTATCCAAAGCGACTTACTTTTAATATCAGTAGTGGGCAATCCCCACAGGAGCAATGTGGGGTGAAGTGTCTCAGGGACACAACGACATGCTGACTGCAGTGGGACTTGAACTTGCTATCCCCTGATTCCAAGTCCAGCACACTATCCACTGAGCCAAAGCCTCCTAAATGCTATGGTTTATTTCTGTATTTACTGTACTGTATGTTATAATTATATTTTTGGCACCTACCAAATTCAAATGTCTTTGGAACCAATAGTGACATTAAAACAAAATCCTTCATAGAACATAATCATATTATAAATATATCACAGTGTTGTTTTTTTGCACTTTTCCTCCCCTCTCCGTCTGTCTCTGGGGAGTTTATTGATCTGAGCTGAACACAAGTCTGTTTACTCCTCCGGGTTTTAGGATTAGCCGTTGGCATACTGGAGAGATACATTTTCTAATCTTTTCATCAGTTGTGAATATTTATGATTTACATCCGATTAATGTGTAGTGGAGAAACATTGTATTTTCAATTACTGATGTCTAAGACAACACGAGTAAAGCATCCAGAATATTTTTAATCATTTAGATGTTTTATTTTAGTGATGTTATTTTCATTTAACTGTTCAGTTTCTGAGAATTTACCAAAGTCAAAGTCTGATGATTCAAAGCACTCTTAAATTATGACGGAGGAAATACTGGTTATTTTAGTTCTTTACTTATACTTATTTATTTTGTCACCCTAAAATCTGAAAGTCCAAACATTCTGCAGTGTTATAGGATCCATGCATACGTTGACTGTGTAGAAGGTGTTGCTTTTATCTCTAACTCTGCAGTTTCCCTCAGCGCTACGGAGCATGTTAGACTCTCTCTCGTTGTTTCGGTTTTCTAGCGCTCAACTTTTCGGTGTCAGTTCATTCTCAGCAATTTCAGTAACCCGGTTTCCAGCAGCAGCATTCAGCTCTGATAAACTCTACTGTACACTGACTGCTCAGCAGCACACAGCACACACACACACACACACACACACACACACACACACACAACACACACACACACACACACACACACACACACACACACACACACACACACACACACACACACACACACACACACACACACACACACACACACACACACACACACACACACACAGTTACAGAGTAGCTGGTGAACATAGAAAAGGCTTGGGTAACACCCAACACATGCTAATTAGCTTATGTATAATTGTAAATGCTGTACAAGCCTTTAAACACAATAAAATATATGGAATAATGCATGTCATATTTGCTATAAAAAAGCTGCACATCAGTCATTGATGTGCAGGTACTACAGAGAAGTAGGTGTCAGGTGGACTTGCGCTTCCATGGCTTCGGGTCTAGAATTGAGTATTTGATGACAGCCTTAGCTAAAAAAATAAATAATCAAAACAAGCGGATCACAAAATCTTTCACTGACAAATATTAAATTATCCAATTATAACCAGAGATTATCCTGAGAGATAATCTGAGTGTATGTTTGCTCTGCACAGCTCTCATCATATGTGTTCAGCAGAGAGAATGAAAGTGACAGGTCTCTCAGATTCTTTATGTTAAGCCTGAAATCACTCCTGGAATCAGAGCGGGTCCAAAATGCTACTGTGAAAAAAGACTTCACTTTCACATTGTTTACCCCAGTATTCAGGTGGTGAAACCGTTTTAAAAGAAAACAAAGTGAATTTGATTCAGTCATTTATTATTACACTATACTTTTACGAAGCTATTTCCTGAGGGTTCAGAACATGGCCATGACCAATAAAACTTTGCCTCATTGGCTGATGGAGAGACACAGTTGGAAGTCATTTAAAGCTTTCATGCTGTTTGTTTGAGTTCCAGCTTTATCAACCTCTTGCCAAATAATTAGTTTTTAAGCTTTTAAATGAACTGTTATAACCGTTTTTGAGGTGAGAAACTAACTATTTAGATTCACAATATGCGATTACTTTTCCCCAAAAACCTATATTTGAGAACTTAATAATAATAATAATAAGCGCTTTGAGCACCAGGAAAAGCGCTTTATAAATGTAATGTATTATTATTATTATTATTATTATAGCACCCCAAAATAACATTTTGTCCCGCAGTCACTAACAGAGGATGGATGCTGTAAAACCATCAGATCACCACAGTGTAGCTGTGAATGATCTTGAATTAAATTAATTGTTTACAATTAGCGCGTTCACACCGAGTACTTTTCCCACAATAGTTCATCAGAACTACGATATATTTGCGTTCACACCAAAAAGCCCCGGGAACTAAATTAGTTCATCAGAACCATTTTTACCCCGTTTTCAGTCCCTGCTCTCGAGCAGGGACTGACTGGCTGTGCGGAATGCAAACCACGGGCCGTTTAACTCTGAATTTCTTTTTGGAGCGGCCATTGTATTTGCTGCCATTATTAGCCCAGCGCACCAACGAGAGTACTTTTGTGAAAGCAGTTATTATGGCAACAATAAGAATACGAAGATCATCGGAGCGGTGGAGTGATGAGGATGTGTCGGCACGTCTGGCGATTTACTCGGAGGATGGGATCCAGCAGCTTCTACTGAAGGCAGTTTCCAACTGCAAAATGTATCAGCGTTGTTCGGTAAAGTTAGCCGACATGGGAATCTTTCACAGCGCACACTCATGCCGGGACAAAATAAAGAAACTAAAGCAGGACTACAAACAAATAAAAGACCATAATAACAAGAGTGATAACGGCCGGAAGACCCGTAAATGGTATGATCGATTGGATGCTCTGCTCGGCCACAGACCCTCATTCTCCGGCACTTGTGGTGAAACGGCGGATTCAGTGACCTGTGAATTGTCCAACGACGACTACTACGAAGGTAAAATAAACTACATGCACTGCACTGTTTTAATCTGCACAATACTGGTCTCAGATGTACTTTTATTTGCTCAGTAGATCGAGCTAGCCATGCTAGCCAGAACTGGCTAACACTGCTAGCCAGTTCAGCCTAGCATGGCTAATAACATCATTCTCAGCCGCTATGAAAACGTTTTTGACTTGTGAATAAGTGTGTAATATTTTCTGTAATTTGCTTCACTAACTCATGGCACTAATCGTGTGTTTCAGGCGAGGCAGGACAACTCTCTGGATTGGAAACAAGTGAGCTTTCCCCTCCGGATCACAACAGCAGCACTTTCTCTTCTCCTTTTCAACCATCCAAACGCAAAAGTACGTACAAACACACTGTAACTACTCTGGTCTTGAAAGAACGTTACGCATCGAACTGATGTCCACTAATCACGTTTATTTCCTTCTTGGTACAATTATGAAACACCGTGAAAATACATCGTTTACACTTTTAGCGCCCTTTTCACTCTCTCATAAACATCCGGGCTAGAGGTCACATGACTTCCGGTAAGAAACCGTATCATTTTTGGACAAAGTTCAAGCGTACATTAAGCAAAATATAAAACAATAAATAAGGGCACTTTGAGCGTCAGCTATTTGATGCTATCTTATCTTCTACTTTACACCTGCATTTTGTACACTGTCCCTGTCTGCACCATGTCCAATGTTGTCTCTGTTGACAACCTCCTAGGCCAGCGGTTTTCAAAGTGTGAGGCGCGCCTCCCCTGGGGGGCGCCAGAGAGCTTCAGGGGAGGCGCAGCGTGAGAAAAAATAATAACGAGAAAAAGACGAGTAAAGTGACACTTGCACACTTTTGGCTGTCTGTGGAGACCGAGTTCCCCCACCTCGCCAAACAGGCTGTAAAAGTGCTCATTCCCTTCACTTCCACCTACCTGTGTGAGTGGGGGTTTTCCGCATTGACTTTGATCAAAGGAAGTGCCGGTAAAGGCTGCAGCCAGAGGATGATCTGCGTTTATTCCTGTGTGCATCAAAGACGCAGACTCATTGTTCCCACTAAAGTAGGGGTGAGTGTAATAAGGAGGCAAAGTTGACGTTCAGTGTGTTGCCGGGAGCATATAAGGATGTATCCACGATACATGTTAAAATGTTAAAAATGTTTAAAAGATATGTGTTGAGAACACGGCGTGCGAAAATATACGGGTCGTGCTGCAGCTAGAAGGTGTCGGCGACTGACATGCAAGGAAGAACGGCTGTCCACAGGCTGTTACAACTTTAACAACTTTATTAACTTCTAGGGTAGTGAATTGAACATGCTATTGTAATTGGGTGTGTGGTATATTTTCATGCACGGACACGCATGTTCCTCAACACACAAACTGAACACTCAATTGTACGATCGCTACCAGTGTCCTTGCGATCTTGTTATAACAAGTCAACAAGTGCACGTTACTGATGCAATATGGTTGAGACCATTCGGGCTTATTCTAGAGGGGTGCAAGGAATAGTCCAAGTAGTGGGGGAGTTTTATACAATATGTTTAAAACATAAAGATAAAAAGGTTTTAAAAAGTGATTGTTTAATGTTTTAAGGAGGTGACGCTACTCAGCCAATCAAATCGGTGCAGTCAGTGAGTCAGCACGATAGATTCAAACACACTCACAGAGACGAGACAAGAGGAGAGAAACAGTCGGAATAATTTCAAATGGCGGAAGGTAGACAGCGAAAACAGAGCATTTAATGACATGTTCTCTTACTGGACCTCTTTGAAATGCAATTTAATACCCCTGCATTATAGCAACAACAATAATAATAATAATAATAATAATGATAATAATAGCAATAATAATTGGGAGGGGGGGCGCGGCTGTTCATATGTTCTCTGAGGGGAGGCTCACCTTCCCACACTTTGAAAACCCCTGTCCTAGGCGATTAAACTGATCTTGTATCTTGCTTATTTCTCCTTAGGAAAGCGGGCACGGGATGACAGCTTCCTTGACACCATCATGGCGATGGACTGCCGTGGCATGGTCAGCAAGGAGAATGAGGACCTGCGTGCCAAGGAGATGCACGACGAACGGCTGTGCTGCATTCACACAAGGCCCAGGAATCGGACGACCAGCTGCTCATGGTGATGCCGCGCCATGCTGACTCGGCGGCGCGCCAGGTGGAGGCAGGGGCGGACTGGGACTACAAATCAGACTCGCGACCGGCCCACTTCGGTACCACCAGCCCACCTCGGTATATTATCAACGGGGGGGGGGGGGGGGGGGGGGGTGCTAGTGACTTATCCGAGCGGCCCACCTTGGTGCCGCAAGTCAATACCGTGAGGTAATTGTCGACCGGGGGGGGGGGGGCGGGGTGCTAGTGACTTATCCGAGCGGCCCACAATCGTCCGACCGGCCCACTTCAGTACCCGATTGACAGTCCGCCCCTGGGTGGAGGTGTCGGCGCGCCAGGTGGAGCAACAAAAAATACCTTTCAGGCTGGGCTTCTGGCAGTGCTAAGCGAGCTGATTAAATCCAACAGGCCTTCAATAAAGAAATGAAGAAAAACTTGTCGTCGTTGATAAACTGTACAATGACTTGTTGGGAGGCGTGTGGTGCAGTGGTCTGGTGCGTTGGTGTTCGGATCAGGGGAGCACAGGTTCAAACCCCACTGCAGTCAGCATGTCGTTGTGTCCCTGGGCAAGACACTTCACCCCAAATTGCCTACACCTGGGACAGTTCATTTTGTATTATTGTGATTATATATATGCCACTGTTATTAATACTGACACTTCACTTTGCACTAAGGTGTGTCTGCTGCTGAGCCTACCTATTGTTATTATATTGTTATCAAATCAAATCAGGTTTTATTTATATAGCACATTTGAAAGCGATTTTTGGTCGAGCCAAAGTGCTGTACATGTAATAAAAACACATTACTACAATCACAATAAACGACAATAAATTACAACAGATATATATAAAAAACAAAATAAAAATAAAAACACAAGGAAAAGTCAGGAGTCGTGCTCCGCTCTAACTAGAAAGCCAGAGAGAAGAAGTGTCTTTTTAGTGTAGATTTAAAAACCCCTAGGGTCTGGGCCGACCTCACATGGAGGGGCAGAGTGTTCCAGAGCCTGGGGCCAGCTGCTGCGAAGGCTCGGTGCCCTCGGGTTTTAAGCCTGGTCTTGGGCACTACCAGCAGCAGCTGGTCAGCAGACCTTAAAGCTCTGGCTGGGGTGTAGCGCTGGAGGAGTTCAGCTATATAGGCCGGAGCCAGCCCATTTAGTGCTTTAAAAACAAATAAAAGGATTTTAAAATCAATTCTGAACCGAACTGGAAGCCAGTGTAGTGAGGCCAGAATAGGGGTGATGTGGTCACGCTTTTTGTGGCCAGTCAGCAAACGTGCAGCTGCGTTTTGGACTAGCTGCAGGCGTTTAATTGAGGCCTGGTCCATACCCACATACAGAGCGTTGCAATAGTCCAGTCTCGAGGTTACAAAGGCGTTAATAACCCTTTCTAAGTCATTAAAAGATAAATACGACTTGGTTTTGGCCAATAGTCTTATTTAAAAAAAGCAGGATTTGACTACGGTGCTGACCTGCTTGTCGAATTTAAAAGTGCTAGTGAAGGTCACTCCAAGGTTCATGACCGAGGGGAGGATGTTTTTTTTGAGAGAGCCCAGAATATCAACCGGAGAGGCTGGAGGTTGCGGTCCAAAAAAGATGACCTCAGTCTTGCTCTCGTTGAGGTTGAGAACGTTTTTGCTCAGCCAGGATTTTATCTCTGTTAAGCAGTCCATCAACTGCTGTAGTGAGTGTGTGACATTTGCTTTGAGAGGCAGATAGATCTGTACATCGTCGGCGTAGCAGTGGAAGGGAATATTATGTTTTGTGAGAATTGAACCTAGGGGCAGTATGTACAGTAGATATATATATGTTTTGATACTACTGACACTTTATTTGATATTGAAAATGTCAACTTCTATTTACATGCATACGACACACCTGGGACAGCGTGATGCTGTTATTGATATTGTCTTGAGTGTGCAATAAAAGAGAACCTACATGGCGATTAAACAGAGCCTGTATCTTACATTTTTCATTACATTTCATGTAACTAAGCTTGCTTATTTCACCTCTGACACTTTATCTTTACAGTGACCTGTGTAGCATCCTATACATCACATGTAAGTGATTATTCTGATACCATCATGTTTCATCGGTTATAAACTGGCGAAGCTTTATTTATTGTGGCTTTCAAAAAGATAATTTCATTGTATTTCAAAATGGCGTCCAACACAAGCACTATTTATTTATAGAAAGAGAAATGGTTAACTTTGTTATTACCAGTGTTGTGAGTTCAATATTTTTAATTAATTATAGTAAGGGAACATCTTAGGAGTTAGTGTAGTGAGTTTCAGAGCAGTGTAATAATTATTTGACCTAAAACTAAATGTTTTTATGAACATGACATGGGGATTTGCTAACTTTTGATTTCCCCCATTTTGCACGACACAAATGGAGGCCACTATGGGCCAAAACTAACACGTAGGTTTCTGTAGGGTTCATGGCAGACGGATGCAGTTGCTCTCAGGAGGATATATAATAAAGGTGTGTTAGCTACTGAGACTATTTAGTCTGCATACGACACACCTGCCACAGTTTATTCATTTCACACGTAGCGTAGCGCGTGCAGGTCGTCGTCCAATCCTTTTGTCAATCCTTCTTAACCGCCTTCGCTTCCGAATCAGCATTGCTATTGCATTTGACTGGTCGACGATCTGTATTTGTGTTTCTCTCGGTTTTTTGGCGGATTGCAACTTTAAGGTGCATACCGCCACCTACTGTACTCACCGTGAAGTTGTTTGCGGCTTGCCAGTAAACCCAAAGCAGAAGAAGAAGAAGTGACGTCAGCGGTTCATTTGCCTAATCCACCCCCAGGAACTCATTTTGGTGTGAACGCGATCTGCTTTAGTTCATGAGAACTAAAAGAGTTCTGATGAACTAAAGTTCTCATGAACTATTGTGGGAAAAGTACTTGGTGTGAACGCGCCTATAGAGAACTACTGCACTCCCCTCATGAAGAACTACTGCACCCCCCTCATGGAGAACTACTGCACCCCCCTCATGGAGAACTACTGCACCCCCCTCATGGCCAACATGAAGCTTCTGAGCTCAACATTACATGTGAGTGATCAGAAGCTTAATAAACATACTCAGGAATGGTGGCGTGTATATCTTGACATGCCTGCTAAATTATATCTCTGATAGATTTAAAAGCTAAATGAATGTGGAACCTAATTGCTGCAGGTCTCCCTTGAAAAAGAGATCTATGATCTCAAGGGACAATCTGGTTAAATAAAGGTTTTAAATGAAATGAAATGAATGAGGCTCCTTGTACAGAATTCAGTTATCTAATGAAGTCCCTGCTGTGAACAGGGCAGACACTTTGATCTTTAGATGATAGGACAAGTGGGGTAAATGGAGAAAATGAGTAGTACAGATAAACATGTTAAATCATTGTGAGGTCAAATAATTATATGGAAACCATATACAGGAAATTGAAAGAAACGTAAAGAAAACAGGTGTTTTTTCTGCCATACTTTATTCTGACCATAGTAGTAAAAAGATTAAAATCACCAAGATGACTGAGATCTAAAAATGTGGTAACAAAGCTAGCATCAGACATATTTACATGGCAAAACAAAAACAACAGTATAACTCAAAAATCCTCTATTCCTATCTCTGAGAGCTCACAGGACAAAGTATCGGTTCAAAATTGACCATGCCATACTTTCTGTAGTTGGGCGGATTCAGTTTTCCTGTGTATTGGGGGATTATCTTCTGACATCATGTCCCTGGTAAACACTCTCCAGTACTCCCATATCTCAGCAGCTTGCTTGACCATAACATTTTTCAAGTTTTGTCATGAAGATGGGTCTGTTTACGAGCTCTGTATCTGTTCTGATATCACCCAGGACTTTCAGGATGTCCTTTTTTTTAACAGCAAGTCGTTTAATTGTTGGTGTCACAAAGAAAACCAGATCTCTTGCTGTTTTCCTCCGAACCACCAACAGGACGCTGTATTTGTTTCCAAATGAACTGTGCAACAGAGACCATGAAAACATATTTTCAGTAAGAAAATTGTTATGCTTCTAATATATCGTCAGCAGCATGACTTCCTACACAGCAGCCTGGAACCAAACATACAATTCCTAAATCTGATTTAGCAACCCAGTGCTGTGATAAGGAGAGTAAAACACCCAGCAGTATTATTAAGTAGGTTGTGACTCATTGTGTTTCTTATGACTTGGCTTAGTATAATTATTTTTGTATTCCTCTACCTTTTCAACTTATTCTCTTACTCCGTCAAAAGGACGTTTCCCCGGGTTAGCTACTGTAGCTATTTGGTTGAGTTGCCTCTTTGAAAACTCATTATTCTATAGCCATTACAATCAACATAATAAGTTAAAGAAAAAGCGTTCTCTTTTGCCACTTTATTAACGGTCTGTTGCTTGTTCTTACTACAACATTTCTTGTGCTGAAACACTGTTTAAAATGCACTGCTGGTTTATCTCCTAATCCCCTCCATGACTTAGAGTTTTCATCCAGCTCATTGACAATAAGTTGTAAGTTGTTGATTTCTCTACTGTGGACATGTGTGGAATTTTGGGGGGGTTAGAGATCATATCTCTTGCAGCTGACTTGCATGTCCTGAGTTCCCCCCTGTGGAGCTGTGATATCTGGGTCAGAGTGATGCAAGCATAAAGATAGAACTCTGATTATGTACTGCACATAAGCTCCTTAGCTCGTGAGGCTGACGCTTGTGAAAGTCAAAAACATCAAATTGTCATCAAAGTCTGGAAAGAAGCAATCAGAACAGTTATGAAGTTTTCATAATAAAACCGGAAGTATTCCCCTCACTGTCAAATGATTTTACAGTGATATCTGCAGTACTCATCAACTAAAAAACATCAGTTTATCCTTGTTAATTACACAACATTGATTGGTTTAAATTGTGTACAATGCTTTTGTGTTTTTCCCCTTCGATTCGGAGAAACAAATAGTTTTTTCGGAGTTTAGGATGGCCGAAGACACTACACTACCCAGAATCCTCAGCTATTGTTCCGCTTTGCCTCAAGCTCTGTGATTGGTTGACCTCCAACTGCATTCCATATGAAACAAAACGTTTCGTAAAAGATCAAATCATACTTTATTCAGCAGTGCTTGCTTTACTCTTTGAAAGTCATCACATGAATGCATTGTAATGAATGGTTTGGCTGCATTAAATATTACACATCTGTCGTAGTTCTTTATTTATCTACAGAGATCGGGCCTCAGAATAGACCGGAAACTATTCTTTTACCGTTCTGTTTTAATTTCACAATAAAGTTAGTAGTAATAATTTGTTTTGATATTATTGTTTTTTATTAACTACTAGACCGCTGGGTCATGTTAAGACCATCTTTTCTGTGTTGCTGTGGGTTTTTTACATCGCTTTTGTGTTACAAATATCAAAACAATAACAGAATATATCCGTCGTAAACTAAACCAGAAACAGCAGTATATTTTATTTTGTTAACACTGTAAACTTGACAGCTTTTTAACCCGCACCTCCTACTGGTTAAAGCACGTTATTACACGTTTAGAGTAATTGCAATGCAGGTAGATTGTGTTGCTTTTTAATGACTGTTTTAAAATGCCTTTTTCTTAATGTCTTTCATTTTTGTAAAGCACTTTTGAATGTGTTATATTTGATGAAAACATTTAAATATTAAGAGTACATACTCTTAATATAGTGGGAAAGTGGAAGGTCAATGATATAAATAATATAGAATAGAAAATATCAAGAACATACTGTAAGTGATCTCTACAATAAAACAGTTTAGTGCCTGATAGGAGGATGTGCAAAACGGGGGGTTACGTATTGTAACCCTAGTTATATAAACACAGGCGGAGCCCTCTACTGGACTCTATGGGTACTACTCTCTATCATGCTGTGCGTGCTTTCACCTACTGAATTTACGTAAACGTAGCCGGCCAATCGGGGCGAGCCTACCTGAATGCGCGCGCAGGCCCACAGTATATAAGGCGGCTACAGCCGCCGCCCCACTATCCTATACACTCTTCAGCGAGCGGACTAGGAAAGACAGGGCCCCTAGGTAGAGGGCTCCGCCTGTGTTTATATAACTAGGGTTACAATACGTAACCCCCCGTTATATCTCACACAGGCTCCGCCCTCTACTGGACTCTATGGGTACAGTGGGCGGAGCCCCGATGTATAAACGCCCTGTCGTCCAACAACATCGACCCACCACACCGTCCCTGACCGGCTTTTGGCTAACATCCACTGCATCCCCACTTCCTCCCATCCGGTTGTAACCGTGGAGAAGTCGGGGCCGCAACTTGGATAAGGCACACTCACACACGCTTACCTCGTGTAGAGTTTGCATGGAAAAAACTGTGCGGAGACTCCGTCTGGAGCCTACCGCGCACCATGTTCCCCAGGTCCCTCAGGAGCACGGGAAAACATAAGTGCACCACATCCCCCACACTCACACACGCTCCGTGTAGAGTGGGCATGGACAATAGTGAGGTATGGGGCTGATTGCGCACCATGTCTCCCGAGTCCCTCAGGAGCATGGGAAAAACACAAGTGCTTTATGTCCAGGGGGGGGGGGTCAGATACCTGCTGACCCACAGCCACCCCCCTCTCACCAGTCATGCGTTGCCTCGGCAAGCACCGACGACGAGAAGGAGCCAGACATGTCCAGGAGATAACATTTTATGAAGGGGCCTGGCGTAGACCAAGACGCCACCGTGCATATATCTTCTACACTCACGCCGCTGAATAAGGCTGTTGACACAGCCACAGCCTGTGTAGAATGTGCACGGACCCAAGTGGGGAGGGCTCTCCCCGCCCGTCCATAGGCATGTGTAATGCACCTGCATAGCCATCCTGTTAGGCGCTTCTTTGAGAGGGCTTTTCCAGCCACACCATCCCCAAAGCACACAAACAGTTGTTCAGTGCGCCTAATGGCAGCCGTGCGCTCTACATAGCATGCTAGCGCACGCACTGGGCAGAGGAGGTGCAATTTAGCCTCCCTGGCCCCAATATGGGGTGGAAGATTAAAGCCACCTAACTGAATAGCCCTTGATCTGAATGAACTTCTGATACTCTTAGGAGTAAAGGAGGGGTTCGGCCTGAGTGTCGCCCCGCTACGGTCACCCCGGATCAAAAGACAACTTGGGTGTACCGACAGAGCGGTCAGCTCGGACACTCTTTTAGCCGAAGTCAAGGCAAGTAGCAATGCTGTCTTCCATGACAGTGCTTTCAGGGAGGAGAGCTCCAGAGGCTCAAATGGTTCTGTGACCAGAGCCTCGAGCACCAACGGCAGGCCCACTGCGGGGCGGAGGCGTGCACTACCGGGCGCTGTCTCCTGACCCCCTGCAAAAACCGCGCCATAAGCGGCTGACTGAAGGCTGACCTGCCTCCAAATCCCTCATGGCAGGACGAAATGGCTGCTGCATACACCTTAATTGTGGAATGAGCCAGCCCCCTGTCCACCAGTATCTGTAAGTAGGTAAGAATAGAGCCCAGCGTGCACGACAGAGGCTCTAGACTCCTTCCTTCACACCATCGCCGGAATCCCGCCCACTTTGGCCTGTAACAAGCTGTGGTGGATTCTGCTCTTGCTGCTTGGATAGTCTGAATAACGTTATCAGACAGCCCCACCTGCCTCAGCCTGTCCCTCTCAGGAGCCAAGCCTGGAGAGGTTGGCCCAGAGTGGGTAACGCCCCTATTGCACCTGCTTCCTGAGACAGCGCTCCCCAGACCTGAGGAATCGCCCAGGGCTGGCCCACCATCATCTGTGTTACCCCCGCGTTACCACGGCGCCAGGCGGCGATCTGGGGCCACCAGGATGATTGACAGCTGTTCCCGCCTCACCTTCTCCAGGAGGGGGGGGGATAAGGTGCAGCGGTGGAAAGGCGTAAAGCAGCTTTCTTGGCCATGGCTCGTGTGCAAATGTGTCGACCCCCAAGGGCGGGCTGTCCCACCGAGCCAGGGAGAACCACAGGGCACAGTGGCTGTTGCGCCGATTGGCGAACAGGTCCACCTCTGCTCTACCGAACTGAGTCCAGACCTGCTTCACCACCTCCGGGTGAAGCCTCCACTCGTCTGGCAGGGGTCCGCCTCTTGACATGAGGTCGGCCCCCCTGTTCTCCCGTCCCGGGATGTGCAGGGCCCTTAGAGACAACACAATCTGTGAAACCCACAGCCACAGGTTCTCTGCTGCGGTCAACCAGGCTATTGAGCGGACTCCGCCCTGCCTGTTGATGTACGCCACTGTGGTGCGGTTGTCGCTCCTTACTAGCACCTGTTTGCCCTGTATTAAGGGTTTGCAGTGCTGTAGGACCAACATCACTGCTTGCAGCTCCAGGAGGTTGCTGTGCCGCCAGAGGCCAGCAACCACCCACAGCTCTCTCTAGACACGTCCCCCCCCCATCCTGTCACTTTCTTTTTCTTTGAAGCGTCTGTGAAGACTGTGATATAGGAGGTTACCTGCCCCAGTGGAGCTCCCCTCCGCAGATTCTCTGGGGACCCCCAGAATCGGAGGTTGCTCTCTACTGAGGGGGGGGATGGCCACCAGACGTCGTTTGTGTCTTAAGATCTAAACGAAGGCCGGTAAACCACATCTGCATGCGACGTGCATGCAGCAGTCCGAGTGGCACTACGGAGTGAGCAGCCGTCATGAGACCCAAAGTCTGCATGATGATCAAAGCTGTCACCGTCGCCCCCTTGACGCAGCCTGCAGACTGCCCGCAGCAGGGATGCCCATCTGCTTTCTGTCAGGGTGACACGTAGTCTGCCTGCATCGAGCATCACCCCCAGATATTCTACCTGCTGGTGAGGTATGGGGGAGCTCTTCTTCCAATTGACCGCAACTTCTTTTTCAACCCAACTTGGTTAGGTGTAGGATCAATTGGGCTGTGTGCAGTATTGCCCATTCCCTGGACCTGGCCATAACTATGAGGTCGTCCCTCATGCCATGGTCCCGCAGCGGTTGCAGCGTCATGGCTGAACGTGCGTGGGGATAGGGAGTAGCCGAACGGCAGTCTGTTGTACTCGTAGGCTACCCCCTGGAAGGCAAAACGCAAATACTTTCTGTGCTCTTGGAGCAATTTCGCCATGAAAGTAAGTGTTCTTCAGGTCGATGGTTGTGAACCAATCACCTGGCTGCACCAGTCTCAGTAACTGTTTCATAGTTAACATATGGAACTTCTTGCATGCAATGTGCTGGTTCAGGCATTGAAGATCCAGAATGGGCCTGAATTCTCCTGTCTTCTTGGGAACCAGGAAGTACAGGGAATAATGCCCCTTCTCTCTGACTTGAGAGTGCACATGCTGAGAGGAAACCTCCTCCTGGGATGACAGATGTGCCTCTCTCCTGCCTCTGAACGGAGGAGGGATGCTGCAAAACTGGAGTGAATAACCCAGTCTCAGTGTCCTGTCCATGCGTTCTGTTAATACACCACTGATTTTCCATTCCCCATAACATTGTGTTAGGGGATGTGCAATCAGCTGCGGAGCCGCAGCTATGAAGCTGTGGTACTCTCTGGTGGCCCACTCCGCCGTCAAACCCTCCATAAAAGGAAGTTTGACCCATGGGGGGCTGACACAGAAAGGGCCGTTTTTCTATAATGTAGTTTCCACTCAGAGAAAAAAACGATTTTTAACTGAGGTCCCTGAACGCACCACGGCATGCTCCCGTGAGAGCGCACGCTCCACCATAATGCTGTTTTCTCTTAGTGAGAAATAAGCATTAATCGGAGCTTCTTCTGTCCATGAACGCACCGCGGCCCGCTCTCGGGGGGGGGGCCGCGCGTCTTCATAATGCCGTCTCTTGAAACGGACATTATGGGGAAATGTGGAAAATGTGGAATGTGGAGAGAGATGACTCTTACGGACCGTCTCCACAGCAGCGTTAAAAAAATCTTGGAGGTGGGCGTATCTGAGGCTTGGGGATTTTTTTGCGATCAACCAATCACATGAATCTCCCGCCCGCGACATACGAAGCCAAAAAGCCCGAAGTAAACTGGATATAAACTCCCCAAAACAGACGAAAACATACCACTGTCTCTGCCACCTCCCTCCATGCCTGGCTCCTCCGGTTTATATCCCGGTAGGTCTGGTCATAAAGCACCGGGTGATTGATTCGCTACCGCTAATTTCTCCTCCATTTTTTGGAATATGAGGAAATGACCTGCGGTCTGGCTCTCCCAGCATACACGCCGTTTGATTGGCTAGAGCTTGAACTGCCAGATTTGCGTACACGGGATTTGATTGGCTGCCGCTTCCACCTCAGCTT
The DNA here is from genome assembly GCF_902827165.1 of Trematomus bernacchii. Lineage (NCBI taxonomy): Eukaryota > Metazoa > Chordata > Actinopteri > Perciformes > Nototheniidae > Trematomus > Trematomus bernacchii. The sequence continues at coordinate 1,397,469 of NW_022987387.1, forward strand.
CAAAAGTTGAACATTGTTCAACTTTGAATCTTGAAAATCCTGAGAATCTCCGCTCGCCTGCCCACAATGCATTCCGGCGAAAAGTGAGGGAAAGTGACGTCACCCCATTCAAAGTGAATGGGCAGAAGCGTTTCAAGATTTGTTAACGCTGCTGTGGAGACGGCCCGTTACTCTGGGATAAATGCAATCGTTTTTACTGAATGCATTTTACACACACATATCACTCTAGAACTAGAGTTATACTACGTAACGCACTGTTCTTTTGCGGAGGTCCCTGAACGCACCGCGGCCACTCTCACGGGGGCCGCGCCTCATAATGGGTGTCCAATTAACATCGTATGAAAACGGCCTTGCCGATCTCAACGAGACATTATGGGAAAAATGTGGAATTGTGGAGAGATATGACTCTTACTCTGGGATAAATGCAATCGTTTTTACTAAATGCATTTTTCACACACACATCACTCTAGAACTAGGGTTACTATATACCAGTGACGTGCGGTGAGGTTCATGGCTGGTGAGGCACTGACTCACTGAGTCAGATTTACAAATATTATATTTTGACCTTAATCGAAATATTCGGTTATTTTCAAAAGCTTTTTTTAGTCTGATGCTTCGATTCATTTTAAACAGACCGTTCAACAAAAGGATACCCAAAATCTAAATATTGGATTGTTCTTTCTAAGTAAGATCCCATTTTCATTACAAATGTGGTTTTGCCTTGACTTGAAGATGAAGTCCATGCTATCCTTCTGGACAACAATCTCTATTACTTTTTTGTAAAAGTCCTCCTTATCTTCCTGTAGTTTCAAAAGTCTAGTTTGTTGTTACGTCTACCGTCTCTGCGTAGAATTACAGTAGCAACAAGAACCTGTGGGCTCACGTGCGCCCCCTTCAGTGCGGCAGAGGTTATGGCTGCCTCCCTTGGTGCTTTTTCATTGCCGTTGTATGATGAGACCAGCGAGCCTAAATATCATATACAAGTGAAATAAGTTATTTAGAGACTATGGATGGCGAGGATAAATGTAATAAAGGGATCTACAAACATTACATTGGTGACCTACAGTGAGATGGGAACAGGCATGCGCTTAGGGCCCGCTTTCCAGACAGTTTCTGTGGGGTGACGCATTCTGAGGTGAGGCAGAGCTCATCTGTGCCTCACCTCACCCCACAGTAAATGGCTTGAGCGCGCTCACAAAATAAGTGCCCGCGCTAAATTAGTGCCCGTGCTCCAGCAAGTTACTGTGGGCTTACGAGAGGCAGAGCACGTCCCTGCCTCACTTTTCATCGCTCCCGTAGCGGAGCTCGGCAAATTTGCTAATTTTGACTATAAAAAGCGATTAGAATCATACAGAAATCACATTTACACAAGATCAGTGGAGACATTTTATTATTATTACTATTTAGTTTTTCTTTAGTTGTTTTTCCGTTACATTGGAGTATGACAGGTGAGGCTCTGCCTCCCCTGACTGCACGTCGCTGCTATATACGTAACCCACCGTTCTTGCAACAGGGCCTCTTTTCGACTTTGGAGCCACATCTAAGAAGCTGTAGTATTCTCTGGTGGCCTACTCCGCTGCCAAACCTTCCATAAAAGGGAGTTCTGGCATGGGGGCTGACACAGAAAAAGGGTTCTTGAACGCACCGCGGCAGCTTCCGTGGGGCCGCGGCTCTGTCAAATGACATCTCTTTGAAACGGACATTTATGGTGAAAAGTGGAAATGTGGAGAGAGATGACTCTTACTCTGGGATAAATGCAATCGTTTTCACTGAATGCATTTCTCCACTCTCTTGAACCCGCACAGTGCTTTGACAGCACTACGGTTTATTCCACTCACGTGCACGCGCCCACCTGCTGGCTCCTATACTGGAGTTTACAGAGGGGGCGGGGAGTGTGGGACAGTGTTCTTTCCTCTGGGGATGAGCAAGAAGCAACCTACTCCTCACCCACGTGACCAAGGAGATTGATCCAAAGAGCCCTTCCGTAAACACGGGGGCTCCCAGGAGATCAACACGGTCCTTTTTGAAAAGTGCCATGCGGCGTGATCCCTCACCGGGATACCACACGGCAGACAACGGCGGCGGCCACGATCAAGCTACAAATAATCGCTCCGATCTGGCGAGGTTGGGGCATCTCCAGCAATGAGCGAGATGCCCAACACACCCGTGTTTATCTGCAGTCGCCCTGTCACACGGTAGCGTGGCAGAGCTCTTTTCAGCTCCCTGCCCAGCCTACTGCCCGCTGGGAGCAGCTGCGCTCCGCCGCCATGGTCATCACCTAGGGCGGTGGACCTCCATGGACCGAACCCGGAAGTGCCCGACAACGGCAAACGGAGCCATCCGCCCCGCTGGAATGGCGAACGTGAATGGCACCGCCTCGGCCATATCCTGGTCCCCCAAACACTCTAACAGAGGTGGTGGAGATCGGTGCCCGCGATCAAACCAAGGCAGGTGGGGCATGGCCGAGATTCCAGTAATGGTGAGTCCATTTTTCGTTTCTTCTAATCTTCTAATCTTCGTACGTTTAACTCTTTGGTTGTCAGCTCGTCTGAAGAGAAAAAGGATAGTGGGGCGGCGGCTGTAGCCGCCTTATATACTGTGGGCCTGCGCGCGCATTCAGGTAGGCTCGCCCCGATTGGCCGGCTACGTTTACGTAAATTCAGTAGGTGAAAGCACGCACAGCATGATAGAGAGTAGTACCCATAGAGTCCAGTAGAGGGCGGAGCCTGTGTGAGATATAACAGACAAACTAATAAGGCTTTATTTAAACATTAAAGAATACTTTAGGTTAAGGTCTTCTTTTAAATAAGAAAAAAGCTTTGGGGGTATCTACAGATATTAAGCCTGACAAAGTACTTAAAGGTGGGGTAGGTAAGTTTGAGAAACCGGCTCGAGATCGCTAGAATTTGAAAATACACAACCGGAGAAAATCTGCCACTTCCTTATAGAGCCCCTCCTCTAACACACACGAACGCGCACATGACCAATGAGGGCACGAGATAAGTTTGTGCACAGATGGAAGGCTGACAGGCAGGGAGACCATCCAGTTATTTTAGCCGGGCCGGCTAAAATGATTGGTCGTACTTTTTACAGTATTACGGCTTCCACAGATGAATTTTTTTTATGGATTTTTTGTCAAAGCACTTAAGATATTCATTGCTATCGGGATGTTAAGAGCATTCCATGGAATATAACAAAAAGTGTATCTCGAGCCGGTTTCTCAAACGTACCTACCCTACCTTTAACATCTAATATATGGTTTGTTTTGGAACTTGACAATTAACTTTCCTGCAATGTTAGATAGATAGATAGATAGATATATCGTACTTTATTGATCCCAAATTGGGAAATTGTTTTTGTTACAGCAGCATAAAAGGCATTTTACAGTAAAACAAAATATACAAGAATAGAAATAAAATAAAATAAAATATAAAATATACATGTCAAAATACAAAATAGAAAATATACATACAGATATATATATATATACAAATATATATATATTCAAAATATATGGAATTATGGAGTATTAAATATGAAACAGATTATGTGTGAGTAAAATGTACAACGTGGTTTTATTTCTAGAGAAACTATGGAGCAGAGAGTTCTCTTCCAGCCAGAGGTGATTTGTTGTACAGTGTTATTGCAGTGGGCAGGAATGTTTTCCAGTATCTGTCCTTGAGACAGGGGAGCTGCAGCAGTCTGTTGGAGAAGGAGCTCCGTTGACTGTCCAGCTGTAGGTGGAGAGGATGGGTGGGGTTATCCATGATGGACAACAGCCTGTTCAGTGTCCTCCTCTCCACCACAGCTTCAAAGTTAACTATGTTGAAGCACTTATTTTAACTGATATTATACATATTAATTATACTCTTATAAGATGTATGTAGATAGTATAAGAAATGTGCAGAATATGTTTAATTGTGGAGGTACACAGATATTGATAGATATGACCCAAGTTTTTCATTCATTGCATAACTACACCGTAGTTGTGTATATGATATGTCAATAAACCTTAGAAAATCTTGAAATCTTGAAAGGGATGTGCAAAATAGCCATTATATACAGTTTTTAATTAACTATTGAGAATAACGAGTAATGAATATACTTTATACGGATCTGCAGATAAATATTTAGTCTTCTCAAGCACCCACTACCAAATATCTCTCCTGATTGTTGGCACTTGACAATCACCTTCACTGAATTTTACTCAGGTGTAACTAAAGTCTGATTTAAGGGTTGTTTATATTTCACATCATTAATCCAAATCTGTAAAGTAACTAAAATAAATGTAGTGGAGTAAAAATACCAGGTTAACCTTAAAGAAAGCCCTCAGGATTATAAAAGACCCCCATCACCCCAGCCACAAACTGTTCTGTCTGCTGCCGTCTGGCAGGCGGTACCGCAGCATCCGGACTAAAACCACCAGACTCAGGGACAGTTTCATCCCACAGGCCAGAAGACTATTAAACACCTGAACTTAGAAACAACATCCATAACATTCATCTGGCTGCTACTTAGAAATTATTTATCTAATATATCATATTCCAATCACTTGTATATTGGCTCTTATTGCACTATTTCACTTTTTACTATTTTACTATTTTTCTTTTTGTATTTACTTGCACTATTTTTTGTGTGTATCTGTTTTATTGTGTTGCACTGTTGGAGGAGCCTGTGACCTAAGGGGGGGGGGGGGGGGGGGGGGGGGGGGGGGGGGGTAGGACACGTTCTAAGCACATGGTGTAGTCCCATAGCTGAGGATTCTGGGTAGTGTAGTGTCTTCTGCCATCCAAATACTCCGGAAAAATATTTGTTTCTCCGAATCAAAAGGGGAAAATACAAAAGCATTGTACACAATTTAAACCAATCAATGTTGTGTAATTAACAAGGATAATCTGGTGTTTTTGAGTTGATGAGTAGTGCAGATATCACTGTAAAATCAATCGACAGTAAGGAGAATACTTACTTCCGGGTGTAAAATCCTCCGTTATCCAATGGGAATGGACGCTCACATTGCTCTTTGGGTCCGTAATACAATAAAGGGGACATGATCAAATAGGAATATAATTATCTTTTAAATAACGTTAACTAAAGGGAACAATCTATTTGACACAGCTGAAGCTCTGGCCTTCCTTAAAAACGAACTAATTTAATAAAAATCACAGTTGTATTACACACAATGCACTGTTTTTTGAGAACAAAAATTGGTAAATAATGCACCATAACACATTCTGACGAAAAATAAAAATTATTATGAATACAAATAAAATAAAAGAAGCCTCTCGTGAGTTACTACAAGCTATAAAGTAGATTTTAAAAACGTTTTATAGAATAAAAGCTCACTGCGGGACGTTGTAGAAATGCGTGTGTGCACCACGACAAAGGAGCCTCATTCACTTTACATTGGGGTTGTTTGCGTGGTGCAGACACGTAAATGTAGCAGAGTTTGTGACTCCGCCACGCACTGCGGTGTTAAGGAGTCGTGGTGGAGTCACGCATTCTGGTGAGACCAGGTTGGCAGGGTAGCTTGTGAATTTACTTCAGGTGGAACTAAAGTCTGATTTAACACTTGATTATATTTCACATCATTCATCCATATCTGTAAAGTAACTAAAGGTATTAAATACATGTAGTGGAATACAAGTACACCATTTACCTCTGAACTGTAGTGGAGTAGAAGTACAAGTAGCATCAAATAGAAATACTCAAGTAAAGTACAAGTATCTCAAAATTGTACCTAAGTAGAGTACTTGAATAAGTGTACTTTGTTACTTCCCACATCTGAAATCAGATATGACTTCAAGTCATGTGATAATTTCTTAGTATTTGATCCTTCAACTTGGACTCAGGAAATGCAAGGACTTCACAGTTTTGGCAACACGTTTTGGAGAAAGCAAATTGGAGGCTTAAACAGGGGCAGGGAGGGGCATCTGCAGCATCCACCATGCAAGAAGAGGAACTAGAGGACAGTGAAGGAGACACTGAGGAGGACAGTGAGGAAGAATGCACTTATTAACACCACGCTTCGTGTAGGGTGAGTACCAAACGTAACTCACTAAAAAAGTTACGTGCACCCCTGCTTATAGTGTATTTTCCAGCTCATTGAGTCCCATTGTGAACCCGGAAATGTTGAGTTCCCCAAAGTTTAATGATAGAAATATATATTACAGATGGAGCCTCTTATTTTGGACCCCAGCATACAGCTTCCTGCCGACTGCCAGCCAGTTGCCAGCCAGTTGCCTGCCAAAGACCAGTATTCAGGAATGTTAGGCCCTCCCACTATTCTCCAATTTCAGGGTTTAACCAGGAGATGGCGCTATATATTAAATAACTAAGACTTAGTTTTTCACAATAGAAAATGCAGATATTATATAAAAAACTAAAGTTAAAATCTTGTTTTTAATGCCCCAAGAGCAATAACATCTTGTCACAAGCTTTTTGGAAGAAAAAGACTGACTCAAGAGACCTGTAGTTGACTAATTACAGGCCTCAATAAAGTTCTGCCATTGGTTGTGAAAAACAACGGTGGACATAGTGGAAAGTGAAATTGACATTGTCGAATTTAATAAAAATACAAAATAATGTATCTGTGTACGTGTTTTACTATGTGATCTGCACTTATCAAACATCTAATTAAGGCGAGACACCCCAGGTGAATAGGGTATTTTTAACTTAAAGATATCAGCTAAATATTTCTCCAGTTAATTACTTACAATAAGGCAATTGTTTTTTGTATTACAAGTTTTCTGAAATAGCATGTTTAAATATCCAAATGAACCATTATCTCATGAAATATGCGCATATTTTAACACATTTCAGGAACCGAAATCTGAACTTTGGATAAAGCCAGGATCAAAATTATTGTTTCATTTTGTAGTCATATTAGTATCTAAGGCTTTTACAGAAGGGATTTTGGATATCTCTTTGTATCACTCCATAAATCAGAAAATACTGTCAACAGCCCTAAAATATCAATTTTCACCATGTTTTTAGGTATAAAATGTTATATAATTCAGGCTATGAATTATATATGACCAAACCCTTCTGTAAAAGCCTTCATAATATTGATAGGAATATAACTGGAAGGTTTGGTGTATGTAACTGCTGAGTGATTCTACAATTTAGGGTACATTCCATGTCCATTGATGTCCATTGATGATAATTATAATTATTCTAACTATTTTCTTCAAAAATATCATATTTTGCCTATTATTGGAAAGCATGTTATAATATCACACAAACATTATGTGCATCCTATGCTTTATTTAGCTTGAAATGTGTCATGATGTTCTTAAATTGTCAGTTTTTGCTATGTCCGTTTTTCAGTTGAGGGTGTCTTGGATTCAAAATAATGAATAAAAACCATTAAAGTAAATTTAAAAAATGATTCATTTATTTCAAAAGTCTAAATACTAAAGAATAATAACATATTTTTAATTGATTTCCCCCTTTAAATAATTTAAATATCTTAATATATGAATGTCCGCAAAAGTTCTGTCAACTATGTTACTGACAGAACTTCCCCCTTTAACTCAAAAATTGTTTGTCCCAATACCATGTCACCAGCATCACATGATGCCATGTTCCTCTTTGGCAGACATTTTGAACACACTGTGGTGATTGTCCTCTACATTTTTACAATATTTTATGTATAATAGCACATGGTCAATTAATATACTCATTGACAATCAACAATGTTACGTACATTGTTATGGTTTACAATTGTTTAATGATTTTAATTCAATTATATGTGCAAATGTGATGTTAACCTGTTCAAGAAAATGACATGTGGTCATCCAGGCAAGGCCTACCATTGAAATGATGGGTCAAAATAGGGAAATTGTCAACTAGGTTACCTGTCAACTGAGTTACCCAGTACTGTAATAACTGTAGTAACTTAGTTGACAGGTAACCTAGTTGACAATTTGTACGACATGTAGACGTCATTACACATCATTATCAATGGAATTTTGCACTTCTGCCTTGAAATTAACATAGTGCTGATGGTTAATAATGTGTCCAGTCAACTATGTTATCTGCGTCAAATGTTTGACTTTCATTGTCAACTATGTTGCACCTCATTTTTTCAAATTTAAAATATCTAAAATAGTGCTTCTGATATCCTTTATAGTATAATGTATATCTACACAGGTTGGAGTTTTACATGACATCTCTTAAAACTATCAAAATGACCTGTATGGTAGTTTTATAATACAAAATATCCCTAAACTTAATGACAGTGCTGAACATATCACATGAAAAAACAAAACTTTAATACAATTATTTTTTAAACTTTAAAAGATCTTTGGATATATGGTAGAATAGACTCAAGAGCCTTTCAAATTTGATTTTACTTGAAGTGCAGGACTTAATCAAATGATTGTAATGACATCAAGTTTGTCCGTAACATAGTTGACAAACTGAGTAGTGAAAACATCCTTTCCCTTAAAATAAAAAAATATATAAAAATGTTTAAGCTTTGCAACTAGTGGATATGTTACACTGAGGAATATACTAACTTGAACCACTGATTGTTCTATCTATACATTTTATTTGGCATTAGTAAATAATTATGCACATTTACAGATATTTTACATGATATGAGTGATAACACGTGTTATAAGGGCTATTTCGCACAATAGGTGTGCCTTGAGATTTTTACTTGTCCTTTGGTGTGCCTTGGGCACAAAAAGTTTGGGAACCACTGCTGTAGAGAAATGTAAACGTTCACCATCCCCCACCCGCCTACTGTATGTTGCTTTTTGACATGTAAATGGTTAACTACCCCCCTCTGAGTGAATACCTGTTGTACCTGTCCGGGGCTAAGCCCATAGGACGATGCTCTGATGTCATCACCCTCGCACATTGGTCATATGTTTACAAAAAACGATGTTAACACTTTCTCGTTCTTAATATATGCTATATTTAGGGTCGATATGTGTTGAATTTACTTTAAAATAGCAGATCACTGTGATTCACTTCTCCGCGGCTGACAATTCACGAGCGTCTAACTCTCTCCCCCCTGTGAAGAGATATCACAGGGGGGGGTTGGGACACACACATTCCGATGGCCAATTCGTTTTAAACAAAGAGTGGGGTGGGGGCTGGTGAACGGTATGGTCAATGTTTGTAAACACTGTGACATTTTGACTTTATTTGATCATTTCAGTTAAAAACTAACGTTCATATTTCATATTACTGTTTTGCCTGGCTGGACCTGTAATTTACAGGAAAGGAGTGCACGCTACTAAAGAGACACGCTACCATAGAAACCAAACAATGGTGTTGCTGTATTGAAGTCCGAGTGGAAACAGTCATATTTGGAGCGTTATGTTAGAATGAAACAGCGAGGTCGTGACTCACAAAAAAAAAGTGTTACTTCACTAACTGTAAGCTTGTCACTCAGAGTAACCTACAGTTAACTTAACTGTTGGAAAAGAAAGATCAGAGTTAGGAGTGTGAACACACAGTTGAGAGCTGCCGTTTCATTCTGACTGTTTAAAAAACGGTAACAACGGACTATTTTTCTTAGCGGATGCATGTAAATTTAAATCAATACATAGAACTATGTTTTAAATCAATAAAAATATTTTCTAAATCCATAAAAGCATTTTAATTAATATTGGGAGTCATGTCGTTACTTTGTTGAGAATGTGGCCATGTAATAAGCGGGATAATTTGCAGCGACTTGGTCATTATGGGGAAAAATAACACCCAGGGATCAAGATCCCTCCGCGACGCAGAGGGATCAGTAATTTTTAGTGAATTACTGAGTTTAGGCACGTTAATAACATTTTAATGAAGTTGAATACAGTATATTCATATTTGTCAGTGATTTCATGTCAATTCGGCAAGGCAAACATAAACGATTAAATTAGGATTAAAAATCGAGAGCCGGCTGCTGTTCGTTACGGTAACCCAACTAGGACACTTGACACAGTGGCTTTTGGCAAAGCACACAAAGAAAACAAAAAAAACCGAGAGAGATGAGTTATTGTTATTACAACGTGACTTCACTATTATTTAACAACTATTTTTATTGGGTTCTTTTATTTGGGGTTAAGTACATTGTCAGAATAAGTGAGAAATGGATTTAACTTCTGTTAGACAGCTATCATACTGAATAAATATTTATGCAAAAATGTATGGCATTAATAATGTATATCTAATTACATTTAAAAATGTATGGCATTAATAATGTATATCTAATTACATTAACTGTGAATGTCTTTCATTTTATTTAAAATGAAATAAAATTACATAAAACATTTTCCATAAAAAAGTTGATTCAAGAACAAATCAGTACTTTTCTTATATGACTATTATTGCTAAATTTGAAAGGTCTTTACCAGCTTTGGAATTATATATATATATATATATATATATATAGCACCTTCTGCCATCCCATCTCTACTGACATATGGATCTTAACAAAGATCCGCTATACATTAGTACCAGATATACTGTACACGGACATTTTAGTGAACCAGACCAGCTGTTTCCGCCGGGTCTTCGCTTCCCGGGCATCACGTTGTTTACAAGTGTGTTCAGATGCTAAATGACAAGTGCAAGTGACAATTGTTGTCGTCTTCTCTGTGAACGTTTTTTTCTCCGTTATTTTTGCCATTTTCAGATTTAAATTTCGAGCGGAAAGCTAACCAGGAAGTAATAATTACTTAAGCGGAGAACGGAGAAAGTAAACGTTACAGCAGGCATAACAACAGCCGGTGTTTATTTTATTATAATATATATCATTTGTTTTAAAGCTCAATATATAGTTCTATCCGTGACATATGGATCTTAACAAAGATCCGCTATACATTAGTACCAGATATACTGTACACGGACATTTTAGTGAACCAGACCAGCTGTTTCCGCCGGGTCTTCGCTTCCCGGGCATCACGTTGTTTACAAGTGTGTTCAGATGCTAAATAAAAGTTTAGCTTGTACTTTTGATACCCCGCCTCTCGGCACCACAACATCCAGTTTACTGTATTTCACATGAGCGATGTCGAACATTGAAAAGTCCTTATAAAATCTCTGTTATTAGATCAGTACTTTTCTTATATGACTATTATTGACTTGAACACTGAGAATGTATTTATTAACTTCAGACATTTGAAATATTTGAAATCAGATGAAAACAAACTGTAACGGACCCTGCCGTGTTATCTATGATTACTATGCCTTACTGTACATTCATAATTTCAGCCGGAGGTAGGTGGTAGGCGTTGCGGAGGAGCAGATTGCGAGTGAGGTGCCTGTTCTAAACGAACTATTCCAGCTGTTATAAAGCATTAAATAAAAAGTAAGCAAGGAATACAGAATGTTTCGTTACGTAACTTTGTTGAGAATGTGGCCATGTACATGTAATACATGGGATCATTTGCAGCGACTTGGTCATTGTGGGGAAAAATAACACCCATCCTGATCGTTTCAATGAAGTTGAATACAGAATATTCATATTTGTCAGTGATTTCATGTCAATTCGGCGAACATAAACATCAATGATGATGATTAAATTAGGATTAAAAATCGGGAGAGCCGGCTCGTTCGTTTTTTCCGACTAAACATCTATTATTTAGAAGTTGATTTCACATGACTCCAGTGTGGAACCCCACTGCACCCCCTGGTGGATCAATGATCCATTGCAGCTGGCTTCACAATAATTAAATGTATTTATCATGGGGGCGGTATCAAGTCTGACTGGGGGCCGGCCGGCCATCACGGAACGTGCATGAACCGATCACGACCCTCGCACTTTAAACTGTCCAAAATAAGACGCTTCATCTGTAGGGTCCCCAGCACAAAGAAACTGCCGGATGCTAACCTGCATATGTTGGGCAATTTCAAAATATGCAGAAGTTGCATTTATTACCATTATAGCCTATGGACATTAGTTAATAGATGACTTAGGCAATTTGGACAATTTTGGAGTGATTCTGGGGGTTATTACGGATGCTGAGTACATATTTTATATTTTCACGATAAAACATGGCAGTCTTAACCAGAAAATGCCAATATTTGTACTCTCTTCGGGCTAATTTTGATACATTTTGGGTCTTTTGGAAGATTTAGGAGACACTGGAACATTCTGATAGACAGATTGCCTATTTGTCCACAGTAGAGATAACTAGAAAATGCATTTCCTGCAGAAAATGCGTGCGAATGCTGTAAACTGTGAACACTTGTGGCTGGATTTAGCTGAAAATGCAGAAAAAGCTGAATATGTTATTAGCTGAATGGTCTCTGTAGCTGCTTTTAGCTACAAAAACCAAGTAAGTGTGTTGCTGAACTTAGCGGAGAAATGCAGAAAAGTGAAATGATTTTAATCAAATTGTTACAGCTCAAATGCATTGCAATGACTTTGTTGAAAACTTGAAAGTGAAATGTTAAACTGGAAGAGTAGGAAAAATAGTGAAGAAGCTTAATATTTTAAAGACAAGGTTTAAAAAAGGTATAAACAATAAAATGTATAGCCTCAATGTCCTGAAATAGCTGAATAATTTAATAGTTGAATGGTTTATAGCTGAAAGTAGGCTTAAGGAGTTAGATATGAAATGTAAGTAGTAGTGAATGAATGTATATTAAGAAGAGAAAAGAAAGTAAAAAGGCTTTGAAAAGCAGCAGAATATTTTAACTGCAAACTTTTGAACTAACTTGATGGCGCGTGATCTGTCACCATGGCAACGGAATTTGATGAAACCCCATAATACGCTTAGATGTGTTGATGGCTGCATCGTTCCCAAACCTGTGAAGTTTTGGGCCGTTTTCAGCATGTTTCACTGAAGTTATGAGAAAACCGTGTTTCATGGTTAGCATTGTGTTGCCATGGCAACGGCATTTGAAGAAATCTCAAAACTGTCCCATAGATGTCTTCACTGTAAACAGCATTCGCACTAATAATGTCCATCTTGTGTTCTTTATACCAAATGGTTGCAACATTGCTCATGGTAGTCAAAATCAGCCCATTGAGAGTACAGATATGACCTCTTTCTTGTTAAAACCGCCATTTCTGATACTGAAAAAGTCAGAAATGTATTCAGCATCCTCAATAACCCCCCACACCACTTAAAATAGGCAAAGCATTTTTTAAAGTATTGTCTGCATAAACCATAAAGCTAATTAATCCTAAATAACAAAACGTATTGTAATTGTGCAAATTGCCCAACATGCAAGTTATCATCCGGCTGTTTTTCTGTGCTGGGGACCGTACTATACATTTCTAACATAAAGCTTTGGGGTACTCAACATTTCCGGGTTCACTTTGCTGGCAACTAGACTGTTATACCTATCCATACAGAATACAAAAGATACCATCATTATCTGCTGTTAGTAGGCCATGCATCTATGGAGGGTTTGACATGTCTGTCCAGAGTCCCTTCACCTCCCCTTGGCTAAACAAGTCTTACTTGTTATCCTTAATTCCATTTCCTCTTGGTACTTTCTGCTGTAATGTTCCTTCACATCCTCCACAGGTCATTAGGAAGCAGATATCAATATTAAACTCCCTGGCTTTTATTTCTACATGGAAATATCAAACATATTAGGCCAATGGATGTGCCGTCCCTGGGCTACTGCCATTTGAATATTTCAGTAGGTTCATGAAAGAAGCTTTCTGAATTTTAGATGCAGGTTTTCAGATGAGATTCCCCTCCTCAACCTTTTTCATTTTCTTCTTTGCACCGCTCCAGTTCCCCCGACAGATGTGACACTAATTGATTTCTTTATTTTGGTTTTGTCCCTTCAACTAGTTCCTGGAACTTCCCTCCTGCTTTGCTGTGCCTTTTTCATGATCATTGTTTTCTTATTAATGTCTTTGTACTGCTGTATTCTGTGATGAATGTGACAGCAGTTGATTTGTCTTTCTTTCAGCTATTTCCCTCCCTCTCTCTCCATCTTTACTCACTTCTTTCTTTGTCTTTCCTTCCACCCACTTGTTTCTCTTGTTTTGCCTGTTGTGATGTGCTGATTTCCAGCAGTGGAGGAGCTGGAGAATAGTGCAGATTGAATTGCGGGATGGCTAATAATTGCACTACACTGATTGCAATTTTACATTCATTTTTCCGGAACAATCAGATTAGAGAGAATGTGTGTGTGTGTGCCTCTGGGCGAGTGTGTGTGCACCAGCCTGAGATAGTGCAGATGTAGGCAGAAAACTGCAGATCCACAGCAGTGATTTCATCTCTGTTATCGGCGTTAAGGAGCAGCTGACTTTGCATAAACAATGAGAGAGGGGAAAAATATATTATTTAGTTCTTTCTGCTTTCCAAATCAAATGTAGACAGAAAACCAAAGTTAACCATTGTCCAACAGACAGACAATTCCTCATCCTGTTAATGTGGAAGACACATGGGGTAATATATTAGAGTTTGCATGTAATAAATCTGCTCCACAGGTGCATGGGAGTACAGGGGAATACATCTGTGTTGTAAATACATGAGCACATGTGTCAGCAGTGATAAATCACTGGTACTAATGCGAGCAGCTGCATGTGAGGAGGCAACAGGGCTCAGCGTTTATGACTTTCTGAAGGCAGACAAAACAACAAAGCTTTCAGACAATGGTTTCTGATTTTGAAAATGCTCTGAAGTTATTTTTGGATTCTCCTGATGAACAATCAATCTTGCATTCATAAGAGATGGAGTGGTTTACATATTCCTTATTGGGTGGTTACCTTTTACTCAGAAAGGGGAAAATCAAATGTTGGATTGGGAGGTTCACCTTCCATCTGATCCGGAGAATGTTCCTGTGCCCTTTGTGGTTCTCTGTGCTAATGCTAAATGGATCTTGTGCTAAATGGATACAAATGACTCCAAACCATCTGAGAAGACATAGGAACCAATCATAAAGGAAACACTGCAGAGCTGACTTTGAGAAATGCCACTTACTTAGTAACAGTAATGTTACACTGAAAAAATGGTAGGTTATGTTAGTTTAAAGCAATAATATACATTTAAAATAAGTTCAACCTAATATTATTGCTTTTAACTTACCTAATACAGTTATGTGGAATCTGTCAACAAATATTTTTGAACCATCAGATGATACATCCATGAGTTTCTAAACCACTTTATGTGGAGGTAGACTGTAAGTGAAAGTTTACATCAGCCACAGCTGTCTTTAAATCCAGAGTGTGTGAGTTGAAGCAGGAAGTTATTCTGTAAACTTGGCCCGGTGTTTACATCAACAGCTTTTGTTAGTATTTTACAGTAAGTCTTAATTTTCTTATCCAAATAACTCACCTAGTGGTTTGTTTACAACTTGTCTGATATTTAAGCTGTGAATAATGTATTCAAATTGTTGATGTGTTGGTGTGTGTACTGTCTGATGGATGAACATAATCTATGGTTACCCATTCATTATCCTTTGGTGGTAATTTTTGACTGGCAACACAATAGCAGTTTCAAAGTTGACTAAACCTCAAAGTTAAACCAAAGTGGAGATCAGAAATTGTATATGTTCACAAGCCTACTGTGGAGGATATCATAAGGCCTTGAAGCAATCAAATGTAAAACACAATATTTATGATTGATGAAAGTAGTAAATTGGTCAGATTTGACCCAACATGACAGGGGGGTTAAACAATTTGAGCTTTACTTTCGTTTCGTTCCATCAAGCTGTGATGCGCCGGTGAAGATGGCCACATTGTCTTTTGGCTCCTCTCCAACTTTGCCCTTTTTCTTATTTTTATTAGTGTTTATTTACTTTTTGCCGTTTGCTTTTAACATAGTTCGCAACATGCAAGCCGACCGCACCAACTCTGCTATACAATATAGCAGAGAGGAACTTCTTCACAGCAGAAACTTTGTGGACAATAGCCCACCGACAGACAATGGAGATCCTCCATGGCTACCTGTTGTCCTACCTGAGAGACGCAAGAAGAAGACCAAGCGGGGGTCCCGCGCCGGGCTGCTGGTCAGACTGAGGAAACAAGAGAATCGACCCCCTCTTCCGAGTATTCTTCTGGCTAATGTTCAATCCATTGAAAATAAGCTAGATGAACTCAGAAGTCGGATTGCTTTTCAACGGGACATTAAGAACTGTAACGTGTTAATTCTCACTGAGGCTCAACCCCGCTATCCCGGACTTCGCCATTGTTCCTGACGGATTCACTCTTTTTCGCCAGGACCGGACAGTTAACTCGGGGAAAAGTAAAGGAGGTGGTGTGTGTGTCATGATTAATAATAACTGATGTACAGATGCAGAGGTTGCGCTAGACTGTTTCGTTGTCCGTCATTTTGACATATAGGATCGTAAAATCTCCGTCCTAATCCATTATTACCCGTCATTTTATTTTTCATGTTTTAATGATGAGACATATTTAATATTTATGTTTGGGTACTAAGCATCAAATGTTCATTATTTCAGTTGTTTAATGATTCATGCAGAACTTTTAAGGGCATGGAGAAAAAAAAAGATGAACAGAGACACCGACCGTGCGGTCACTTTTCATGTCAACAAAAATATGAATTATTTGTTTTTTCCGGCACTGACAGCGCAGCAGAGGCCACTAAAAACACCGCGACCATTGTGCCTAAACAGGCAAATATGAACAATGCCATTGTTTTAAATGAGACAATTACAATCAAAATATGAACAAAACATTTACAAGAACAACTAAATTGACTGCTGTAGCCTAGCCTGAACTCAGACCTTCTGGAGCTGCATCCCTTTGGGACCCGTAGTGGTCACAGACGCGCTTCCAAGGCCTCCAGTCCGTAGCGCTTTAACGCGCTGTCAGCACCCGGATAGCGAGAGTGTCTGCGTGCGCATCTCTCCCAGATGAGCTGAACAGTTTTTTTGCTCGCTTCGAGAGCAGCCAGGCGGGGGGTGCAGAGAAGGATCAGGAGCCCTGCCCTTTTGTTTTAAACAGGGCAGATGTGTGTAAATCCTTTAAAAGGGTTAACCCACACAAGGCTCCTGGACCTGATGGCATCCCTGGCCGTGTTCTCAGGGTGTGTGCAGTTCAGCTGGCAGAGGTGTTCACAGACATCTTCAACAGGTCCCTGCTGCAGTCTGTAGTCCCCACATGCTTCAAACACTCCACTATCGTTCCTGTCCCCAAAAAGACAATAATCACCAGCCTCAACGACTACCGCCCAGTAGCGCTCACCTCCATCATCATGAAGTGCTTTGAGTGGTTAGTCAAAACCTTCATCACCTCCTCCCTCCCTGACTCTCTGGACCCCCTGCAGTTTGCCTACAGAGCAAACAGGTCCACAGACGACGCCATAGCCCTCACCATCCACACTGCCCTCTCACACCTGGACCAGAGGAACACATATGTGAGAATGCTGTTCATTGATTACAGTTCAGCATTCAATACCATTGTGCCCTCCAAGCTGGCCATCAAGCTCAGAGAACTCGGGCTCAACAGCACCCTCTGTGATTGGATCCTGAACTTCCTGACGGGCAGACCCCAGGCAGTGCGGGTGGGAAACATCACATCTTCCACCCTGATCCTCAACACCAGAGCCCCTCAAGGCTGCGTGCTCAGCCCTCTCCTCTACTCCCTGTTCACACATGACTGCGTGGCCACACACAGCTCCAACACCATCGTGAAGTTTGCTGATGACACGACCGTCATCGGCCAGATCACAGACGACGACGAGACGGCGTACAGAGAGGAGGTCGAAAACCTGACATCTTGGTGCCAGGATAACAACCTCCATCTCAACGTCAGTAAAACCAAGGAGCTGATTGTGGATTACAGGAAGCAGCAGAGAGAGGAACACGCCCCCATCGCCATCAATGGGACTACGGTGGAGAGAGTCAGCAGCTTCAGGTTCCTCGGTGTCCACATCACTGAAGACCTGACATGGACTCATCACTGAGGACCTGACATGGACTCATCACACTAACACCATCACCAAAAAAGCTCGACAGTGGCTCTTCTTCCTCCGTAGGCTGAGGAGGTTCAACATGGACTCCAGGATACTCTGCAACTTCTACAGGTGCACCATAGAGAGCATTCTGACCTTCTACAGGTGCACCATAGAGAGGATCCTGACCTTCAGGTGCACCATAGAGAGGATCCTGACCTTCTACAGGTGCACCATAGAGAGCATTCTGACCTTCTATAGGTGCACCATAGAGAGCATCCTGACCTTCTACAGGTGCACCATAGAGAGTATCCTGACTGGCTGCATCACGGCCTGGTACGGCAGCTGCACCGCCCTCAATCGTAAGGCTTTACAGAGGGTGGTGAAAACTGCACAGAACATCACCAGGACGGAGCTGCCATCCATGGAGGACCTCTACTCCCAGCGGCTCAGGAAGAAAGCCCTCCGGATTATAAAAGACCCCCACCACCCCAGCCACAAACTGTTCTGTCTGCTGCCGTCTGGCAGGCGGTACCGCAGCATCAGGACTAAAACCACCAGACTCAGGGACAGTTTCATCCCACAGACCAGAAGACTGTTAAACACCTGAACTTTTGAAGCAAAATCTGTTAAACACCTGTTTATACAACATCCATAATATTGATCTGGCTGCTACTTAGAAATTATTTATCTATTTACCTAATATATCATATTCCAATAACTTGCATATAGACTCTTATTACACTATTTCACTTTTTTAAACTATTTTAATTTTTGTATTTACTATTTACTTGCACTATATTTTTCTGTTTATCTGTGTTTTTTGTTGCACTGTTGGAGAAGCCTGTGACCTAAGATTTTCATCAGCATAACTACACTGTAGCTATGTTCGTATGACTAAATAAATAACCTTAACCTTGACCTTGACAACCCTGCTAATATACAAATTAGGACTGCACCGCAAAAACTGACATTACATCTGGGTTGTTCGTACAGGTATTGAAGCTGGTGGGAAGCAGTGAAATGTGAAGTGTCGTTATTGCAGAGCATTGCTGCAATGATTGTGCAACATTTGTGAACAAGGGTTCAGAACGCTACATGAGGACATGAGTGTGAGACATTGAGTCATTTCTGAGGCCTGCAGGGGGAGCTTGTATGTCTTATGTGGTTTGTTTGGACAGCTTCACTCAAAATAGAAAATATTGTTGGATCAAATTAAAGGGAATGTGGAAATTATAACAATGCCATCATGAGCTAAACAACTACACACAGTGCTTACTGACGATCTATGTAAATGTAAACTTGTTCTTACTCTTCCCTATTTCTCCCGTTATAACAGTGTGATGTGAAGCGTGTGCAGGAGTGCAGGTTTAAGGTTTATAAAGGCTGTGACAGAGCCATAGAGCAGCTCACCGTTAATCCTGTCAGCTGCTGTGTCACAGTCTTAGGTTATTCAGTATTTTTTACTTTGTTTGGTCACTAGATTTTAGAGAATATCCAGGGTTCTTTTTTATTTATATTTTGGTACTTTTTCTTTTTGATAAAACATCAACATTTGTCCTGTTTATTTTTGTTGCAGTGTACCAGAGGCCTGTACTACGAAGCTGGTTCAACCTAACCTGGATATGTTTGAGTTAGCCGGTTGGCCTAATCCAAAACATACGCGCTCTCGCTAAACTGTACTACGACGCTGGTTATCAAGTGGATCACTCAAGCCAGCCGTGTCCTATCTAGTTCAATCAGGAGAGACGTTGATGTATGAAATACATGTTTATTACCGGGACACGTAATATGAATGTGATAATGATTGCCAGAATTAAAACAGGAGAATGGAATGGTGTTTGGCGATTAGGCCCTGGTTTGCAGGATTATCATTCAGGAGGGGAAGAACCGCTCCGAAGAAACCCCCAAAAGATTGAAGTATGACATACTGAGATGTAATGAGTTTCTTACCTTGCGGGCTGACTGCGGTGATCTATGAATGAAATGAGAGATTAACATGTGGATTAAACAAGCGGCCGAAATCACTGTCGGTTTTACTGTACATCATAGGATGCTGACCCGAAGGTCGACGGAGGACCACCGTCCAAGATGTTGCAGGGATGAGGAAGAAATACCTTGATAAGCAGCAGAGTTGGCTGCACCTATCCTGACGAAAGCCCTGAAATGCTATTAAGACACCACCACCAGTTGCATATATACCATAGGTAAGCTGGAGAGATCTTGATTGCCAGCACGCCGATGTCCGGCGAAGAGGGAGATGTGGACAATGTAATGCACGTGAGCTGTTAGCTTGAGTACAGTGATGCATGAATATCATAACCTGGCTTATCACGAGCCGTGTGAGCATGAAACCGAAATGTAGATGAAGTGCAATATGTGCAGCATGAAGTGATATACGCTTAGGTAAATACTGAACCATGACCCAGATATAGGACTAGCTTAATTAGCAGTTTATTACGCCAAGAGAGACATGCTGATAGCTTGATTGAGTGATGAAGACTGTCTTCTATCATCTTACATGAACTTCTCTGATCTCGTGCAGGGAAGAGTCGCTACTATAGTGAGTGGGCTCGAGACTGCGACTCGCTTACCCTGCGAGATTCCCCCCAAAACGAAGCATGTGCAGTGCACGTCCTTAAGAAGTTTTTGTTTTAGTTTTTTTATTTAAATATATATTGTTTTTTTTTTAATTGTTTTTTTAGTTTTTTTTTTAATATTATTTATATACGTGCGTGATATAATAGTAGTGCTGTGCTGAATGTGGGCATGTATTTACCTTACATGATGCGACGAGTCTAAACTAGATTGCCTTTACCCTGAACCTTGGAACTAAAGATAGCAATAATAACATAAGTCGGAAATTCTCGTGAATTTGTTGCAAACTGCCTTCTTGCCAGCCTGCACTTGACGCCTTGTTGTTACGTAGAGGTGAGGCGCAGGAGAAGCAGGAGATGAGGTGAAGCTTCGCATGCGAGGATGTAGGACCTGTTCAGCATGAAGGCCAGAAGCGCCGGCATTTTTAGCGGCCCTGATGCCGGTGATGTCCTCTCGAGAGGCTGAAGGCGTGCGTCAATTGTTTGCATGAAATGCCAGGATGCAGGGTGTTGATCGAGCCATAGACCGGGGCGGCTGCTTCCAGATGGTGAGCGTTAGAGCGAGCCGAGGAGGTTTCATGGGGCCCGGCTTCCTTTTCCCTCCCGCGTCCGGATCTGCGGGGTTGCCGGCTGGGGCCGCTGGCTCGAGCTGGGGAACGCCGCTTGTAGCTTGATCCGCGAGCTTGCAGAGCTGGGAAGAGATAGGCATGGAGCTGGAGTAATGCCTTGCTGCTGTAGTTGGGAAAGGAGGAGATCTGCCACTGCTGCAGGTGAGCTGCTGCGGGATACCGAGCGGCAGCTTGAGGAAGTCGATGCGATCTTAGGTAGCGTGTCGGGCCCGGATCGAAATCCTGCTGAAAGCTGGTCGTGGTCTGAATACTCTGAATCGTACATCTTGAGAATTTAAGAGGTTAGTTTGACAATGCCGTCTGTGTGTTGCGCCGATTCACCAGGGATGCTTGCGTATTGCCACCTGAAATGACAGCTGACAAGAGGGAAGAGCAGATATAAAGGGATTAGCGGTTGCAACGATAGGCTTGTGAGAATGGAGAGAGGAGAGATTGGTTAGCTGGGGAGTGACGCCCCCGATCACTTAATGAGGGAGGAGAGAGTAATGAAGTGACGTGTAATATGAATGAAGAGCTTGGTCTTCCTGATTGAACTTGCGCTGAGCTTCATTTAGGTGCACGTTCACATGAAAGGGGTGGTATTTGGAGCATTCGACCAATCTCAAACATGGACAAGCGTACTGACAGAGCAGCGTCATACTTCCTGAATGAAAAGTGAACTTTAATATTAGTCAAATATGAAGAAGTTAAACTTTAAACATCCATGACTTAAACACTTTATCCAGGATCAAAGCCACACAGCTGCACCTGCAAGGTGAATACAGCTGGTAAAAGAAAAAGCGTTTGAATGCGTACATTAACAGGTTTATGATATCACTGCCCCGTCCAAGACACGAGTGGATCTGACTTTAATTACATTTGATTCGAGTGTTTCGTCAACTTAATGTGTTGCTTAAAATAATACTTCTGCATACAGTATGTGACACTGTGAGTGTTGCACGGCCAGATACGGCTCAAGAAGCTGACTCAGATAAGGAAATATATGATACATTATGATGTGATATGATATGAATGATAATGGGACACATCGACGTCTGCACTCACAGTGCTGCGGACTGTACTTAATGTTACTTTGATCCGGTTACTTATGTTGTGGCAGATATTTAAGTAAGCTTTCTTAACACTAATGTTATAATAGTCAGATTGCTCTGAAGATGGGAGGGGATATTCTATTAATTTTCACGTTCACACAGTCAGTTGATTTTTGGCCGGCCGTCTTTCCTGCAACGGCAGTTTTTCTGTATTTCCTCTATCCTGTAATATGACTTTATGTTTCACACTTTCACATAAATTAAAGCGTGTCCACAAGGACAGGTTAACGTAGTATCTATTTCTGAGGTTTTCAAAACAAGCAAGAGGACCAGTATACGGTATAAGTACACCCACAGCACAACAGGACAGATATATACGCAACAATGTTGGGAGTAGGAGAAGTCGAGTCAGAGAGAGGGCAGAGGAACTGCACGGCTGCAGCTTAATATGCTCCCCTCTTCTTCAGGTGGACCAATCAGCAGGTTGAAGGTAGCTAATCAGCTAACGGGCACCACCTGCTTGCTCACTCACACACACTCAGACACAGGAGGAGAGAAAAATATCTACACACAAATGACATAACGACCCAGGGTCGTAACAATCATATAAGAGTGAGACAGCCAATGACAGATCGGTTCCATATTTCACAACAACCCAAGCTGCAGTCAGACAGACAAAGAGAGTGCAGAGCGTACAGTAAGAACACATGTGAGATTCCCGTATGGAATATATGAGTGGATTAGAGCCAGATATCTTGTCCAACAATCGCCACACACACACAAACACACACACACATACACACATACACACACTGCACACTGCACACTGGCTGGCTGATTTGCAGTGTGCAGTTTGGAGCCTGAGATTGTTGGAACCAAGCCAAAGATAATACTGGGTTCCTCAGAAACTGGGCAGTATGGGGATTATTATTAATTGCACTTTATGGAATTAGATGCACTCGAAATATCTTATGGTCATATTATAGTTGTCAAACAACACATTGATAACAATGTCTGTATATGTTATTCATATCTAAAAGGAGTGGCCCTCGGACTATGAAACACATGGCACTTTATTTTGAGTTTTCATCAACATCTCACAGTTTTGGTCATGGGATGGAGATTGCTTGATTCTCATGGCGATGGTTAAATTGTCTTCATGTGATCAAAATGTTGAGGTTCCTTGACTTTTAACCACTGACGTATACTGGAAAGAGGTTTTGGTATGGAGTCCCCAAAAAACAACTTTGAGTTTAATGTAAACCAGATTTTTTTTTATAATTGTTGTATTAATCCAAATGAGAAAGTCTTCATTCATATTTTATATCACATCATAGTGAGTCAAACTGTGGTCAAAATAATGAAAACAGGATGTTAATTATACCTTGCAGTGACCTGATCGTCCCTTTTTTCTCCCTCCCCATGGTTTTCCCTCTCCCTCATTCCTGGAACCAACCAGAGGTCAACGCTCTCCTCTTTCCCTAAACTGGAGATCTCTGGAGGAGAAGAAAACATGGAGGAATGTGAGGCATGTGAGCAGGAGCATGCGCCTGAGCCTTCAGTCAGAGGTCAAATGCTGTCTGCATACTCAAATCCTCCGACCTAATATCAGTTCAGACACACACACACACACACACACACACACACACACACACACACACACACACACACACACACACACACACACACACACACACACACACACACACACACACACACACACACACACACACAGCTTGTTTGGGTCTCAGTTAGTTCTAAGATACCCCTTTCTCACCAAACCAGTTCTCATCTAGGCTCCGTGCTTGTGCTTTTCTGGTTCCCCAGTTCCACATCATGTTGCTATTAAACTTACAAAGCTAGATTCAATTGTAAGATCGACTTCTCCAGCTTTCTACGGCTCTCCAGAGTGACGTGGTCAATGGTTGCTATGGCATAGCCGATTTTGCAGAGCACTCCAGTTTTACGCTGCCACGTTCCACCTATAAAACTGATTATTAACGGATGCCTAATTGACACTGTTTGGCGAAATAGCACTGTAAATAAAGATGAGAACTTAATCTCGTATTACATGATGATGTTAGCCTAGCCACCACAGCCAGCTCACTAATCAATATTAAGATTTTGAGCCAGCAAACTAATTAAAACTTGTAATATATTTGGCAATTTTTAAAGAATGCTATCAAACATGATATAAAACTCCCCATCGGACAGACGTCTGTGTGAAATGTAGTTGCTTACGTTATTTCTTCCCCAGTCTCCAATGTTCTTGGTTCCCCGGCGAGGCAAATAGCTGGTGACAGAATTTAAAAAAATGTTGGGTCCAGCGCCGATGCACTGGAAACAAAACTGATTTGCAATCAGGCACTGGCTCCGAACCCTAGAACCGCCTCAGTGGAAAAGAGGTAAATAAACATTTTTACTCCTCACTAATTCATTCTATCAGATTTCTCTATCTTAAAAAACAATAGAAATACATGGTCTGTGGTTTAAAGTTACTCAACAACCAATTCTTTTTTTTTAGAGAAATCACAAGCAATACGCAGTAATTCACAAGATTACGGGAAACTAACTGAAGTCTAATTATTCTTTCATTATAAATCCTTTAGAACTAAAACATAATTATTCAACTCTTTAAATCATTCACTCCTTACACCTGTACACTGAGAGCAGCACATCAGTCTCTGAGGGAACATGCTGAAGTCGTAAATAAAATGTAATAAAAGTGTATTACGAAGCAGTTTTAATGAGAGTGGATAATACTGCCATGTTACCCCATACTCCATCTTTTTACGGCAAAGCAGGGCAATTGTTTTAATATAGTACATTTCATTACAAATTGACGCACTGTGCATACAACAATGCACACAGAAACAAGTATCAAATATATGACCATGAACATAATGATACTTGGGAGAGACAACAGAACAGTGTGCACAACATTTTTTGAGATGTTTGAAAGTAAAAACAGCTCCAAACTGCATTTAATTTTGCTCAGCGGTGCAGAGAGGGTGGTTTTCTTTCCACAACGGAACAACCAGGCCAGGGCTGCGTGTGTGTGTGTGTGTGTGTGTGTGTGTGTGTGTGTGTGTGTGTGTGTGTGTGTGTGTGTGTGTGTGTGTGTGTGTGTGTGTGTGTGTGTGTGTGTGTGTGTGTGTGTGTGTGTGTGTGTGTGTGTGTGTGTGTGTGTGTGTGTGTGTGTGTGTGTGTGTGTGGGTGGGGCGGTGCTGATTAGCTCTGGCTCTGTTTGGGTTCAGAGGAGTGGAGCACAAATTGGAGCAGACCTCAATATATTATTTTCCCCTCCCAACATCCAGGTCTTTGTGTGTGTGTGCGCAGGCATGCTCTGCCAGCCTCTCTCAACAAGTCACTCATGCACAAAATAACAACACACACAAACACACACACACATGCAGAGATGAAAAGGGGATCTATTTCCTGTGAAAGGGGCCTCAGGGTTGATGTTGCTCTCTACCTGAATAAATCTTTCATTTTCATGCAGAGGCATTAGAGATTGCATTAGTGTTGCTTATACCTGTGTGTGTGTGTGTGTGTGTGTGTGTGTGTGTGTGTGTGTGTGTGTGTGTGTGTGTGTGTGTGTGTGTGTGTGTGTGTGTGTGTGAACCCATGCATATGTAGCAGCCATGTTGGAGCGTGTATTTAGACCACTGGGGCACATCTTACTAATGCTTCTTCACTAATGTTTTCACACCCTACAGGCTGCTGGGACCCCTGACCATCGTCTCTACCGACCACTTGCCGGCTCATGCTGCTGCGGGGGGGGGGGGGGGTGATTGATGCTTTGACCTCTGGCGGACTGCCTGCATTTAGCGGTGAAAAGGGCATCTGTCATGCTCTGCTCAACCACCGTCTGTCCCTCTCACAGCAGCCCCCTCAGTCTAGTGTGCCCCCCCCCCCTCACAGCTCAGTGTCTGTGCAGCCAAGACAGTCTCACTCCCTGATAGTCCAATAGCGACGCTTGGTCAGGGTCCTTTGGCGTGCAGTTGTGACGCACCGGGTCTCCTTCAGCTTCATAAACGGAAGCAAAGAGCTTTCAACAGAAACAGAAAATACATTTCACAGTTATAGCTTCTTAAATGTGAAGATTTGCTGCTTTTGCTTTAAAATATTTGAATGTTTTTAGTTTAATGAGTATTTTTACTTTAAGTACATTTTACTTATCTTACCTAAATATTTTTACTTTAGTACCATACTCGATGCAGTACTTTTACTTGAAATTGATCATTTTTACAGTGTGGTATTGGTACTTTTACTCAAGAGAAGAATCTGAATACTTTTTCCACCGCTGTACCATACATACAGTATATACTCTGTTTAAATTACACAACGTTATATTTAGGTAAAGAATCTCTAAGTTTAAGGTTTTACTTCTTCTGAAAGGGCAACATTAGCATACATGAGTTGTGTTGATTAATGATAGCCCAATATTCCCTCTTAGTGTAGCTTAGTGTCCAGCAGCTGCAGGGACACACTCCTCTGTACAGCAGCCAGCCTCTCACAGTGTGAGTCTGCTCCTGACCACTGCAAAACAAAACAGTTCAGCATAAAAAAAGACTTGAGAGGTTTAGATGCTCCTTTATTTAGCTTCTGCTCTCAGGCAATGGAACAATAGATGTCAGGGAAGCTTCTATGTGCAGCCATTACTGGCACCATGTGTCCACAGTTGCTGCAGAATAGAAATAGCAAAGGAGCATTTTTTGAACAAAAAAGGTAAAGCTGCTAAAATTACTAGTAGCATATTCAGAAATATATCCCTGAAGGACGTGAGCTCTGGAGGGACACATTCCTGCTGCTGGTTCCCCCCCACATCCAGGGCAGGAATAGACTGCAGAATGCAGTCTATTCTCAGCCACCAATCTCAGAGCTCCTCCCACAACACACACACACGCACACACACACACACACACGCACACACACACACACACACACACACACACACACACACACACACACACACACACACACACACACACACACACACACACACACACACACACACACACACACACACACACACACACACACACACACACACACACACACACAATGTTCCAGGGAAAATGAGCTCAGCTTATGTGCTTATTCACATCAGTATAGTTCTGCGTATGCAGACTCAGTGTACTGTATTTTAGGTTCAGTGGTGCAATGACTTGCTCAAAAGCACTTCAGGAACAGAACTAACAACAGTAACACAAATTATATATTGTTGTTGAAAACTAAGGTCAAAGTTTTAAAATACAGCAAAAATCTTAAAGGTCACCCATAAGGATTCCTTTAATGCCTCACTCACGCTTCCATATTTCCTTCAGTTACAAAGTGAAGAACAGATGAGTGAAAGTCTGTCTTCCAAACCAGATCAAATTAACAGTAAGATATATCACTTAAAGTTCACCTATTATGCAAAATCCACGTTTTCATGTCTTTTATACATACATATGTGTCTCCTCTGTGTTAAAGGTTATGATGGCCATTTCCACTGATCATAATTCCATTGTTGAGGTATACTAGAATAGATTTATATTGTTCAATGTTCCAAACTCACATTGGTTTCTCATACAGCATCTCTGTAAAGTATGTGTATTTACTCTCTGTCCTAAACGGCTTGTTGGAGCTCCTGCCCCCCCCCCTCCCTGTGAGCCCAGTGTGCTCCGATTGGTCAGCTCGGCCACTCTGTTCTGATTAGTCAACCACCAGAGAGGCTCCGCCCATGTCTAACACAGTGCTTTTTTCGGCTCTGAGCGGAACATCAGTTTTACAATGGCGTCGGTACAGCCGTATATGTTATATGCTAACTAACCGAACTGTACCTACAACTGTTGTTATTTAGGTGCACTTGTGGAAACTGCGCCATGATGCCTACTGAAGTGGAAAACGTCTTTTGCAAAGAAATTAGAAAGGTAGCCTAAGTGACAGTTACAACATTATGTAGCCAGCTAGCTGAAAACACCAACAGTAGCACACAACATTATATGCAGGGGTGCACATAACTGGTACGCAGGTACGCATGCGCGGCAACAATCTGAAATGCGTAACGTCACTTGTGTCACAACGCGCCTTTGCGTACCTGATAGGTCATCAAAACAAAACACATATTTCGCCTACACATGTTTCTTGTCAATACTCAGTGGAGTAAATTATTAGACATGTCCAAAAAAAACAAAGACATTAAGCAGCCACTTTGCCGTTTCGCTCCCTGCTAAAATCTTCAGACTTTCTATGACTGATTGAACTGGGTGCTGGCCGTGCCGCGCAGGACATAATCGACGGACCTGTGAAGCTTCACAGGAGGCAGAGGCTTAGATCACTGGACGACAGAGTTGGTCGCCGTGTGCACAGACGGAGCTGCTGTTAACGTCGGTGTGTACAACAGAATTGTACCAAAACTACGTCAACTGGCTGCGGTGGGAGACTCCCCTGTGCACATTCTGTGCCCCGCGCACACACTGGAGAACTGCGCAAAATCAGCTGATCACAACGTTCACGCTCTGTGGTCAAGCTGCTGCAGTTTTATTTACAACAAAGTGGAGTAAAACACACAGCTGCAAACTTACTCAGGCTGTTAATGGAAGAGTTTGAAATCAGACAGAGGTGGAAGAAGTGTTACTCAAGTAAAATTAGAAAAGTATTATCATCAAAATCTAGTTAAAGTAGCGACAGTAAAAGTAGTCATTTTGCAGATTGGTCCATTTCATAATAATGTATATGATATGTTTTATAATTATTGATCATTAAAGTGTTTAAAAATTAGTTTGAATGACTTGTGGATTTACTCCAGGTGGAACTAAAGTCTGATTTAACACTTGATTATATTTTCACATCATTCATCCACATCTGTAAAGTAACTAAAGGTATTAAATAAATGTAGTGGAAGAAAAGTACATGATTTACCTCTGAACTGTAGTGGAGTAGAAGTACAAAGTAGCATAAAATAGAAATACTCAAGTAAACTACAAGTATCTTAAATTGTACCTAAGTACAGTACTTGAATAAATGTACTTTGTTACTTCCCACCTCTGAAATCAGATATGACTTCAAGTCATGTGATAATTTCTTAGTATTTGATCCTTCAACTTGGCCTCAGGAAATGCAAGGACTTCACAGTTTTGGCAACAAGTTTTGGAGAAAGCAAATCGGAGGCTTACAAAGAGACAGGGAGGTGCATCTTCATCATCTTCATCATCTAGCATGCAAGAAGTGTAAATAGAGGACAGTGAAGGAGACACTGAGGAGGACAGTGAGGAAGACTGCACTTATTAACACCACGCTTCATGTGGGGTGAGTACCAAACGCTGTCTCCTGGTACTCATCTGAGTAACTCACTCAAAAAGTTATGTGCACACCTGATTATATGCCAAGATATACACCATACATACCCCACACCCTGCAGAACCTCCATAACATGTACAGATTTGATTATAGACCTTTGAGGTGTAGAACGGAAGAAGAGTAAGTTATTTTTACCTGTAATAAACTACTACTGTGTTTGATGAAAAATCAAATCATGGTTTGCAATATATGAATGATATGTTATAGGAGCAAATCATTCAGGGAAGAAAGGCTACTAAGTATTTTCCATCCAACTTTATTTTTAGAAATGTACAAAATGAACATGTGTAAATATTAGGGCTGTCAGTCGATTAAAATATTTAATCGCGATTAATCGCATGATTGTCCATAGTTAATCGCGATTAATCGCAAATTAATCGCACATTTTTTATCTGTTCTAAATGTACCTTAGAGGGATATCTTTCAAGTTTTTAATACTCTTATCAACATATGAGTGGACAACTATGCTTTATATGTTTGTTTATTATCATTTGAACAATGACAAATATTCTCATGAATATTAAACACAACAACCTCTGAACATTACAAATATTCGCCTCAATTCAACCTGGAACCTCTCTCATACAATAATACTGTGTGTGTGTGTGTGTGTGTGTGTGTGTGTGTGTGTGTGTGTGTGTGTGTGTGTGTGTGTGTGTGTGTGTGTGTGTGTGTGTGTGTGTGTGTGTGTGTGTGTGTGTGTGTGTGTGTGTGTGTGTGTGTGTGTGTGTACACTGTGATGGCTCGTTGGAGCGTTGGAGCTATGTGCAGCTCAAGGCATATATGCTCGAACGGGAGCTGCCTGGACGCTGCAATCATGTTGCGCGTACTATCCGTGCTGAGTGTGCTGACTTTTCGTACAATGTCCCACTGTCTGGCTACCTGCATAAAGTCAAGTGCTCGGCGCAGTTGTCGGCGAAATGTCATTGAAACAGCTCCTTATATCCGTTAGCGCAGCTAGCTAGCCCCAGATGCTAACAACAACAACACGTAAGGTGTGCCTCGCTCGCGTGAGTCGCGCCACACATACACACTCCCTCCCGGTCCTCCCGATGGCCAGTCCGGGCCTGCCAGTGAGCGTGGAAGTGTGGTCTGCCACAAGCGGGCAGCAGGAGCGGGGCTGTCAGCATCAGCTTGTCGATGGTATTTTACACTCGATGCGCTCTGAAACTACGGCGGCCGAGGACAAAAAATACACATGCGTTAATCGCGTTAAAATAATTAGTGGCGTTAATTTTTTTTTGCGTTAACGCGTTATTAACGCGTTAACTTGACAGCCCTAGTAAATATACATATATACACGGTATATCATCCATTCCTCCCCTTATAGGCGTTTTCGGCATCTTGCCTATCGCAGCTTTGTAAGCTGGTGCTGGGGCTTCTTAGGACGAGGCAGGACGAGTGGTCATCCCGTCATGTGTTGTCCGCCGGATACGCCAAGAGTTTCCTGATCTGGCTGGACGAAATCAAATGCAAATCACAAAATATTAGAGAAACTTAGTTGTTTTAGGTAGGGATCGACCGATATGGCTTTTTCAAGGCCGATACCGATTATTAGTAATCAAGGAGACCGATAACCGATATTTGGAACCGATATACATTTGCAGTAAAATCAGAAAATCTTGGTGTCAAAATGTAGAATAACACCAACTCCAACACAACTTCTTTGAAATGCATTTAAGCATATATTATGTTTAATGAACTTTTAAACATCTTACAACTGGTTTCCTCTCTGTGACCCTGATTAAAGTAAATGAGGTAAAAATAAAATAAAAAAACTACTAAAACTTGTTCTGAACTTCTGAAAATTGAGTTTAGTATTCCCAATTCAGCAGCACCAGATTGTGGTGCAGAAAGCAGAGTTGCTCAGCATGCTCTCCAGTGAGACGGCTTCTGTTCTTCTCGTAGATGGCAGAGACTTCGCTGAAGATCCGCTCACTTGGAACAGACGAGGGTGGTGGGCAAAGACACTTTCTTGCTTGTGTGGCAAGTAGCTTGAAGCGCCCTTCATTCTGTCTCCACCACTGGAGTGGATCTCCCTTACGCCTGTCGATCACTGGCTCCTTGAGGTACAGATGTAAGTCATCCTCGAGGCAGGATTTAGCCAACGGCTCAGCAGTGTGGGATGCTAGAAGAGAACTGAACATGTCATCAATACGGCTACGACAAGATACCTGTTCTCTCTGTTGCCTTTTGGGTGTTCTTCTGTCTTCCTCACTGATATCTTCTGCAGCAGCCTGCTCTTCCTCACTGATATCTTCTGCAGCAGCAGGCTCTTTCTTGTTGACTCCTTCTGTAGCGGCAGGCTCTTCTTGACTAGTCACATCCTCTTTCAGCCATTCTTTGGCCTTGGTCAGTGTAGCGTCAGAGGAGAATACATGATTTTTATAGCGAGGATCTAAGAGACATGCCAGCACCACCATCTTTGTTTCTTCCAGTTTTGAGAAACGTTTGACCAGGCTCTCCCTCATGACTTGCCTGAGTGTTCTGATGCCTTGTGTCGAGGGCCCTTCACCTTGAAATAGCATCTTCAGCACAGTCAGACATGGAATGATGCAGGACGCTGAGGAGTTGTTATGGCTCACCTCTAGTGTCACTTCCTCTATTGGGATGAGAGTTTCGACCAAATTGGACACAATGTCCCACTGGTGAGAATTAGGACAGGCAAATCCTCCGTGTTCACCGGCGTAGATGCTAAGAGCACGTTTTTGCTCCAGTGCTCTTTGCAGCATGTGGAGCGTTGAGTTCCACCTGGTCGGGACAGCCTGGACTAGGTTGTGTTCTGGCAAGCCAAGGTCCTTCTGAATGGCCCTCAAACGCTGCTTGGCAAGAATTGAGTGGTGGAAATGGGTGGCACACCTCTTTAACATCGCAATGACATCTATGACGGCTCTTTGACTTGACAGACCATCATTCACCACGAGATGCAATGAGTGCGCTGTGCAGCTGAGGTCTGGGAGTTCAGCAAGCCTCATTCCCTTGACCATATTTGCTCCACTGTCTCGAAGCACAAGTGCTACACAGTCTTTGCTTATTTTCCAGTGATCAAGCATGCCGAGGAATGTCTCTCCGATATATTCCCCAGTGTGGGATCCATGCATCGCCTTTGTATTCAAAACAACCTGCTTTCTGGTCCATTCATTGTCAATAAAGTGGCATGTTAGGCTCATCAGTGTCTCGGTTGATCCAGACCAGCAGTCTGTAGTGAAGGAGAGTGAGTGGCCAGCATTCTCTGGTTGGATCAGGGCTTTTATCTTCTCTACAACCTTGTGGTGAACATCATACAGCTTTAAAGTGCGGTAATACTTCTCATTTTTCAGCGCATATCGTGGTTCCGCTGCAGCCATGAGGCGCTTAAAGCCAACATCAGAGACCAGTGTGAACTGTTGGTTGTCAGTGACAATCATCTCTGTAATTAGTTTGTCCATTTGTATAGATCGGTTATCAGATTTTGGCCACTTTTTTTGTTTCTCAAGCATGTCATGCATTGTAGGCTGAGTTGGAGTCATTGTCCCCTGCTGAGATTCAGATTCACGTTTCCCCTGTGCGGTTCCATAGATACCAGGGTGATGATTCCTAAGATGGGACCACAGGTTTGACGTATTTGTCGCTTTTGCACTTGTTGATCCCATGCTGACACCTACTTTGCATGTATTGCAGACTGCCTTCCCCTGTGTTGTTTGAGTGTAATACTCCCATACTGCACTTGTTGCCCTTTTCTTTAATGCAGCCATCTGCAATGAGTTAGAGAGAGACAGAGAGTTCAAAGTGGGGCTGCAGGCTGACATGCTTAACTAACAATAATGCTTAATTTATTATATCAAAACAATGCCTGTCTATCTAGCATAAAATCCCAATAAGCTGCTAGCAACTGCAAAACACTAGTGCTAGCTAATGTTTTGCAAAATATTAAAAGTGAGGCTATTACAGTAGACCTAACGTTAGTCTAGTAGCCTCACTTCTAATATTTTGCTAAACATTTGCTAGATACAAGTTGGCTAGCTAATGAGCTTCACATATCAACCTGAAAAACTGCGAGGCTCCACTCGCAGCCCCCCCCCCCCCTCTGCACCACAGTTACTCCGCTGCGAGACGCTGAACGCACCCCCAACTCTGACTGACTTCCCGCGTCTCTGTGTAACTGGAAAACTGATAGAATTGGATCATAAGATCGTGGTGTTTTTGCAACTTCAGCATAGGGGATTGGGATGTTTATTGAACTTCGGCTTTCAACTGACTTACCTTCGAAACACATGTATGGCTCTGCCGCTCAGCGCTGCTGCTTGCTTCAGTCTGTGTCTGCGTTCTTTCGCACCTGCCTATAATCTGAGAAGGTCCCGCCTCTCTGGCTGGCTCCCGCCCGGAAAATCTTCAGTGTTGATTGACACTTCAGTAATAGCCTATCAGATAGCGCTGTGGGCGGGACATTGCTCGTGTACACAGAGTGGTGACTGCAGCCAGAGAAACGGCCGCATCAGAGCCAAAGTTTTATCGGCAATTTGATTAAAAAAAGGCCGATACCGATACCGATAATCGGTCAAATGCGGAATATCGGCCCCGATAATCGGCCAGGCCCCTAGTTTTAGGTTTGTTAGCTTGCCAGCTAGATTACTATGCTAACCTACGTTTGCTAGTTGTTCAGTGTAATATGCCAACCTACTATGAACAACAGCTAGTGGTTCATATTAGGCTAGCAAGAACATGTTTACAATTGCAATCTTATACGGGTAGTCTGCTACGTTCGGTCATTCATTGTAGCTGGCATAAAAACAATGTTTTCCCTAGCATGTCTAGCTCTTGGTAGCCTTCTTGTTTAGCTCGGTAGCATACACGCTAGGAACGCCAACTATAATGTAATTAAGTTTTGCGACTGACCGTACGGTAAATCACCCGGAGTATACTGTCTATGAGTATTTCGTGTGTGAATGCAGACATTCTCCTGCTATGAGATACATGTATGGCCATCTGCTGACATTGGAGTTGATATATGGAAACGCTAGCAACTTAGTTAGCCCAGTTAGCACTGTGTCAATGGCTTAGCAGCCCAAAAAACGTTTACCCATTTAAACAGTCGTGGTAGATACCTTGTTTGTTTTAAACATCATAAATACACAAACAACAATGCGTACTTACAGGTTGTGTACCCGAATCTCCCGCTGGTCCAAACAAAGTAGGAACAGCATCGTCCTTCAGTGCCCTACGCTGTGCATATCCGGCATGAATCGCTGCAATGTTTGCGAAGCTTTGGTCCATGAAATGCCGCGCACACAGTACAATACCGGCTCGAACATCTGAAGGAACAGTGTTAACAAGAAATGTCAACCACTGACTTCGTCGTGGTTCTGCCCTCGTAAGGCATACATTGAAGATTTCCCCTCACAAGACGGGAAACAGACCCTCGTTGGCATGACTGGATACAGTTTTGAACTGAACCTGAGCTTCCAACAGTATATATGTTCGGCTGGCAGAGGGTGCGGCCATAGCTCTGGGCGTGGCTACTGGGTATCCCTACGTCACGATACCCGGGAAGAAAACATTGGAAAATGAGAAATCTCCAACGAGGCGTTTTGCTCCAAACTCTAACTCTCTGTGTTAGAGTTTTACTCCCTACAGGGTGTACTTTGAGGGGTTTTGACTCTGCACACCGTTTACATGCATAAAAACCTTCATAACACACAAGGGGACGGGTAATAACCGGAAAAGCATGACATGGGCCCTTTAAGAGATTCAGAAAGTTTCAGGAAAAAAGATTCGCTCACTTTTTATCCTGATCCATTTATATAAAAACCTGTCTGAAAATGAGCTGATCAGATTTTGGTCACTTTGTGATGTCACAATCTTTATCTGGTTGTGTATCATTAACCCCCCCTCCCCCCCCCCCCTTATCACCTGAATCTCCTCCTAGAGCACCATTGTGTTATTTTAAACCAATCATCTCTCAGAGGGGCGTGGCCAGCAGCAGCTCATTAGCCTTTAAAGCTACAGACCCAGAATCAGCACTTTTGGAACAGGGCTGAAACAGAGGGGATTATGGGATGCTGCAATGATCTGTTTGGTGTTTTAGACAAACACTTCAGAGACATGTTTTGTATATATCTGTGACCTGTAATATATTGTTGAAAAAGAGTATAATAGGGGACCTTTAAGGTGAGGACCAAAATATAACAAGAATCGTAAAGAAACACCACCAACATGAACCCCTAGAGCAACAGAGACACACCTTGCCACTTTAGGGGGGTCATGGGATCTTTATGGGGATATAAAACAAAGTCAACACTATCTGCCACATGGAAGCATTGTACATCATCTGAAGCTGAAGCTGTGACACGCAGCTCAGCCCTGTCAGGTGTTTCTGGTCATTTTTATTAAACACTGTACTTTAGTTAGGCACCATTTAAAATGTTTAGAATTTACAAGTGGTTAGAACAGTATGATCAAACTATACGATGGTCAATCCTATGCTCTATTTTGGAAAACAATTGCCCACTCAAGAACAGATACAAATTGTCAAAGATCCATCCAAAATACAAGAAGACACCAAACCTGGGGAACACCATAAAAAACCCATGCTGTAATTTGGTATTAAAAACGTTGGACATCTGGAATGACAACATTCTCCAAACTATGCAATGGTTTCTATAGGAACCAATATCGTCACAGATTTATGCAATTGAGCTCAATCAAGCTTAGTTTTATTGAAATTATAAAATTACTAAACCACCTAGCATGTTGAAATATACACTATTTGTAGAATATTGAGAAATGACACATTTATACCAAATACAAAATACTGCATGGTTTTTGGCCCAAACTGTATGGGGATAGCATGTTTAGGGAAAAATGGAGACTCGTGGGTATCTATAGAACACATTTTCTTTCAAATATGTTGAGATGAGGGGTCAAGGGGCCCCTGTGAATATGGCTACGCCAGTTTTCCCCCCTGAAAATTAAGCCTAACTTTGGAGCATTTTTCCCGACAGACTGACTGTGTGCAGATCGAGTCTCGGTTATTTTGGTCTCAAATGAAACAAGTTACAGGCAGCAGCCTCTGACTGAACCCAGACATCCTGACGGTCTCGGGAGGTTAAAGTTGCACTAATTGATATTCTTCTGTCTTCAATCAATCATGTGTAAAGTGAAACCTAGAAGTACCATCGACTCTGCACTTCCCAATGTAGAAACTTCATGAGGTTAAAATCAGTCAATGGTGCGTTAGAGCTCTCTCCACAAAAACACGTCTATACGTTCAGGATGGCCGTACGGAGCTCCTCATGACGGAATAATGTTGTGTTTACATTCAGTGTTACTCATCATCATCATCATCATCATCATCATCATCATCATCATCATCTTCTTCTTCTTCTTCTTCTTCTTCTTCTTCTTCTTCTTCTTCTTCTTCTTCTTCTTCCTGGTGCATGCTGGGAGATTTTGGAGTGTGAGCGAAAGAGAAGAGCGAGACTTCTGCGTTATATTTTCAGTTTATTTTTGTGTAATGGGTGTTCATTCATTCAGTATAGTTTATCGGTGGTGCTTTGATTTGCTTTACTTTTCGTGCTTTTTGGTGGTGTTTGTGGGGTGTTTAGTGGGCTTCTCCTGCCGGTGTCTCGCCGGCTGGCGTCTGACGCCATGGTAAATGGGGAGTTTGCCAAACTCACGCGGAAGCACGGCATTAAAATCTCAGCCGGCTTCCCATGCACTGTGGAGGATATCGGGCTGGCTGTGGGAGAGAAAGTCGGACACAGCAGCATTAACCTGTTTAGCCCGAGAGACCCCGGTACCGGGGCCCTCCCGCAACATCTTGCAGGAAACAGTGTCTGAGGGCATGTTCATTTAATAAACAATGAATGTTTTATATCCATGTAACGGGAAGAAACTCATCTAACTGATAATTTTTATTTATTTTTCTAAATAAAACCCACAATGCTAACGCTGAGCCTCTGAATTAGCAACGAGCGAAAAATGCTAACAGATTACTGCACCAAAAATCATAAAACCTTATTATTTATCTTTTCTGCACATCCAACACATCGATTCACATCGTGAGGTGACACAGAATCGATGGGTACATACATTATCACTCTATGATACGAACTCGCGACTTTATAAACAAAAACAGACATCAAAACATGTGGCGCTAGGTAGCTAAAAACGCTAACATGGCTTACCTGTGTCGTAGTCTGGTCAAAAGTGGTCTTCAATGGCATTAAAACGATAAAAACGCTGCTGAAGTTAATCCATAGGTTAATCCAATGTGTCTGTGTCCCTTTGAAATGATTTCTGATAATCCATAAAAAACTGCATGCGCGAAGGCCCCACCTTTTTTTTTACCATGTGTGTGAGTGGGGAAATCCCCCTTCGATTCTATTGGCTCTAACGGTCAGAAAGAGGTGTCAACCATCAAAATCGACCAAGGGGGGCCAGAGATATGGAAAATCCACCCAAATGACCCCAGAAGTGGTTTTCTTTTGCTAAATCTCTCTAAAAAGGTCAAATGTCACTTGTTTTGCATCTATATTGATACAGGGTACTTATTATATGTTGTACTTTGGATTCCTAAAGCTTTTAGTCTACCTTACCATCATCCAAGGGTAGTTTTCACTATAAGTAAAAAAGAATTTTTGGACGGACACTATAATTTACAGTTTTTTACTATGTTCAATCTGAATTTTCTTTAAAATAAAAAACATCTATATTGATTCTGACTTTTCTACATCCAACTCACAGGTTTATCATTACTTTGAGAAAAAAGATTATTAATTTAACCCTTTTAGAAGGGAAGATATGGTCATTTGTTCTGGGAATGTCATTTTCGAGCCTGAGACCTGAAAAACAGGCTCAGGGCTTAAGTCCCTGGCGCGGATGAACGCGGTGGTGATCTTTCTGGATCAGGTGGAGAAGGTGAACCGCGTCATCGAGATATGGCATTACGGTGAGAGAAATGTTTGTACAGGTACAGCCGCTGATGCTGCCCGCAATCAAAGTGGTACCTCCCTTCATAACTGATGAGATCCTCAGTAGAGAACTGTCCAGATACGGGAAACTTGTTTCTCCAGTGAAAAAGATGCTGTCTGGATGTAAGTCTCAGTTACTGAAACACGTAGTGTCTCACCGCAGACAAGTTTATATGATACTGATCAATCGGAATGCGGAGCTTAACCTCCGTTTTTACGTTAAAGTAGATGATTATGACTATGTGATTTTTACAACATCATCAGTTATGAAGTGTTTTGGTTGCGGGGAGGAGGGGCACACCGTGAATGCCTGTCCGAGGCGCGGGGATCCGGCTCCGCCTGGTCCGGAACACACGCAGGCAAGGCCATCCAACGCGTCAGCGGCGGGGCCGTCTGCCGCTGGGCGGCTTCTGCCCCAGGACCACCCACGGACCACCTGCGACTGCGCCAGGACCACCGGCTGTGCCAGGGCCGTCCGTTGCGCCGAGACCGCCCGTGGCTGTGCCGATGCGCCGGTTGTAATGGAGCAGCAGGCGGCTGCTGCTGGTCCCAAGGTGAGGGCCCCTCTTCAGCCTATTGTATCCAGTTACCCATGGGAGGTTGTAGCCCTGGACTATTTATCATTAGCACGGCCAACCGACACCCACCAGTATATCCTGGTTATGACAGATCTGTTTTCCAGGTATGCTGTGGCAGTGCCCACCAAGGACCAGACAGCCCAGACGACTGCGAGACATTTGTGGACCGCTCTCATCCAGCCTTTCGGGTGCCCAGAACATTTCTTGACGGACCGAGGAGGTGCCTTTGAGTCTGAGGTAATGCGTCAGCTCTGTGAACTTTATGGCTGTACAAAGAGACGCACTACCCCATATCATCCCCAGGGAAATGGGGCCTGTGAGCGTTTCAACAGAACTTTGCTGTCATTATTGGGCACACTAGGTGCAGAGGAGCAGGTACGGTGGAGGGAAAAGCTGCCAGCTTTAGTTCAAGCTTACAACAACACTGTACATTGTAGCACTAAACTGACTCCCTACTTTGTACTGTTTGGCCGTC
The DNA here is from genome assembly GCF_902827165.1 of Trematomus bernacchii. Lineage (NCBI taxonomy): Eukaryota > Metazoa > Chordata > Actinopteri > Perciformes > Nototheniidae > Trematomus > Trematomus bernacchii. The sequence goes on from NW_022987387.1 coordinate 1,436,902, forward strand.
ATGCCAGACGCCATGTTGATCTGTGTGTAGGTGTTGTCCCCCCACAGAAAAAGGGAGCAATTAATGGCTGGGTGAGAACACACCATCAGACACTGCTTCAATCAAATCAAATCAAGTTTTATTTATATAGCACATTTTTAAAACGATTTTTGGTCGAGCCAAAGTGCTGTACATACAGTAAAAATACTTTACAACAAATACAACAGCACAGTTTGTACAGAATATCAGTATGACAATACGACACCCTCTGTCCTTAGACCCTCACATCGTACGAGGAAAAACTTCCAGAGAAAACCCCACAGTTTAAAGGGGAAAATGGGAGAAACTTCAGGGAGAGCAACAGAGGAGGGATCCCTCTCCCAGGACGGACAGACGTGCAATAGATGCCGTGTGTAAATCGAAATGATAATACATTTTACAGCGTAGGTAGACCAAATGTTTGGAAATGCATGTGTCTATAATAAGAAGATGAATCCACGAGGATGTCAACAATCCTGTGGGAGCCATCAGGGAAGTAGTATGATGAGAGTCAGGCAGGACCACAGTGACAGGTTCAGCCACGACTCGAAGTCCAGGACTCAATCCAGAACTCAGGATAGAGGATCCAGGACACAGGACCACAGCAAGAGGATCAGCCTCGACTCCGGATCCCGGTGTAGATATAGACACAAAAAAGACATTTGGGGGAGGCTGGGTTAATCGGAACATGAGAGTACACAGGTACAGACAGACAGAAGGAAGAAGTAAGGTGTCCCCCGACAGTCTAAGCCTAGAGCAGCTAAACTAACGTGTCTACATACATGCACTCCCTTAGGATAGGTTGAGGGAAAAGGGTAGTAGGTAAGAAGTAAGGAACAGAGGTGGAGACTGAGGCACAACGTGTCTACGTACATGCACTCCCTTAGGATAGGTTGAGGGAAAAGAGTAGCAAGTAAGAAGTAAGAAACAGAGGTGGAGAGGCACACGCAGGGAGCAAGGTCCCCACTGGAACCTTAATTGGAATTGGTGAGAGGTAAGGAGGTACGCTATGAATACGGTCATAATACTCCCCGGCCGGAATAGGCCTCTCTGCAACCTGTTACCCTCTAATAGAACCTTGAGAGGTCAGAGAGGGGAAAGGTTTTGGATAAAGAGAAAATAGAATGAATAGATTACAGGAGTAGAGAGTATGAGAAGTAGAGAGAGAATAGATTTAGAAGAATGAGTAGTAGTAATAACCTTAGTTTTAAATATAAGATCCAAGCTTTTAGGATTTAAGTGAAAGAGCAAGAACCAAAATGTAGGTGAAGAGGCACAGCGTGTCCACAGTGTCAAAGGCAGCTGTCAGGTCTAACAGCACCAAGACAGCTGGGCTACCTGAGTCGGCGGCTAGGAGCAGATCATTAAAAACTCTAAAAAGGGCTGTTTCAGTACTGTGCATGGGTTTGAAGCCAGACTGAAACTTTTCATGGATGCCATGCGTGGTTAAGAACGACTGCAGCTGGGCGTAGACTACTCGCTCCAGGGCTTTTGATAAAAAAGGTAGCTGGGAGATGGGCCTAAAATTTGCGAGAATGGAGGGATCAAGATTTTTCTTTTTAAGTAGTGGCTTGACCACGGCATGTTTGAAGGCAGCTGGGACACATCCTGAGCTAAGAGAGGTGTTTATAAGCAATAAAACACTCGCTCCAACTGATTCAAAAACATCTCTGAGAAGGCGAGAGGGAATGCTGTCTGAGGTGCAGTTTGTCGGCCGCAGGTGCTTGACTACATCCGAGAGAGAAGAGAGGGATACAGGCTCAAAGTGGTCGAGGACAGCAGGGCACAGAAAAGGAGCAGGATCTGGGGTAGCACTAGTGTGGACTAGCCTCAGAGCAGATACTTTTTCAATACAAAATGTATGAAATGTATCACAGAGAGTAGTCGATGGCACAATTGGAGAAGCATCACAGGGATTAATGATCGAGTTGAGGACATTAAAAAGAACCTGAGGTTTATGGCTGTTTTTGGAGATTAACAGAGAAATGTGCTCTGTTTTGGCTGCTTTGACTGCCGTCTGGTAGTCAGAAAGGCAAGCACGAAGGATTTCTAGGGAGACATGGAGTTTATCCTTTTTCCATTTTCTCTTTGCACGCCTGCAGGTGCTTCTAAGAGCGCGAGTACAGTCATTGAGCCACGGCTCTGAGAGAACTTTGGTGCGTCTAAGCGTAAAAGGAGCAACAGAATCCAGTATTAGGGTACATGTCGAGTCAAACATGGAGATAAGCTCATCCGCACTAAGAGCACAGTTCACCTCTAATTTACAGATCGGAGAAGTATTAAAAACATCAGAAAACTGTGAGGCAGTCAAGGGGTTAATCGAACGCAGACGACGCGCAGGGGCACGTGATTCGACTCCTGCGGAAGGGATCGAGGTTGTAAACAGAACCGGTAAATGGTCTGAGATACGCGTTGCTGCACATATTTCATCCACAGAGACAGACAGTCCAAACGATAATACTAAATCTAAGGTATGTCCTTTATCATGTGTTGGACCAGCCACGGACTGAACGAGACCGAAAGAATCGAGGAGATTTAAAAAGTCCCTAACCAGAGGTTTGGACTCGCAACACACATGGACATTGAAGTCTCCGCAAATCAAAACACGATCATATTTCACCATGATCCCGGACAGAAAGTCAGAAGTTGAAATCCTTATTGCACTTTGGCGGACGATACACGACCGCGCAGAGCACAGGCGAGGCCGGGTTCAGTTCAAAAAGCTGCAACTCAAGCGTATAGCCGGGTACGAGCTCATACCAAGCAAAGGCAGAACTGGGACCAGGCACGGTATGATAAAAAGGCCCATGCTATCCCCTTGTTGCCCAGAGGGAGGGTGCTGATCAGGAACTTGGGTGCCTTCTCCCTATGTTGTTGTCTCACAGGTACGGCCTGGCCATCCAGTGTATAGTATCCGGCCCGAGGGGAAGGAAGGACCGATACGGACGATGCACCGCAACAACCTACGTCCCTGCCCAGCAGGATTATGGACTGAGTCTCAGGTGCGTCCTCAAGAAATTGATTCCCAGCCTAAACAGCCTGTATTCTTGTTGCCTTTTGCCCCTGTAGCTAGGTGGGACTCTCAGCCTACTCCAGTCATACCAGGCCTAGTGCCTGAGCCAGAGCAGTTTGTTGAACTAGAGCAGGTCCCAGCCCAGTTGGACCCTGAGCCTCAATTGGAGGGTGGGCTTGTGCCAGGGGAAGGACAAGGCCCTGTGAGAAGGTCGCAGCGTAGAAATGTTGGGGTGCCCCCACAAAGGGACCAGGTCTAAGGGGTAGTCGGGACGACCACCAATATCGGGGGGGGAAAATGTCGCCAGTATGGATGGGCTTTTTGTACGTCAAATAATGATGCGCTATATTTACTGTGTGTATCGTATATGTATTTGAAGCAGAAGTGGGGACAAATGTGTGTTTCCATTCATAAAAAGGGTTAGCCTGTCAGATGGGCTGTGGGCGGAGTATGTGTGGTGGTTGTGTTGTCGCAGCTGGTGTGAATCAGCTGGATGAGGGCAGCGTGATTGGCTGCTGCCTGCCCAGCCTTCCAGGGGGATACGTGGATTGGCCGGTGGTTGTTTAAAGCGAGGGGCCGGGACATTTACCCTGAGGGCCGGGAGAAAGGAAAAGGTGAAGCTACGAACGGGAAGCAAGGCTCTGGACGGATCAACGAGGAAGCGACCGTGAGGCGAGGGTCCACTGTGCTCTGCTGCACGACGATTTGCTGTACGGCTGCCAGACGCTGATCTACGGGTCGGTTGAAGGCAGTAATGCAACGCTCTCAAGTTCCTGTTTATTGCAACGCTCTCAAGTTCCTGTCTTTTGCACCGCTCGCTTGTTCCTATCAGGGCCAGTGCGCCTCTGAGTCGGACACGCTCCGAACTATTGGCAGACGCATGCCAAGTCTCCAGCTGCTGTCTGCCGACCAGATCCCTGAGGATCATTGGAACACGCTGTGCTTAAGGAATGGTGAGAGTAATAACTTTTAATTCCTCTCGGTGTTCCTGACCGAGAGCGGACTCATAACTATTTTAACTCGGGCCATGTCTTGGCAAGCTGTCACTGGTAACGAACAAGAGAGTATGGAGTGCAAATAGTGCCACTCGTTGTCATTTGCCCACCAGTGCCAGTGACTGTTCCATTTTACTCCTTAGCGGCCAGTGAGTGGGAGAGCATGTTCACCGTGTGATGTGTGTAGTGATTTCTTTAAATAGAAGTGTCATGTGTGAACAGGAAATAACAGAGCCAAGCCAGATCAGGAGGCGAGCTGTGAGCTTTTATTCCACCCTATACACAAGCGAGTATGAGGAGGGGGAAACTCTGTCCGAGGGGTTCAATGAGGCGGAAAAAAAAAGCGAATGCATTGTTTTATCAGAAGGGAAGCAATGTGGCCATAACACAGCTGGTAAAAACACCACAAACCTGACCAGATACTCTCTGCAAAGCTGCATTCTTAATCATTCAACCTGTGTTTTTCATCAAATAAGGACAAGATATAATCTTATTGTGAAATAAGTTTGACTAAAATGACAAATTATTGGTTTTGGCTAGACTAGACTAGTTTGACTGAAATGTTCTATGTAATCTGATGACTAAAAAAGACTCAACAGTTTTCATTGACAAAAAGTAGATTAAAATAATTAGTTTTCTTTGACTAAAATAAGACTAAAATGCTCAGACTTTTAGTCGACTAAAACTTGTCTAAATAAAAACAGGATGAAGGTGACTAAATATGACTAAAACTAAAAAGGAAATTTAAAACAGGACTAAGACTAAAACTAAATTAAAAATTAGCTGACGAAATTAACAGTAGTGTAGAGGGGTCCGGCAGGGCTGTGCTCTGGCATGCTCTATGCTCTCCCTAGAACCCCTCCTCAACAAAATACGCTCCAAACGGCAAGGGCTGTTTTTACCTGGTTTTAATGGAAACATGGTTTTATCAGTGTATGCAGATTATATCATTGTTTTTATTAGAGACCAAAAGGATACAGACATTTTAGTTAACATCGTGAGGGAGTTTAGTTCAGCATCGGCAGCGAGGGTGAATTGGAAGAAAAGTGTGGCCCTCGCTGTCGGTGAGTGGAGTGGCGGTCTCCCAGTTCTTCTCCAGAACATGGTCTGGAAAAAAGATGGTTTAAAGTACCTGGGTGTGTTCTTCGGGAAAAAAAGTATAGTCCTGAAGAACTGGGAGGACGTCACAGAGAAGAGAGAGGGAAAGCTGTCCAAGTGGAAGTGGCTGCTCCCTCAGATGTCTTTTAAAGGTAGAGTGTTGGTTTTAAACAACCTTGTGGCATCCCAGCTGTGGCACTGCCTCACCTGTGTAGACCCTCCCTCAGGCTTACCTGTGTAGACCCTCCCTCAGGTTTACTAGCCCAGATACAAAAGAAATTGGTAGATTTTTTTGGGAGGGTCTACACTGGTGCCACAGGGGGTGCTGTTTTTATCTAGAGAGGAGGGGGGACAGGGCCTTATCCACCTGGCCAGCCCATGGATGTATAATAAGAACTGGATACAGCGTGGGAGGCGGGGCCTCATTAATTCCTATGAGAGTTGCTCATTCGCGCATGATGATAAAATGGCCCAACTTTTGAGAGAGCGAAACGTCACAGATTACCCGGCATGCCTGAGAAGTACCCGTATGTGCGCTCATAGCGCATGCGCAACTTTAACCATGCCCCCCAAAATGCTCGTTCACATCAAGCACGTCAATTTGCGTACACGTAACAGCAACGCACGTTCATGACAGCATGGTAATGGATTGTTATGATAGGTTTGATATTAACGAGGCGGCAGTTAGCAGCTAGCGGTTAGCTAGTAATTATGCTAATTTACACATCAATCGTTATGTACTTTTATATTACGCTGTAACAGGATCTAGTGATATCCAAGCAACAGAGCTTCATTTAGCATGAAAGAATTATTGCACTGTATATATATATATATATATATATATATATGTATGTGTATATATATGTATGTATATATACGTATATATATATATATGTATATATATATATTAGGGCTGTCAAGTTAACGCGTTAATAACGCGTTAACGCAAAAAAAAATTAACGCCACTAATTATTTTAACGCGATTAACGCATGTGTATTTTTTGTCCTCGGCCGCCGTAGTTTCAGAGCGCATCGAGTGTAAAATACCATCGACAAGCTGATGCTGACAGCCCCGCTCCTGCTGCCCGCTTTTGGCAGACCACACTTCCACGCTCACTGGCAGGCCCGGACAGGCCATCGGGAGGACCGGGAGGGAGTGTGTATGTGTGGCGCGACTCGCGCGAGCGAGGCACACCTTACGTGTTGTTGTTGTTAGCATCTGGGGCTAGCTAGCTGCGCTAACGGATATAAGGAGCTGTTTCAATGACATTTCGCCGACAACTGCGCCGAGCACTTGACTTTATGCAGGTAGCCAGACAGTGGGACATTGTACAAAAAGTCAGCACACTCAGCACGGATAGTACGCGCAACATGATTGCAGCGTCCAGGCAGCTCCCATTCGAGCATATATGCCTTGAGCTGCACATAGCTCCAACGCTCCAACGAGCCATCACAGTGTCCACACACACACACACACACACACACACACACACACACACACACACACACACACACACACACACACACACACACACACACACACACACACACACACACACACACACACACACACACACACACACACACACACACACAGTATTATTGTATGAGAGAGGTTCCAGGTTGAATTGAGGCGAATATTTGTAATGTTCAGAGGTTGTTGTGTTTAATATTCATGAGAATATTTGTCATTGTTCAAATGATAATAAACAAACATATAAAGCATATTTGTCCACTCATATGTTGATAAGAGTATTAAAAACTTGAAAGATATCCCTCTAAGGTACATTTAGAACAGATAAAAAATGTGCGATTAATTTGCGATTAATCGCGATTAACTATGGACAATCATGCGATTAATCACGATTAAATATTTTAATCGACTGACAGCCCTAATATATATGTATATATATATATGTAAAACATGAGAAATAGTATAGCAATATCCTGTAAAATTATGTAAAAACATGAATAAAACTACACATCTTCAGATGTTATACATACATAAGTGTCCTACACTAATAATACAAAGTTATTATTAGTATGTTATTTTAACACATTAAAGAATGCTTTAGGTTAAGGTCTTCTTTTAAATAAGAAAACAGCTTTGGGGGTATTTACAGATAAATATTAAGCCTGACAAAGTACTTCACGTCTAATATATTGCTTTCCTGCAATGTTAACTATGTTGAAGCACTTATTTTAACTGATATTATACACATTAATTATACTCTTATGTATGTAGATAGAATAAGAAATGTGCAGAATTTGACAGTTTAATGGTGGAGGTACACACATATCGATAGATGTCTTGTAATGCACTGTTGAGGAACCTGTGACCCAAGTTTTTCATTCATTGCATAACTACACAGTAGTTGTGTATATGATATGTTAATAAACCTTAGAAAATCATGAAATCTTGAAAGGGATGTGCAAAATAGCCATTATATACAGTTTTTAACCTCTTAAGCATGGCGGTCCCCCCATTGGACCCCTCCCACCGTTTTTTTTTCGAGATAATGTCTCAGGGCTTCTTAACATTTATGAAACTATTAATGTGTAGCACCAGATTAACGGGAAGAATCTCAGCTAACTGAAGATATGAACCATTTTTACCAAAACAAAACACAAGTCTCATAAGAAGCGTCTAAATGACCCCTGAGCGAAAAAAATTCTAACGCACTGCAGCACACAATTCAAGATAAAAATACCCTTATTACTTATCGTAGCTGCACATACAATATAGCCGATTAAAGCTGAAACTCCACTGATTATTTAGGTATAGTATCATCACTGAGCGATCCGAACTTGTGACAGGGGAAGCAAACACAGACATCACAACACGTACCTTTACGGAGCTTTTACGGCAGATCGTCTCACCGTAGCTGTCAATTAGGTCAAAAGACGTGTTCAATGGCATTAAAACGACAAAAAAAAATGCTACAAGTGTTGATCCATAGGTTGATAATGTACCTGTGCCTTTGAAGAAATTATTTATAATCCATAATTCCATTTTTTATGTAAAGATCGGAGCGGAAAAGTTAGCTGTATGCAGCTTCCGGTTTTGGTAACGCGTCACTCTCACTCCTTATTTGTTAACGTTTTGGTGTGTATATAACTTTCCCTCGATTCCATTGGCTCTAGCGGTTATAAAGAGATTTCATTCATCAAAATCGAGCAAGGGGGCCAGAGATAGGTCAAATCCGCCCAAATGACCCCAAAAGTGGGGGTTTTTGGCTAAATCTCTCTAAAAAGGTCAAATTTCACTTGTTTTGCATCAATCTTGATACAGGGTACTTATTACATGTTGTACTTTGGATTCCTAAAGCTTTTAGTCTACTAACCCATCATCCAAGGGTAGTTTTCACCAGTGGCGAGCCGTCAGGGCCCTCTAGGCCCTCTGTGAGGGCCTAAGATATTCTAAAAAATAATATTTGAAAACATTTAAAAAATATATATTTTTTTTAAATATATATTTTTTTAATATTATTTTTGTTATATTTTTCATTAGTTTTACCGAAAAAAAACTTGATTTAATTGTATTTAAAATAACATTTCCAAAGAAATAAATCCTTCGAATCTGCCTGTTCAGTCTCTGTTGAATGTGAAGGGTTACATGAAAGAAGCTCGTCTGGCCCTCTCTGCGATTCACAGAGGGCCCGCTATAGTAACTGAACGAGAGAGTAATGTCAAATGACAGTACAATTGACCAATCATATCTTCCCTCTAAATGGGTGGGTTTTATTATCGCGGACTTTATAACAAGTTCCGCCCGCTGTGAAACTTTTTTTGTTTCCATAGCAACAACAACTTCCTGTCAACAGCGTGAACTCGCCTTCAAAATAAAAGCATGCCAAATTACACTTAAGACATACAACTGCAACGAAAGTAACAAACACAATGCAATATCATTTTCAATGTCAAAGAACACAAATGGGGTTCCCAGGTGTTGTAAGTAAAAAAGAATTTTTGGACGTACACTATAATGTACAGTTTTTTACTATGTAAAATCTGAATTTTCTTTAAAATAAAAAACATCTATATTGATTCTCACTTTTCTACATCCAACTCACAGGTTTATCATTACTTTGAGAATAAAGATTATTAATTTAACCCTTTTAGAAGGGAAGATATGGTCATTTGTTCTGGGAATGTCATTTTCGAGCCTGAGACCTGAAAAACAGGCTCAGAGCTTAAGAGGTTAATTAACTATTAGTAGAGAATAACGAGTAATGAATATGCTTTATAGAGATCTGCAGATAAATGTTTAGTCTTCTCAAGCACCCACTATCAAATATCTCTCCTGATTGTTGGCACTTGACAATCACTTTCCCTGAATTTTACTCAGGTGTAACTAAAGTCTGATTTAAGGGTTGTTTATATTTCACATCATTAATCAGAATCTGGGGTAGGACACGTTCGATTCCTGTTTTGAATAGTGTGCCACGCTCGGTGTAAACTTCGCGCACTGCCACTCCAACATCCAATCACAGAGCTTGAAGACTAATCACGGGGTTTGTCAAGCAAAGCACATGGTGTAGTCCCAAACGCAGTGGCGGCCGGTGGTCTTTTTTTTTGGTGGGGCTCTTGACGTACTGTAAGTGACCTGTCCGGGGGGTTTCCCCCCGAAATTTTTTTTCGAGAAATGACCCCTTAAATGATGACTTCTGGTGATGTTAGAGGGGGGGGGAAAGGAGAAATCGAGGCTTAAAAATATGAGAAGACTGATCAATACCTCCATAATCTTCAGTGTGGAAAATATTATTTATCAACCTGAACATCTACTACTTTACCAGGAATTTGTGTTCTCAGAACTGGTCTGTTTTTTTCTTTCTTAAAACTGTTCATGTTTTATGAACCAACACCTTCACCAAGTAGCTTTACAGTGAACTGCATGTGAGATATAAAATTAATAGCATCTTTTCAGTAGCATTAATTATAAATATTTAATTGGTTCAATACAAGTCACTACAGCATTTCAAACTGAACTGTGAATAAATGCAATTTAAAAAAAATAACCACAGCACAAAATGTCATAAATTGTGTTTTTTCTTTGTTTCTCTGAGGATTATTTACAAACAGGCTTATTTACATATAGCAATAACTCAGAATGAAAAAGCTACATCGTCTAACACGAACAACCAGTTAGCATAATGATAATATATGTGTTATGTACAATGTAACTGGCAAGGCTAGAGCAAGAAAGAACATAAGTTTGCAAAAGGTTTAAATAACTTCAAGTATCTGTCTTCAGATTACGTGGAGGTTTTAGTCCGATGGGAAGCAGATTTTAAGCGACACCGAAGATAAACCAAAAATGTGGTGGAGCTGCAAACCGTGTAGTGTTGCTGGGACAGAACAGGAGCTATAACCGTTGGAAAATACATCACAGACAATGCAACAAACGTGGAGACAGAACAATCACTTCTGTGATAAATGCCCACTTATTAATAAACTTCTAACAACCATGGGAAACCTCCTCTCTACATATAAAGTGATATCCAAGCATGGGAAACAAAAGACAGCATTTACCTGTTTGCATCCAGCTAGCCAAGCCTTTCTTGTGTACCAGCTACTAAGCCTCGTGTATAAATGTTGTCTTTTTCACGAGATTGCTGCGATATATTCAAATCGGGTTGGTCCGGTGCAAGGTCTTTAAGCAACAATTTATCTGCCAAACTTCTCCTTTCGAAAGGATTGGAGATTAGCTCTTGAACAGAATTAGCCGGGGACCGAGGTCCGGAGACTCCACCTGCACACGAAGCCATCCTCATCAACTACTGCGTCAACCGGATACGAGTCACTGTCCAAACTACTCACAGACTGCACTGGGCGCTGACATTGGCGCCCGGTGACCGTCATCTTTGACGACGCTGATTGGCTGAAATTATATTTTCGCGGCATAGTTTACACGTTACAGATAGCAACAGTCAGCTGCTGGTGGCTGCTGCTGCACTGGTTGAAGGCTCCTCTCTTAGCGCCCAGACGAGAGAAGGTGCATGGGCAAGTCCAGGCAGGAAACATGTGACTTATCAGTAACTTTAGACATCGTAACACAATTTTAAACGAGATTTTATTGTAGATTATACATTTTACTGATACCAATTATATAATATTTACCTTGTTCATTAAAAATAAAAATAAAAACATATATATTTTTTTAAACATTTTTTTTTTTTTTATTTTAATTTTAATTATTATTTATTTTTATTTTTTTCAATATGGGAAGAGGTGGGGCGGCGCCCCTAGTGCCCCTATGGACCGGCCGCCACTGCCCAAACGATAGCTGAGGATTCTGGGTAGTGTAGTGTCTTCTGCCATCCTAAACTCCGAAAAAATATTTGTTTCTCCGAATCGAAGGGGAAAAATACAAAAGTATTGTAGACAATTTAAACCAATCAATGTTGTGTAATTAACAAGGATAATCTGGTGTTTTTGAGTTGATGAGTAGTGCAGATATCACTGTAAAATCAATCGACAGTAAGGAGAATACTTACTTCCGGGTGTAAAATCCTCCGTTATCCAATGGGAATGGACGCTCACATTGCCTTTGAGACTGTGTTGAAATTACAGCCTCGCCTACTGATTTTAATTTAACCATATATCGAGCCCGATCATCGATTTCAAATGTGTGCTCTAAAATGATATTTATAAATGACTATTATCATTATTATAAGCAAGACAATAAATGGCAAAGATATGTAGAAAATAACCGTATTTAAGATAAGTTCATAACAAACGTAACGTGGGAGAACATACGTTTCTAGCTAAACGTAATTGAGAATGGAGTTTAGTTCTGTGGGAACGTAATTTTTAGGAGACAGGGTTGCTGTGTGGAGCACCAGACTGGGTGCAGGAAGCGGACCAGGCCCACAGTGGAGGGTTTTATACAAACCTCCCATTAAAAAAGGAACTGCCGACCTCCAGTGGAGAATTTTACACGGTGCCATCGCCTGTAATTCTTTTATCTCCATCATTAATCCTGCTGTTTTTAACACTAGAACCGCCATCGGGTCAATTTGATCCACAGCTGTTTTTTTATTGTATGTAACTTTTTTTCAATAAAATATTAAAGTCTCCCAGTCCGTGACTTTTCCTGAAAGTGTGTTATGTAGCACCCTCTGTTGTTAAAAATGGTCAATATGAAGTCAGATTGAAGAAATCGCCCAAAAAATTGCCATTTATACCTATATCCGCCAGCGGGTCATATTGACCCCACCCCTTTTCGCACTATTGATTTCGCGCGTAAACATAAACATGACGTGTTGCTATAGCAACGCCTTTTGTCTACTGTGGTTCCTTATAGATTGAGAGATAGATTGAGAGAGAGAGAGATAGATAGATAGATATATTGATATATAGTTATAGATAGATCGATAGATAGTTATAGAGAGAGAGAGAGATAGATAGATAGTTATAGATAGATCGATAGATAGTTATAGATAGATAGATAGGCTAGTTATAGATAGATAGATAGATAGGCTAGTTATAGATAGATAGATAGATAGATAGATATATAGATAGATAGATAGATAGATTTATAGATAGAGAGCCGGTCATATTTCCGAAATGGACAAAAGAAAGAGACTCATGAACGTTCAGGAGGCATTAGCGTTGCTAAACCGGCTGAATGAAGAAGAGTCTGATGGTGGGGAGGTGTCAGGACTGAGTGATGTGTCCTGGGTTTGTTCTGCCTCTGATGGGTCATCTGACAGTGATCCTGAGCCGTCCCAATCAATGCATTCTAATAGCGGGTCAATTTGACCCGGTGGCGGTTTCAGGTATACAAAAACCTCTGGCGGTTCTAGTGTTAACAAGTGTCCATGTTGTGGTTTTAGAGAGACTGTTTTCCATGTGTTTACAGAGTGCAAGAGACTCACGGGTTTCTTCTCTCTTTTAACATTGGTTTTTAGTCTTTTTAGTATAGCTTTTACAGAGAGTGTTTTTTATCATGGGAGCTCCATAAATAAAGAAAAGTGGCAGCTCCTGAATTACCTCTCTGGCGAAGCAAATAATGGCAATTTATTTAAGCAGGAGAAACAGAGTCGAAAGTAAGAAAGGGGAAGAGGCAAAAGCAATCTGGCTGTGCAACATCAGAGCCAGACTCTGGCTGGAGCATCGTTTTTATAAACACATTGGGGGCTTGGACGCTTTTAAACAGCGTTGGTGCTATAATGATATTGTGTGTTCTGTTGTCGATGAGGATTTGCACTTTGCACAAGTTTTTATGACATAGCAATTTTTATTGCACAATGAAGCACTTTATTTTGAAATATATGTATAATTGATAGTATGTAAATAAAGTGTTTTTGCAAAAGTCTTCTTCTTCTTCTTCTTCTTCTTCTTCTACTTCTTCTTCTTCTTCTTCTTCTTCTTCTTCTTCTTCTTTACTGTCTCTCCTGGTGCCACACAGATCATGTTTATTTTGTGTAAAAAAACAAAAAGCTTCTATGAAAACATTGAAACGTGGACTTTAATTAAATGTATTATGTCAACACATTTCACATAACTGTATCAGGTTAGTGGAAAGCAATAAGAAGAAGTCGAACCTAATACTTTTTATTTAAACTTTATATAATTGCTTTCAACTAACATAATACAGACATCTAATTCAAGTCATCGTTTTAGTTTTTTCACTGTTCAAGTCCCTCATGCAAACACTGCTGCATGGTTCTACTCAAGTTAAAGAAACACAACAGTTTGTAGTTCGGAGCATGCAAGATCTATTTATCGACTAAAAGCCTCAGCTGTGCAGGAAGTGAATTGTTTTATAACTTTCGGGTTTGTTTACATCCTCCCCCTTTTTTGGGGAAGAAAACTGATGACTGCAGCGTTTTTAATGTGCTTTGCACAGCCTCTATGTTAGTAAGCTCATTCTTCAGCTCTAACCACTAAACCTCATCAGGAGGATTCTGTTAGCTCTGTTTTGCTAAAACTCCATGAGACAATGCCTGTTTATGTTTCATTCCAAACTATGTCATACCATTATATATGTGTGTGTGTGTGTGTGTGTGTGTGTGTGTGTGTGTGTGTGTGTGTGTGTGTGTGTGTGTGTGTGTGTGTGTGTGTGTGTATATGTGCAGTTAATGACTCAGAGCATCACTTTAGACAGGAAAGTAAATACTCAAAGCCATAAATCTCAGCAGCTGGCCAAGTAACGTCAAGTCTCTGGCACTCTTCAGGAACCAAATCAACCCCCTGCAGATGCATTAAGTTTAAATATGACCAATTTCCCATTTTAAATAACGTGTTCCCCCTCAGCCCCCCCCCCCAGTAAGGGGGGATGAGCAGAGTAAGATGAGCTGTCTGAAGGGAGGCTCAGGGTTTTATTTCCCCCAGCTCTCCATATCGACGAGAGCCAGCAGGAGACAGTGCCATGTTTCCGAGCCTGAAGACGCAGTGCCAGAGTGGGTCTCAGACGGGGTCTCAGACGGGGTCTCCAGAGCCCGGCGCTGGCTGTGGAGACCCAGAATGCCTTGTTCCTTACATCACTCTAAACCAATATTTGACTAGCTGCAGTCCCCAAACTCTGTGGCACGTCGGCGGTTTGTGAAACAGAAAGAGAGGCTGCCATTTGAGCTGTTCCCACTGCAGACCCCACCCCCCCTTCTCTTCCACTTTTCTTCCTCCTTACTGCTTTTTCTTCTTTTATTTATTAGCAAGACTTCATGGTGCACGCGGATCCCCTGGGTTTAGAGCGGTTTTCTGCTGAGTATGGCATACAAATCATAAACTTTATCAAGCTCTCTCCTCTTCTTGTTAGGTGTGTGTGTGTGTGTGTGTGTGTGTGTGTGTGTGTGTGTGTGTGTGTGTGTGTGTGTGTGTGTGTGTGTGTGTGTGTGTGTGTGTGTGTGTGTGTGTGTGTGTGTGTGTGTGTGTGTGTGTGTGTGTGTGTGTGTGTGTGTGTGTGTGTGTGTGCGTGCGTGCGTGCATGCGTGCGTGTTAAATGTGAGGTCTGAATCCAAGCCTGTGGCTGGAAACGCTCTCTACAGGATGAAAAAAAGAAATGATGGAGAGACCAGAGAAAGAGTCAGAATGAAAGAGAGAGAAATGTGAGACTAATCAAAGCATGGCCGCTCTCCCACTAAGATTGCGAACACATGCCCTGTCAGCTCTGATCTGTGTTTTCTGTCTGCAGTTTAATGTGTGTGCAAAGGCTGCCTTGCATACAGTGCACATCTTTCTGTTTGTAATGTATCTAATTAAAGTCAAGATTGTCTGTTTGCATCATAACACTTTTACAGAACAAGTCCAGCAAGTAGAGAAGAGTTTTTACACAAACATTAATCTGCCATTAGCCACCATTAGCACCCTTAAACTTCAGGTCATCATCAGCCACAGGAGCTATTCAGTATCACAGGAACTATTCAGTCAAATATATGAATCAGATTCAGTATTCCTTTTTTGTTTTATTCCCCTCGAGTAGCTATTACAGTAAAATGCTGCTTACACAATGATGCTTCAGTATTAAAGGTCACCTATCATGCTATTTTTAGGCAATAGCATAGGTCTCAGATATATACAAATATATAAAAAACATGTCTATAGGCGCGTTCACACCAAGTACTTTTCCCACAATAGTTCATCAGAACTCTTTTAGTTCTAACGAACTAAAGCAGATCGCGTTCACACCAAAATGAGTTCCTGGGGGTGGATTCGGCAAATGAGCCGCTGACGTCACTTCTTCTTCTTCTTCTGCTTTGGGTTTACTGGCAGGCTGCAAACAACTTCACGGCGAGTACAGTAGGTGGTGGTATGCACCTTAAAGTTGCAATCCGCCAAAAAAAACGAGAGAAGAAGAAGAAGAAAAACCTCCCGCGTATACTGCCACACCCACCTGCTGTATATGAGGCATCTGTTTACCTTCCGACCTCAGACATGAGCTTCGTCTGAGTTATTTAAGCAAACACAAATACAGATCGTCGACCAGTCAAATGCAATAGCAATGCTGATTCGGAAGCGAAGGCGGTTAAGAAGGATTGACAAAAGGATTGGACGGCGACATGCACGCGCTATGGATTGCGTAACCTGTGTGAAATGAATAAACTGTGCCAGGTGTGTCGTATGCACACTAAATAGGCTCAGCAGTTAACACACCTTTATTATATATCCTCCTGAGAGCAACTGCATCCGTCTGCCATGAACCCTACAGAAACCTACGTGTTAGTTTTGGCCCAAAGTGGCCTCCATTTGTGTTGTGTAAAATAGGGGAAATCAAAAGTTAGCAAATCCCCATCTCCTCCTCAGAGGACATTCATAAAGACATTTAGTTTTAGGTCAAATAATTATTACACTGCTCTGAAACTCACTACACTAACTCCTGAGATGTTCCCTTACTCACAACACTGGTAATTACACAAATTAACCATTTCTCTTTCTATAAATAAATAGAGCTTGTGTTGATGGACGCCATTTTGAAATACAATGAAATACATATTTGGGGTGGGACACAATAAATAAAGCTTCGCCAGTTTATAACCGATGAAACATGATGGTATCAGAATAATCACTTACATGTGATGTATAGGATGCTACACAGGTCACTGTAAAGATAAAGTGTCAGAGGAGAAATAAGCAAGCTTAGTTACTCCAGGGAGAATGTCCTTGTAATTAGTAATTGTAAGTCGCTTTGTATAAAAGCGTCAGCTAAATGAAATGTAATGAAAAATGTAAGATACAGGCTCTGTTTAATCGCCATGTAGGTTCTCTTTTATTGCACACTCAAGACAATATCAATAACGGCATCACGCTGTCCCAGGTGTGTCGTATGCATGTAAATACAAGTTAAAAGTTTTAGTGTAAATAGCAGAGGTGGGGACTCGAGTCACATGACTTGACTCGAGTCAGACTCGAGTCGCATATTTTTTGACTTGAGACTTGCTTGACTAACATTGATAAAAGACTTGACTTGACTTTGACTTGGTATTCATGACTTGAGACTTGACTTAAGCTTGAGACAGATGACTTGAAAGGACTTGTCTGTTTAAAATTAAATATTTGCGTTTGTTTTTGTAGTGAGATATTACGTTTAGTTTTTTCGAAAAACGTGATTGTGTGATTATAGCGCCATGCGCGCAAACCTGGCAACCCACTAGACGGCAGGAGCGTCAGTTAACATGGCAGCGGCTAGCGTTACTCCAAAAATAGTGAAGTTTGGATTCAAGGATTATGTTGTCGATGACGCTAATAAGAAGAGAACAGCGGTCTGCAGGGTCTGCAGCATAAAGATCAGTGACACGATCACCACAACATCCAACTTCATTCGTCACTACAAAAAAACCCACAGAGAAAGGTGCGTGAATGTGTTGTGTTAGCTAGAAAGCTAACGTTAAGTTTAAGCTACGTTAGACTTGGTTTCAAATCGATTAAGCATTGCAAAGAGAAGACAAAACGGTAAATGAACACTAGAACCTCCAAGGGATTCATTTGTACTAACCCTGATACTGACGGGCTGTCAGGAGGGGGAGAGAGAGAGAGGAAAAGAGATGCCTCGTTTATTTCCCCTGTGTTATTATCAGAAGTTACTGTAAACTGTTGAATAATGTAGTTCATCTACTTTTAGTAGTTTGTTTAAATGTTTTAATTATGTTGTTTTTGTTTGTAGAAGTGCATCATTCCTTGATTTATTGTAAAAATGAATCTGAACTTTTTGATCTGTTATGATGATAAACTGAAGCAATTTCAAAATTAACCCAATTAAGTGAGTTTTAAATCGTCCTACTTAGTTTATAAGGAAATTATGAAGAGGAACAAATTAAATGATTTGAAAATGATATCTATGTAGGTGCTGACGCTGTTGGCGGTTCTAGTGTTAACAGACATTTAAATTAAATATGTGTAATGGCAAATGCCATATATGATTTTCTTACCTGGAATTCTGCCTTTTTGAACAGACTTTTTGATTGAGTCCTAGCTATATTGTCTGCAGTTCTAGGGTTAATATGAATCTAATATGATTGTCATCGTTCTAAATTAGATTTCAAATGATTAACTGTGTATGTAATGAAGATCATAGTGTGAGTTAAATCCATTTTCATAACCACTGTCTTTTAACTGATTTAAATGCGGAAACTGGGCTTATTCATCAGAATTTCGTATGACTTGACTTGACTTGCTTGACCTGAGCAATGACTTGACTTGACTTGCTTGACTCTCACCACAGTGACTTGGGACTTGCTTGATACTTGTAGGTCAAGACTTGAGACTTGCTCATGACTTGCACATGTAGGACTCCCATCTCTGGTAAATAGAAGTTAACATTTTCAATATAAAATAAAGTGTCAGTAGTATCAAAAATAATATATATATATTATATATAAATAATAACAATACTAGGTAGGCTCAGCAGCAGACACACCTTAGTGCAAAGTGAAGTGTCAGTATTAATAACAGTGGCATATATATATATATAATCACAATAATACAATCGGTCCTCCATCGCCATGATGGTGTCAAGGAAGCTGTCATCCCGTGCCCGCTTTCCTAAGAGGAGAAATAAGTAGGTTGTCAACAGAGACAACATTGGACATGGTGCAGGCAGGGACAGTGTACAAAATGCAGGTGTAAAGTAGAAGATAAGATAGGATCAAATAATATCAAATAAAAAATAAATATCAAAGTGCCCTTATTTATTGTTTTGTGCTTAATGTATGCTTGAACTTTGTTTTATAGGGATTAGTGGACATCAGTTCGATGCGTAACCTTCTTTCAAGGCCAGAGTAGTTACAGTGTAAGTGGATTGACATGGCTGAGTAAAATTATAACAATCAATAAAAAAAAAGGAAAAATAAATTGAATTTCAATTACATTTTTACTTAAATGTGCAAAAATATTAGAACATCAGTCTTTGTGGCATGCAGGTAATCAACAGTTTAAGCTTTTACCATTAACATGTAGAATTAATGTTGCAAATGACACATGAAATTATAGCTACTACAATGTAAGTTATTGTTTATCTCTATTCATTCACTGTAGCCACAGAGGTAGCATGCTAATTGCTAACGTTATATTATCGTTTTATCCCTTTAAGCTCACTAGTTTCCAATCCAGAGAGAAACACCTCGCCTGAAACACACGATTAGTGCCATGAGTTAGTGAAGCAAATTACAGAACATTGCACACTTATTCACAAGTCAAAACCTTTTTATAGCGGCCGAGAATAGCTAGCGAGCTAGCTAGATGTTATTAGCTAGCTCGGTTCCGGCCTGCTAACAGTGTTACCCAATTCAACCTAGCATTGCTAACTCGATCTACCGAGCAAATAAAAGTACATCTGAGACCAGTATTGTGCAGATTAAAACAGTGCATTGCATGTAGTTCATTTAACCTTCGTCGTGGTCCCTGCATGACTGCGCTGTGGACGGTTTCCAGGTCTGCTAACTTTGCTGAGCCACGGAAACGGCCTTCAGTAGAAGCTTCTGGATCGCGTCCTCCGAGTAAATCGGCAGAAGCGCGGACACATCCTCATCACTCCACCGCTCCGAGGATTTATTTAGTGTTGCTATAATAACTGCTTTCACAAAAGTAATCTCTTCGTTGGTGGCTGCGACGCTGAGCTTTTAATGTGAGAAAATACAATGGCGGCCTTCAAAAAAAATTCAGAGACTCATGGGGCGTGGTTTGCATTCCGCACAGCCAATTTCAAGGACTGAAAACGGCGTAAAAATGGTTCTGATGAACTAATTTAGTTCCTGGGGCTTTTTGGTGTGCAAATATATCGTAGTTCTGATGAACTATTGTGGGAAAAGTACTCCGGTGTGAACGCGCTATATGAAGTGTTTTGCTCAAAATACCAAACAGATCACCCATTCTAGCCATGCCTCATATCCCTCTATTGCACTTCCTGTTTCAAAAGTGCTGATTTGGGGTATAAAGCTTTAAACAAAAAAGAAAAAAGGAGGGGGCTGAGATGCGGGAGATTCTACCGGCAGATACTGCAGTGATGAAACACCATATCATGGATCATTTCTGAAACAGTATGGAGCTCAAAGGCTTTCTCTCTTGCCGGTTATACCACAAGGTGAGTTCCTTTTTATTTCCTGCTTCTTCACACACATGCTCTCCAGTACAGGTTAGCTCTGAGTGTTAGCGATGCTAATGTAAACATGCACCGACCATATTACGTCCAAAACAGTCGGGCATTGTTTCTGATAGCAACTTTTCTGATAGGGCCGTGGGTGTAAAGCCAGCCTACATTTCCGTCATATCGGACGCAAATCTGGATCAGCTCCGTTGTAGCCCCGTTTTTAGAGATTTGGGTACGGAGGAAAAGAGAGAGGGTTTTATTTTCTGACGCTGCGTGAGTTCCCCACATATTTATGTATAAAAGACATCAAAAAGTGCATTTTGCATGATAGGTCCCCTTTAAAAAATAGATAATCAATTATTGACACTGGACAATTTACTGCAAAACTAGTACTTTAACTTTGATACTTCAGGTATACGTTTTGTGTACTTTAACTAATTTCACGTATGGCTGTTGCTCATCAAAGTGAGTAAAACAAGTAATTCTACAGAAAATATATTTGTGTTCTTGCCTAATATCGCTTACAACTTATATCTTCCAGTTGTAAACACACTGAAAATAACAAAAAGTTGACTAACTAAATGATTTATGTCCACTGTTAGTTGAAAGCAATAATATTAAGTTGAACCTAATCTTTTTTTATTTAAACTTAGTGTTATTGCTTTCAACTAACCTAAAACAGTAGTGTGAAAACTGTTGACATAATACATTTAATTGAAGTCAACGTTTCAGTTGTTCAGGTCACCAGAGGAGATCATACAGCTGTCATTTCCTGACGTGTTTTTAGTCCTTTTAATGACATGTATTGCTGAGGATGGAGGATAACCCCAACATGTTCTTTTGTACTGGACCAGAACCAAAAGGCTTAATGTGTGTTTAAATGTTAAAATTGACCATTCAATACTGCTTACACAGCAAAGCACTTATATAATTAATCTGATTGAGACTGTCTGGATATTTGGGGGAGTTGTTTGTGCGTCATAACTAATAATAAATATAAAGTTATTATTCGACTGATGGTTTCTCAAAAAAGTTATTTTCTCAGTGCAACATCCTGGACTGTCTGTTCACTCGGATGGCAGCTGGTTGTGTGTGTGTGTGTGTGTGTGTGTGTGTGTGTGTGTGTGTGTGTGTGTGTGTGTGTGTGTGTGTGTGTGTATGTGTATGTGTGTGTGTGTGTGTGTGTGTGTGTATGTGTATGTGTGTGTGTGTGTGTGTGTGTGTGTGTGTGTGTGTGTGTGTGTGTGTGTGTGTGTGTGTGTGTGTGTGTTTGTGTGTGTGATTTACTATCTTGGTTCTGATATATGACTTGATTGTTGACATATAATAGTGTTGAATTGGAATCATAGCATTAAAGGAACAGCACATGTGTTCAAAGGATGGTGTCAGTAGTTAAGACAGTGAGCTGAGGGGGGAGCAGAGGTATGGACTGGGGGGGTGCTGTGGGGGGGATTCAGCTGGTGTCTGGAGAGAGACAGAAAGAGAGAGAGAGTATAAAGGATCTCATTGTTTCAGATTCCCGAGGTGGGGGTGGGCGAGGGAGGTATTATGTTTCAGTCGTTCATTTTGGTTATGGGACACCAGGAGGATTGGGGGGGGGGTTCGAAAAGAGGGAGAAAGAGACAGAATGAAAAGAAAATAAGGACTGTGATTTAGCTACTAAAGTACATATTTTCAATAAAAGCCTCCAAACACACACACACACACACACACACGCACACACATACTCTCTAATTGTTTCACTTATTTTTTATAATGCTGAATTATAAACAGAAAAAAACAGCACCAGACAGATAGTGAGCCGGTCTGTCAGATGTCTGTGGGTCCCTACAATCACTAAGTTACCGGCATTAAACAACAAAACAAACGATATATTACATATTAATGTGCAATATACAGTATATACCGCTTCATAATTATTATTACTGGCAGCTGTCCCTTAGTTTCGTCAATTCAACTACTGTAATAGATCTGTAACTAGCTGTGCAATATATACTTCTTCACCTGGCTGCTATCACACTACTTTACACATGCTACATTTATTTTTTCAAAAATACTGTTGTACTGGATGTTTATTTTGTAAATATACATTTGTGTAATTCTATTTAGATTTTAAATATTTTATGCAAGCTTCTTTAATAATATGAAGCTATTTTTGGCTCTTGACTTTAACTGTAACAATGTAGACATTACTTCTGCTTCAGTTCATCCCCCTTTGGTCCATCAATGGGAATGAATCTACCATGAACTGAGATTTCAGGCAGAAGCCTTTGTCTCACACAGCGGCCACACTCCGTCCACTTATGGCACATTTCCACTACACGGTCGGCCTCGGCCACGCTCGGTACGGCTCGGTACGGCTTGGCCTTAACAGGGCCGACTCACTTCATGCTGCGCTTCCATTACAGTTTAGGAACTGGGGTAGTTACTATAGTAACGCAGTGTAGGCGGAGCCGTGACGTCATCTTCAATGAGAACTCCAGAAACACAACCCAGCCGTTAGCTGTTAGCACTCAGAGCTCACAGCTCCTTATATATGTTCAGAAACTCGACAAAAGTTAAACAAGTACACACCACAGACTGCCTGTGTCATGGTGAATACAGTCGCTGCTTTATTTATGTCTGTATAGGCCGTTGTTGTGAGTGTGGACGGTCGGAGCATATACTGCGTTAGCTTAGCCAATCTCCATCGAGAAAACACGCATTTTAAAAGGTTTTTCTCCTGCCGTCTGTCTGCAGACTTGACAAAGCATTCATTCATGGTTTTTACTAACCGGTATCAGTATGTTGTTACTTCGGCATCATTTTGAAACGTGTATTACAATTAAATCACGGTCAAATATGTCCATCTTGTTGTAGTTGTAGCCTCCTTGCCAGCGCTCCTCTCTCTAGTTTAGCATACTCAGCCCTGTTTGTTGGCCTCGATAGAACCACAATTTTCTCGGGCCAGAAAAGACGTGAAAAAGTGGCCCCGGGCCGGGCCGGGCCGGAACTAGGCCTAGTGGAAGCGCAACCAAAAACGGGAACGGCACGACACGGCACGCTTAAAGCGAGCTCCGCGCTGTAGTGGAACTGCGCCATTAGCAGCCACACGGCAGGCTCCCCAAATATTAGCCATTAATACATTAGTGTGTGTGTGTGTGTGTGTGTGTGTGTGTGTGTGTGTG
Organism: Trematomus bernacchii; assembly: GCF_902827165.1. NCBI lineage: Eukaryota > Metazoa > Chordata > Actinopteri > Perciformes > Nototheniidae > Trematomus > Trematomus bernacchii. The sequence goes on from NW_022987387.1 coordinate 1,460,218, forward strand.
TGTGTGTGTGTGTGTGTGTGTGTGTGTGTGTGTGTGTGTGTGTGTGTGTGTGTGTGCGTGCGTGCGTGCGTGTGTGTGTGTGTGTGTGTGTGTGTGTGTGTGCAGTTAATGACTCAGAGGCCACAGACAGCCATGAGAGAATTCTCTCAGAACATCTCAAAGAGCTGTGACACATGTGCTCTGTTGTGTGTTGTGTGTACACTCTCTCACACACACACACACACACACACACACACACACACACACACACACACACACACACACACACACACACACACACACACACACACACACACACACACACACACAGATTGGAGTCACACCTGTGGTCGGTATTTGTTTGTGAATCACATCACACCAGGGTCAACCGCTCCACACATGCTCCATGACCTAATGCATTCATAGATCTCATTGTTGCGTAGCGTAGAAGTGACCTTGTGGCAATGTGTAAGTTTGTGTGTGTGTGGGGATGCTGATGTGTGTGTGTGTGTGTGGGGGGGTGGTGTTCCTGCTTCTCCATCACCCATATGTTGCTGCAGACCTTCACATATGAGCAGCTGATGGACAGATAAAAAGCAAACAGTGAATATTTTAATAACAATTAAGTGATGAAAGATATGCAGTATATTCAGTCAATCATTTAAAGTTCCCATGTCATGCTTTTCCGGTTTATACCCGTCCCCTTGTGTGTTATGTGGCTTTGTCTGCATGTAAACGGTCTGCAGAGTCACAAACCCTCAAAGTACACCCTGTAGCGAGTAAAACTCTAACACAGAAAAGACCTATCTATGCTGCCCCAGAACGCCTCGTTGGACATTTCTCTTTTTCTGGCTGGGTACAGTGACGTGACCATACCCAAATGGACCCATTGGTCCAAATGGACCAATCCGTGGAGCTCCTCACACACACACACTCTCTCAGCGGCAAAACTGTGACACGCTGGGGGGGGGGTGTGCTAGTGGAGCCTCGCAGCGGCGAAACTGTGGCGTGCTGGCGCCGCATTTGGGGGTGCTAGTGGAGCCTCGCAGATGGGGGTTCTGCAGCCCCCTCAGCACCCCCACTTCCCGCGTCCATGGTGCTCAGGCTGAGTTCAGGCTGAGTTTCGCGATGTCTCGCTGTCTCGAAGACCCCACGCAGCAACCAGGAAACGACACCAGTAATCCAGCTCACACTGTCCACTCCAGCAGCGAGCCCCGCAACATCCCACCAACACGGCACCCAGACCCCACGCAGCATTCTCATCTGTTTGTCATTACTGGTGTCATTTTCTGGTTGCTAACAAACGCCATTGTAAAACATAATCACTGATGTTCAGCTGTAACAGTGGTGGACTCATCAGAACAGAGTGGGCGAGCTGACCAATCAGACACAGTGGGCTCACAGGGAGGGGGGGGGGGGGCAGGAGCTCCAACAAGCCGTTTAGGACAGAGAGTGAATACACATACTATACAGAGATGCTGTATGAGAAACCAATGTGAGTTTGGAACATTGAACAATGTAAATCTATTCTAGTAGACCTCAACAATGAAATTATGATCGGTAGAAATGGCCATGATACCGAAAATGACATGGACTTAAAAATTACATTAAAAAAAACATTTATGACATGGAATGAAAATCACGTGAATACATCAATAACATAAAAAAAAACAAAAAAAAAAACAACCTTCATATCACATGATACTTAACAGTTATCTTACAAAACCATAATTATATGAAAAATACCTGCATTACAAAGGACTCCTGTGAGCATGCTTCAGTGGTGGAGAGTTCATTCTGCAAGTACTGAACGATGGAATACTTGTACTTGTGTTTTCGGGTGTGCTATTTTGAAGATAAAGGATTGACATACACAAATGACACCAGAATAAAACACTGGATTATGGATTATTTTCTTGATCAAATTCCAATGCAGACATGTCCTCTTCTATAATATTAAAAGTTACTTTACATTTTCATTCCTATCTTTATTCTGAAGGTTTTTTACAGAGTGCTTTGTTCATATATCATTCAGAGCCCGATTTATAGAACATTTTATTACTAAATACTTGGCGGTCATTTAATTTGTTTATGGCTGTTGGCAGTATTTTCAGATGTATGGAGTGATACAAAGAGATATCCAAAATACCCTCTATAAAGAAATGTCATTCTCAAATATAAATGAAATCAAAAGGTTGAACCTGCCCTTTTCCAATGCTCATATTTCTGTTTCTGGGAATGTGAGGCATATTTAATAATGTCTATTATGTATATTAAAGGGCCCATGTCATGGCCATTTCCACTGATCATAATTACATTGTTGAGGTATACTAAAATAGATTTATACTGTGCAATTTTCCAAACTCACATTGGTTTCGCATACAGCATCTCTGTCAAGCATGTGTATTCAGCAGTATTCACTTTCTCCACTAAACGACTCGTTGGAGCTCTTGCCCCCCCCTCCCTGTGAGCCTAGTGTGCTCCGATTGGTCAGCTCGGCCGCTCGTTCTGATTAGTCAACCACCAGAGAGGCTGCGCCCATGTCTAACAGTGCTTTTCCCGGCTGCTCTCAGCGTAACATCAGTCTTATCATGGCGTCGGCACAGCCGTATATTTTATATACATATATATTTTTAACTGTTGTTATAGAAGAGTGTGACGGCCCCAGGGCCTTTGTCTTACGATGGGGTGGAGCTGAAGAGGCTAATCAGCACGATCACGGACACCTCCGGACACTACGGCCCCAGTCTCTCCAAAGCGGCTGCAGGAAGACTAACTCTGCGATCCTCTCAACCACCTATCTCTGCATTTACCACAATAAATGTGCCGTGGTTTTGTAAACTCGTGTATGTCTCCTTGTCTTTGTGGCCTACGAGCCGCTCATAACAAAGAGTAAGTTATTTTTACCCGTTATAAACTACTACTGTTTGATGAGAAATCAAATCATGGTTTGCTATATATGAATTCAGGGAAGAAAGGATAGGCCTACTAAGTATTTCCATTAAACTTTATTTTTAGAAATGTACAAAATGAACATAAATATACATATATACACGGTATATCATCCATTCCTCCTCCTCGCATCTTGCCTGCGCACAGTCGGTGCGGTGCCTTTTAGCACGACGCCTCAGTAGTAGTAGAAGTGCCTTTTAGCACGTCATGGATTGTCCGCCAGGATCTGGCTGGACGAAATCAAATGCAAATCACAAAATATTAGAGAAACTTAGTTGTTTTAGATTCGTTAGTAGTAGTTGTGTAATGAACAGCTTGCCTGCTAATATGCTAACCTAGCTTTGTTTACCTTGGTAGCTAACACGATATGAACGTTAGCTTGGAGGAAAGGCAACTATAATGCAGTGTAATAAAACTACTATGAACAAAAGCTAGTGGTTCATATTAGGCTAGCAATAACGTGTTTATAATTGCAATCGTATACGGGTATTCTGCTACCATACAATGTAACTTGCATGAATACATTGTTTTGCGCTAGCATACAGCTAGCCTCGTTAGCTACATGCAGTATATGTACGGTCACAATGTACGGTAAATCACAGTACAGTATACTGTATGAGTATTCCGTGTGTGTGAATGCAGACATTCTCCTGCTATGAGATACATGTATGCAAGGCCATCTGCTGATATTAGAGTTGATATATGGAAACTCTAGCAACTTAGTTAGCACAGTTAGCACTGTGTCAATGGCTTAGCAGTCCAACACAGTTTACACATTTAAACAGTCTTGTTTGATAAATACACAAATAACAATGCAAACTTACAGGTTGTATATCCAGATCTTCCCCTGCTCCAAACGGTCCAAACAAGCTGTGCATATCCGGCCTCAAACTGGGCAATGTTTTGGAAGCTTTCGTCTGTGAAATGCCGGTTCTTCGAACCTCTGGAGGAGGAACACGCCGCTGCTGGTGTGGCCATAGCTCTTCGGGATTGGTCCATTTCGTTCCGGGTACCGCATGACATCAGGCGGTACCCGGAAGAATCAAATGGGCAGTGACGTATCTCCAACGAGGCGTTTTGGGGAGGTATTTTCTGTGTTAGAGTTTTACTCGCTACAGGGTGTACTTTGAGGGTTTTGACTCTGCACACCGTTTACATGCATAAAAACCTTCATAACACACAAGGGGACGGGTAATAACCGGAAAAGCATGACATGGGAGCTTTAAAATATTTAACTGGTGTTTGTAGACCGGGCGTCAGTCCGCGCTGCTGGTTCAAGTCCCACCCTGCCCTCTAGCTACGTTTATGTTAGAAACATATAGACATACACAGCGGCTGCCAAACAAAAACCATTAAATTAAAGTAAAATACTTATAACTGAAATAAAGTGCAAAAGCAATTAATTTACAGGAATTGTCCTTAAACATTTTACAGGAAAACACTGTAATTTTACAGATTTATTCTCTCTTTTTAAAATCAATAACCTTTAACAAAAGTACAGCACTAATACTTCTACGGGCAAAACAAATGTCAAAAAAACTGTCAAATTACTGGCAGCAGCGGCTGCCAAACAAAAACCATAAAATTTAAGTAAAATACTTTTTTTTTTGTAATTATCTTTTTTTTTTTTTTAACATTTGCTCCCGTTTAGCATTATGGGCGTCATAGCCATATACTATAAAAGTCTTACCCAAGGCTGAATCATAAACTAAACTGTATATATATATATATATATATATATACATGTATAAAGGGTTACGTCCTTAGCTGGCTAATAAGCTACATAACAAGCTAAGCTAACAAGCACACAAACACCTGCTAACGGGGTTAACATGTATATTATTATCATTTTAGACTTCTTGGTACTTCTGTTAGTACATTCAAGCGCACAGCACAACATTTTAATTGTCTGGTATTTGTAACAATATTCCCTAAAAGGCACAATCACCACGAACACGGCTAAAGGGTCAAGTACAGTAACTACAACTAACTAACGTTGTAGCCTAGCAGAGTGGACAAGTTGCTGTTAGCTGACAGTGAGGCACGTACCTGTCCATCAAAGTGACCACGCCCTCATTTATGCAAAAACGTTAAGACCTAATATAAATAAAAGGGTTGCGTTAGAAAACAATTCACTCACAGATTCATAATTATGAAGGTGGAATCTAACTATATCCATAATAATAGTCAACACAGTCTCACGGCATTTCGTGTTATAGTCACGAAATGAATCTATTGATTCGTGTTCACCAACACGATTTTCCCATTTTTTTCGTGTCACACAGAACGATTTTAAAAGCAATGTAAATAATAACAAATTAGAAGGAAAAAGAGATGACAAAAAATACAGATTTCAGTATTCTGAGGCTCTGAGCCATTTCTTTTCCTTGCGGACGGCAAAAAAACTCAGACATTATACAATTTAAAATAAAAGGGATAGGGTTAGGCTTAGGGTAAGATATTGAGTAAGAAAATGTGTTTATGAACCACACAGCTTCTGGTATTCCAAGACCCGACCGGGCAAAAAGACGTGGTGCAGGCACGAAACATACTACCAATAGAAATACATTGCTTTTAAAATCGTGTTGGTGAACACGAATCAATAGATTAAAATTAATTTCGTGACTATAACACGAAATGGCGTGAGACTGGGTTGTAATAGTTATTGCATCCAGGGGTAGAAACATGTTTTTTTCTGCTGTAAAAATGGGCATTTTAACTATGGAAATTGCTCCTTTCTGCAGTCATCGCCTATCGGCCAATATATGATCTGCAGTTTGTGGCACTTCCGTATTGGCGTCCCGGCTCTTCCCCAGAGTTTGCCGCTTGGTCAAAATGAATGAATGAATGGGCGTTTCTTTGACTATTTATAGGCAAATATGGGCGTTACGTGAAGCCCGCAAAAGCTGCACCGCATTTCGAGTCGATTGTGATTTATAAAGGGAAACAGGCGTAGGAAGTGCCGTACACACTTCCCTCGCCGGTACGCAATGTTTTGTGAATCGGAAAATGTCGGAACATTTCTGTACCTATTTTTTTGCTTTGTACTACGTAAGCAACCTTCCCACGTGAATCCTACGCAAGGCGTTATAAATGAGGCCCCAGGTCCCGCCATCCCTTCCACCTCTTCTCAAATGTTCCACTCTGTAGTCTCAGTGCATATGTCAACTTTTCCATTATATATATATCTGATGAATCACGTCTATCCACTCTCCCTCCGTCGGAACCTCTTGGCTCATCCACTTCCTTGTTATAGATTTTTTTGGTTGCCACCCTTAAAATGTAAAAAATGTACTTATTGTCGTTATCCATTATATCGAAGTCTACTTTCCCCAGGTACATTACTTCAAATTTCAGTGGTACTTTTGCATTAAGCATTTTTACCATATAATTGTGGGCCTGAGTCCAAAGAGGGATTATGGATGGACATTCCCAGAACAGGTGAAAGTGGTTGGCATTAACATTACCGCATTTCCTCCAGCAGTCCGCCCCAGTTTCCCTATACTTTTTTTGAGCAGGCGTGATGAAGAACCTGACCGGGTTCTTCCATTCAAACTCCCTCCAGGTCTGGGAATTGGTTGTTTTCCATTGTTGTTTACATATTTGTCCCCATTCTTCTGTCGTAATAGTAACATTTGCTTCTCGCTCCCACATTTCCTTGATGTAGGATGTATCTGTCAATTTCGAGTTCTGTAAACCAGGGGTTTTCAAAGTGTGGGAAGGTGAGCCTCCCCTCAGAGAACATAAGAACAGCGGCGCCCCCCCCTCCCAATTATTATTGCTATTATTATTATTATTGTTGTTGTTGCTATAATGCAGGGGTATTCAATTGCATTTCAAAGAGGTCCAGTAAGATCAAATGAAGACTGTTTCTCTCCTCTTGTCTCGTCTCTGTGTGTGTTTGAATCTATCGTGCTGACTCACTGAGTGCACCGATATGATTGGCTGAGTAGCATCACCTCCTTAAAACATTAAACAATAACTTTTTAAAACATTTTTATCTTTATGTTTTAAACATGTTGTATAAAACTCCCCCACTACTTGGACTATTCCTTGCACCCCTCTAGAATAAGCCCGAATGGTCTCAACTTATAACAAGATCGCAAGGACACTGGTAGCGATCGGACAATTGAGTGTTGTTCAGTGTGTTGTGGAACATGCGTGTGCGTGCATGAAAATATACCACACACCCAATTACAATAGCATGTTCAATTCACTACCATGGAAGTTAATAAAGTTGTTAAAGTTGGAACAGCCTGTGGACAGCCGTTCTTCCTTGCATGTCAGTCGCTGACACCTTCTTACAGAGGACAGGCAAATCTAGCTGCAGCACGACCCGTATATTTTCGCACGGTGTTCTCAACACATATATTTTTTTTTAAATTTACATTTTCAACATCGTGGATAAATCCTTATATGCTCCCGGCAACACACTGAACGTCAACTTTGCCTCCTTATTACACTCACCCCTACTTTAGTGGGAACAATGAGTCTGCGTCTTTGATGCACACAGGAATAAACGCAGATCATCCTCTGGCTGCAGCCTTCACCGGCACTTGCTTTTGATCAAAGTCAATGCGGAAAACCTGCACTCACACAGGTAGGTGGAGGTGAAGGGAATGAGCACTTTTACAGCCTTTTTGGCGAGGTGGGGGAACCCACAGTCTCCACAGACAGCCAAAAGTGTGCAAGTGTCACTTTACTCGTCTTTTTCTCGTTGTTCTTTTTCTCAAGCTGCGCCTCCCCTGAAGCTCTCTGGCGCCCCCCAGGGGAGGCGCGCCTCACACTTTGAAAACCGCTGCTGTAAACCATTATATATTTTTGCTATTAACCTTCTACACTGTTCCGAATTGTACGCATCTACAAATACCCTCAACACGCCTTGTTCTATGATTTTTTGTACTTTTGTGATTTTCTGGTTCAAATAATGGCGTATTTGGAGATACCTGTAGAAATCATGCTTTTCCAGTCCATATTTTCATTTGAGCTTTTCAAAGCATTCTATAGTCCCCTTGGTATACAATGTGTAATAAAATGTGAGTCCCTTTTGCTTCCATCCCTCGAATCCCCCCTCTACTCTATTTGGGATAAAGTCTGAGTCATGTGCGCACCACCTCAACAACCTAGCCACCTCTTTTAAGTCTTTTACCTTTAACATTTCGTTCCATATCTGTAGTGGCAACCTGATCCATGGATTGTCTATGTCAGTCAAGTTCCCCATCAAGTTCCCATCTCCAATCAAAGCCTGCAACGGTACTCCTTCAACCAAGTCACTCTCTATGTCCTTCCATTTTGCATTGTAGTCGGGGTTGCACCAACATACTAAGGGTCTTAATTGAGCTGCATTGTAGTAGTCTTTGAGGCAGGGGAGAGCCATTCTCCCTTTCTCTTTCGCTAGTTTTAGTGTTTTGAGTCTGATTCTGGGCCTTTTCCCCTGCCACACAAATCTAGAGATCATTCTGTCCCACTCTATGAATTGTTTCTCAGTGACTGCTACAGGAAGTGTCTGGAAGAGATACAGGAGCCTTGGTAGGACATTCATTTTCATAGTCTATTCTAGAGCTTAGGCCCAGAAAAGGCAACAGGTTCCACCTTGCTATGTCTGCTTTAATTCTTGAAATCAAAGGCTTCTAGTTAGTTTCAGACAGCTTTTCCAAATCTCTTGGAATATCTACTCCTAGGTACCTCATGAAATCCGATTCCCATTTAATGTTGTATTTTTCCCTTGTTTCTTGAGAGGGGTTATAATTGGAGGGCCTGTGTTTTTTTAACATTTAATTTATAACCTGATAATGAGCCATATGACTTCATCAGCTCAGTGAAAGATTGCTCTGGTTGGGTCAGATATATCAGGACGACGTCTGCAAATAAGGATATTTTCTGTTCGCCTCCAGCCATGTCCACTCCTTTAATGTCATTATTCTGTCTTATCCACTGGCTTAGTGGTTCTATGAAAATGGCAAAGAGTAATGGGCTCACCGGGCAACCTTGACGACAGTCCCTTTGTAGTATGAAAGAATTTGATAGGTCCCCATTAATCTTTACCCTTGCTGATGGTTTGTCATATAACGTCTGAATGGTCCTAATTATTATTTTGTGAAATCCAATTCGTTCCAACACCTTATATAAAAATGTCCATCTGACAGAGTCGAATGCCTTTTCTGCATCTATCCCTACCAATAATGATTCAATCTTTCTCAATTGTATGTGTCTTATAATGTGCAGTGTTCTCCTGACCCTATCCTGTGTCTGTCTTTGCGTTATAAACCCTGTTTCGTCCGTATTGATAATCACTGGTAGAATGTTCTCTATTCTTTTGGCTATAATTGATGTGAATTTTTTAACACAGGAATAACAATTTTTTTCGTACCTCTTGTGTGTGGATTTCGTCTATTTTATTCTTTGTTGTCATAAGTTCACGTTTTATGTTAGGGTCACCTGATTCCTTATGCTTTGTTTCTAACTGTTTATATTCACTTTCCAAATTCCTCAGCCTCTCCTGCTTTGCCTTCTTGACAAAGGCTGATTTGGCTATAATTGTCCCTCTCATTACTGCCTTGCATGTGTCCCATAGCACAGCCGCATCCACCTCACCATTGTCATTTTCCATCAAGAACAGTTCGATTTCTTTTTTAAAGTCTCCCTTCACTTGTTCAGTCAGGATACCTGAGTTTAGTCTCCATAGGGTGTTTCTCTTTCTATTGTTCAGATTCAAAGTCATATACACACACTATAGTCTGAGAGATCCATTATACCAATGTCACAGTTTCTAATTCTATGTCTGTCTTTGTTATACATCAGCAAGTAGTCAATCCTTGAATAGACTAAATGTGGGGATGAGTAATGCATGTAATCTCTAGCTTTTGGGTTCAACTCCCGCCATACATCTATCAGTCCCATTTCCGTCATTAGGCCCTTTAATTTCCGAATTAGAGATTTATTGCGAATTTATTTATTTATTTATTTATTTATTATTTATTGGATTTGATCCTGTTGCGTCCAATTTTGGGTTTAGTCTCACGTTTAAATCCCCCCCACCTATCAGAATGCCCTGTGTTTCTGTAGCCAACAAACATTTGTTTATAGAACTGCCACTGTGAGCCTAGAGGGGCATAGATATTCAATATTGTGATAAGCATCCCATCTAGTTTTCCTCGAATCAGGCTGTACCTTCCGTACAGGCTTTATCCTTAATTTCTAATATGTGTTCGTAATTCATCCTACCTGAGATCAGTGTCGCTACCCCCCTCCTGTGCCCTGACCTATATGAAGATGAAAATACATGTTTAAACCCCAATCTGTTTAGCTTACCATGTTCCAATTCTGTGAGATGTGTCTCTAATAATCTACCTTATCTTTTTTCAATTCATTCAATATCTTGCTCCTCTTGATTGGATTAAGCACCCCATTTATGTTGTAAGTAGCTATTTTAATTTTTTGTTCAGCCATCTGACCTGTGTAAAGTCATACAAATTCCCTTAACCAAAATATACATTATTTCCTTATCACTTATGTCTTGGCAGCCCTCAAATTGTACAGAGTAAGGTATGAGTATTGCTGCCACACTTTTGTTATTCAGACCGTTTAGCTTAAGTAATACCACTTTCACGCTGTTAAATGCTATCATCAATGCTCAATGTCACAAAATGTAGCCCCTGAAAATAACAAAGAGAAGAGACCTGAACATATGGCCTACGAACACACAGCAAAAGAACAGAAGGTGAAAACTTCCAAAAGGGGCTGCTATGGTGCCACCCCAGATCCCTGTTGGTGGGTGGAGGGGGGTTCCTCAATAAACGTAAGGGCCCCTCAGCAGTGGTGCAAGTCAACATTTCACACGTAACTATTTGTCCAACTTTTAGTACTTCTAGGCAAAAACTTGCCCGATAGACAGACTGTATAATTCTGGTAAGGTAGATGCCAATACTCCGGACTAAACCTTTCAGAAAGACTCTTTGTGAGCGCTATTAAAAATAAAAAAATAAACTGTCTGGGAAACTGTTGAAATAATACCTCCGTTGAAAATTGCAGGTTACTCTGAGACCTGCGTAATCCGCTCGAACTCCTGTAACTTTTCCTGTGCACGCTGCGCTGTTCCGTCTCTTCTCTCTCTGACGCGTTGCCATGGCAGCCCCTGATGCAGCCCCTGATGCAACCTCTCCAATGTTGCTTCGTGGTCTGGGGCGGCGGACCCGGTTGGTCCCACGGAGAATCCCCGTTTCCTCATGTCACATGCTGCTTCTTGTGCGGGTCCATAGAGCTTCGGTCCGTCGTCCCAGTGGATTCTCATTTTAGTGAGAGGAGTTTGAAAGCGGGTCCCTCTCTCCTTCAGAAGCTTCTTAATTCCGCTGTAAGCTTTGTGTTTCTGAACCACTTCTGTTGCATAATCATGGTCAAATATCAGCGGCCGCCCCTCCACAACGATTTTCTTTTGCCAAGCTTTCTTCAGGACCATCTCTTTAACCATGAATTCCAAAAAATGTACGATCATAGATCGCGGTGGCGAGTTGCAGTTCGGTTTTTGGGCCAGCGCCCTGTGTGCCCGTTGGATTTGCAGGTTGACATTTGGAGGCAGTGAGAGCTCTGTTGTGAGCAGTTGGTGTACATATTTGGGAGCAGAATCTCCTTCTTTATCCTCGGGTATTCCAAAGATACTAATGTTATTTCTCCTATTCCTCCCTTCAATATCTGTCAACTTATCCTGCAGAATCTGCTGTTGTTTTAGGGACTTACAGAGCGCCTCCTTCACCTCCATATTCCACGTCTCTGTTTCCGCGATCCGACCCTTTGCCTCGGCGATTCGAGATCCTTGTGCTTGTAAAGTGTTGGCAGAGAGTTGTTGGTACATTTCTCGCTTAAGCTCGTTTATTTCTGATTTAACGTCCTCCATGACTTGCTCCTTGAGCGTGGTTAAGTCCTTTTTCCTTTCGGTTTTGAGGTTGCATATTTCTTTGCTAATTGCCTCGAGCCCTGACCGCATTGTCAAGGTTAGCGAGTTAGCTTCAGCAAGTTGCACCTGTTCTTCGTCGTGGTCCTGCTCCATTGTTTTAGAATTTTGTTGGTTGGTCTCGTCTTTCCCTACCTCTACAACTCCCCCGCTCATCGAACTTTGCTATAACGTGTGTTTTTATGAATTATGGGGAGTTAGAGAAGTTTTACGCAGCCATCACCTTCGCCGACCGGAAGTCAGTTTCCAGTAAAAAACTTTAACTGAAATAAAGTGCAAAAGCAATTAATATACAGGAATTGTTCTTACAGGAAAACACTGTAGTGTTACAGATGTTTCCTCTCTTTTCAAAATCCATTGTCTTAAAATGTTACATTCAAATACCTTAAAGGAAACCTATCATGCTATATTTAAATGATATATTGTAGGGCCATACCTATATAAGGTATATTTATACGTTTCTGTTTTCGAAATACCAAACAGATCATGCATTTTAGCCATGCCTCATTTTGCTCTATGTGCTGTTTGCTGTCTACGGGTCTGATTCTGCTGACCACGCCCCCCTGCAGGAGAGGGGAGACGTGCTCTGATCAGCTGCTGGGCTGTCAGAAGAGGGGGAGAAAAAGAGATCTCCGTCCTCCGTGTTTTATTATATAGAGTCGTTATTCATTTGTTTTAAAGCTCAATAAATAACAAAGAAGACCTTTGACTGGCACTTTTCTAATTTTGTCCGGAAGATTTAAACTTTAACGGACATCTTGACCGGCGAAAGAAACTGAAACTGAAACTCTGCCGCACGGTCCCCTCGTTCCTTGGAAGAGGCGGAGAGGTGGGTGTTTGTCATCTGCTGGTGGACTAACCGGAGAGAATTACAGTGCTTGCCTCGACGGGGAGGGATTGCATTGAATTAAAGCAGAAGGAGCAAACGCTTGCCTCAGGGAGGGAGAAAGAAAGCCACAGCGGAGAATAAACAGAAGGGTAACCATGGTAACCAAGTCTTCTTCGCTGCTTTTGTGGCAGACTACAACGCCACATACAGGCCTGGCATATGTACTACAGCGTCTCCAGCGCTTTCGAACGGCAATGGCCGTGGCTGTCTCCTCCTGATTGGTGGAGTTGGCCCAATAGCCGTAGTGCCACCGTCCTGACGTCAGGACAGTGTTCAAATCTGGATCAGTTTTTATCAGATCCATTGCAGCCCCTTTTTTAGAGATTTGGGTATGGAGGAAAATAGAGACGGTTGTGTTTTCTGACACTTGGTGAGTTCCCTGGAACACTGGGGACACATATTCATGTATAAAAGACGTACAAAAGTGCATTTTGCATGATAGGTCCCCTTTAAATAAAGTACTGATGAGAAAAACTGTTTTTTTACATTTTGTTTTATTAGATTTGTATGATCAAATACTAAAATAAATACAGAACCTAAAGTTCTACAGGGAGAATACTGTTATTTTACAGCTTTTTTCTAACATTTTCCAATCAAACACATTCAATAAAAAGACAGCACAAAATGTTCTGTAGGGAACAGTTACTCTGAAAACTTAAAATATACAAATATTTGTAGAATTATAGTACACCTAATGAATACAGCATTTCATATTTAAACATACTTATAAACAGTAGAAACAAAAAGTATGTTTATTTTTTAAGATTACTTTGAAACATTCTCAACTGAAAATAACAGAAATTACAAAATGGCGACATATGTTCACATTGTCAATTTGAAGGAGCAGTGTGCAGGATTTAGTACGTCTAACAATGGGGATGTAGGTTCCAACCAATGGATAACTTGTTCACTCACCCTCCTATCCCAAGTTTGTAGGATAATTGATATTGGCTGCAAAAAACCTGAGGCCCAATCATGTTTTATCTGTCCATTCTGCGCTACTGTAGACGTGGCAGTGCAACCTACTGTCGAGGACAAAAAGACAACAATTAGTAAACCATAATGATGAATTTATTAGAATTAGTTATTATCAGCAGCTGCCAATAGATCCCCTAAATCTTGTATGATGGACCTTTGAAGCAGTGACACACACACACACACAGACAGACAGACAGACAGACAGACAGACAGACAGACAGACAGACAGACAGACAGACAGACAGACAGACAGACAGACAGACAGACAGACAGACAGACAGACACTTGTAAAACAGTTCTTGATAGCATCCCAAGGGAATTGATCCTATGCTAAACCCCTTCCAGAACACCAACTTTCGAATACCTTAGAAACTACAACTAAGGCGTTGGCACGAATGCAATGCTTCAGCTTCCTACAACTTTAAAGCTGTGTGAAAGTGGCTCTATGAAGAGTCGTTAATATTTTTCTCATTCATTTCATAAGTTTAGAAGGGGGGAACATAGTCTAACAACAGTTAGCTTTTGTTAATGTTACCTCGAGCCAAACTTGTGAGACTTGTGACTTCTGAAATCCCTTTCTCTTAAAGGGGACCTATCATGCAAAATGCACTTTTGTACGTCTTTTATACATGAATATGTGTCCCCGGTGTTCCAGGGAACTCACCAAGTGTCAGAAGACACAACCCTCTCTATTTTCCTCCATACCCAAATCTCTAAAAAAGGGGCTGCAACGGATCTGATAAAAACTGATCCAGATTTGAACACTTTACTGACGTCAGGAAAGTGGCGCTACGGCTATTGGGCCAACTCCACCAATCAGGAGGAGACAGCCACGGCCATTGCCAGCGCTGGAGACGCTGTAGTACATATGCCAGGCCTGTAGGTGGTGCTGTTCTCACTGAATCAGCCCTTGCAAAAACAGGGGTAAAAAAGTGCAATTTGAGCGAAATGAGGCATGGCTAAAATGCATGATCTGTTTGGTATTTTGAAAAAAAAAAAAGTATAAATATGCCTTATATAGGTATGGTCCTACACTATATTATTATTATAATATAGCATGATAGGTCCACTTTAAAGTGAATACATTAAAAAAAACAATGGAGCTTACCCTAAAACTAACCACTGGATTGCTTGTCTAACATGACCTAGTCCATAAATGTGGTAAGGGTGGGAACAATCAAACGCACCCTCCCAGGCACTGCGTGTTAGTGAAGTACAACTGGGATTTCGAAGAGGAATATATGCTTGGTAAATTCTTAATAAAAAAGCAAAAGTAACAAATTACATTTAATACTTAAAATAATGTTTTGGGTTGTTCATTTATAGTTAATATCTGTAATTTTACAGGATTTTGCAAGTTATTTAAAAAAACATGATAATTACTATAAAAATGTACAGTTATTTCCTGTAAAATTAGGATCTTTTTTTACAGTGTAACTAATACTAGTGATGATTATGGGTTGTGTTCATGGTGAATGGGATTGTGTTTGAGGAACATTCCTATTCTATTATCAAAATGTAAACTTTGTGGCCAATATTTGAAAAGTCAAATGTGTGTCCAAACAGCAAAGTTTGGGAGCCTGAGTTTGGTGTTGAGTCTTTGGAGAGTGAACTCTCTGAGTGTGTGTGCATGCAGTGATTTGCATGACTCATGTTTTTAAATGCTAGACCGTTTGAATCTATGCTGTAGTTTCATCGTTCTAATCCTTAATTTTGTTGACCCCATGTGGGCCTAAAATTCAGATGGAGCTGATGTGAGGAAGGAGACAGAGAGAGAGGAGAGAGAGAAGAGGAAGCTGGAGAGAGAGAGCTGCAGGCTCCAGATGAGACTGATTTCCGTGTTATGCCTGTGATGTGGTACGTTTTCATCTGCATTCATCCCTGTGTGTGTGTGTGTGGTTGTGTCTGTGTTTCTGTGTGAGATTGCTGGACTGTGTATGCAAGCACATGGGCGGCTAGTGGGCATGTGACGTGTTGGTGGCCTTGCTTTGAAATCACACACACACACACACACACACACACACACACACACACACACACACACACACACACACACACACACACACACACACACACACACACACACAGCAAATTCGCCAGTGTGAAAATCCTGGTGTTAGAGCTTTTCGGGGTAAAGTGTTGTGGTTTTGGTGTTACATTTAACATGATTAACACCGCCTGTTGTTAAAACACTATATAGTACAGGGTTGGATCATGGTGTTAAACATATTTAACGACGGATAGTGTGTTCTCTCAATCCGGGTACTTTTACGTGATGTGCGTGAAATTATTTAGATCTCCGCCATCTTTTTGATGCAACCATCAGTCTTGAGAGACCGCAGTCCGTGACGGTAAGTTATCGCTAAGTTTCATAATTTGTTCCCCAGATAGCTTACATTGATTTTGCTTGAAAATACAGTTGTGTGTGTGGTAGGTAGCGTAATTGTAAATGTATTGTTTTTATTACTAGCTTGCTAATTACTACTATTTGACTGTCATGACCAGGTGCAGGTGCACAGACCATACAGTCAATGCTTGCTTGCTAAACTAACTGTCGAATTAGATATGTATGTCGAATTAACGTTAGATATGTAACAGAAAATGTAATCATTACGAAGACCAATATATTGCACATGTCTATCGTTAGTTCGACAGCGAGCTAACAAGCTCTAGTGTTCGTAAAAAAGTTGTTCGATAATTGCCGCCTTTTCCTTTTCTAGCATGTTCTCCGTCAAGTCTCCGTCTAACGGAAGCAGTCCGTCTTGCAGCAAGTGTGACGGGCCGTCTCCACGGCAGCGTTAAAAAAATCTTGGAGGTGGGCGTATCTGAGGCTTGGGGATTTTTTTGCGATCAACCAATCACATGAATCTCCCGCCCGCGACATACGAAGCCAAAAAGCCCGAAGTAAACTGGATATAAACTCCCCAAAACAGGCGAAAACATACCACTGTCTCTGCCACCTCCCTCCATGCCTGGCTCCTCCGGTTTATATCCCGGTAGGTCTGGTCATAAAGCACCGGGTGATTGATTCGCTACCGCTAATTTCTCCTCCATGTTTTGGAATATGAGGAAATGACCTGCGGTCTGTCTCTCCCAGCATACACGCCGTTTGATTGGCTAGAGCTTGAACTGTCAGATTTGCGTACACGGGATTTGATTGGCTGACGCTTCCTCCTCAGCTTCAAAAGTTGAACATTGTTCAACTTTGGATCTTGAAAATCCTGAGAATCTCCGCTCGCCTGCCCACAATGCATTTCGGCGAAAGCGAAAAAAAGTGACGTCACCCCATTCAAAGTGAATGGGCAGAAGCGTTTCAAGATTTTTTAACGCTGCCGTGGAGACGGCCCGTGATCGCTTGGCCTCGCCCTCGACAGACTGCAGTCAGTGAGTGACGGTAAGTTATCTAGATAACGTTACATTTAATTTGTTCCCCTGTTATCTAACATTACTTAATTTGAAAATAACGTTACAGTTGTGTAGTTGCTAATAATGTTTACTAGCTTGCTAAGAATATTTGTCTGTACTGGCCGTGCACCTGCTTGCTAAACGTTAGCTAGCTGGCTAGTTGGCTAGCCGGTTAGTTAGTTAGTTAGTTAGTTAGCTAGCTGGCTAGCTGTCGAATTAGACACGGATGTCAAATTAGATAACATTAGCTATGTTACATACTATTATGTCATTACAAACACCAATGTATTGCACATGTCTAACGATAGTTCGACAGCTAGCTAGTTAAGAGGTTCTGGTGTCGGTCCTTATTGGTATAGTTAGCCGACTTCGCGAACAACCTTTTTTTTTCCTATTTCCTTTCACTAGCACTATCTCAGTGTCACCTAAGCAGCCATCAGTCCCCGCAGGTTTCGACCGTGTGGTCTCAACAGACCGCGTGACTGTAAGTTATCTACGTTTCATTGAATTTGTTCCCCAAGTGAAATAATTTATGTGTATGTACAGTAATAAAGTTGTTGGCTAATTGGCTCCTTTTCCTTTCTAGCACGTGTTCTTCTGCTCCGTGCGGAAGCAGCCATCTTGTGTGGCCTCGACAACGACTGC
The DNA here is from genome assembly GCF_902827165.1 of Trematomus bernacchii. Taxonomy (NCBI): domain Eukaryota; kingdom Metazoa; phylum Chordata; class Actinopteri; order Perciformes; family Nototheniidae; genus Trematomus; species Trematomus bernacchii. Next base: position 1,478,013 of record NW_022987387.1, read on the forward strand.
ATGCAGTGAGTTTTTCTTGTCACACAGAACGATTTTTTTCTCTCTTGGAAGACCAGAAGCTGTGTGATTCATAAACACATTTTCTTACTCAATATCTTACCCTTAGCCTAACCCTTTTATTTTAAATAGTATAATGTCGGAGAAAAAGAAATGGCTCAGAATACTGAAATCTGTATTTGTTGTCATCTTTTTTTCCTTCTAATTTGTTATTATTTGGTGCAGGCACGAAACATACTACCAATAGAAATACATTGCTTCTAAAATCGTTCTGTGTCAGAATACTGAAATCTGTATTATATTTTTTTAAATCTCTTTTTCCTTCTAATTTGTTATTATTTACATTGCTTTTAAAATCGTTCTGTGTGACACGGAAAAAATGGGGAAATCGTGTTGGTGAACACAAATCAATAGATTACTTTTTTGACTATAACACGAAATGCTGTGACACTGGGTTGCAACACACCAACACTGCATAATTTGTTCCCGAAACGTATGTCATGCCTCTCAGCTTAAAGATACAAAAATAAAAGAACAGAGCATAAAGTAGAATTTATTTATCTAAAGACGGTTCCAATTTATATTATGCCACCCTTACACAATTTGAGTATTTGCTTGCTTAAGAAGGGGAAGTTGTGATGCATCATGTGAAAAATCTAATAACTTGTGGAATAACAAATGTTGTATCTCCATTTTACCCATATAGGGCTCTTGCTCTTCTCTTCAGCTGAAGATGATAGTCAAAGTGCAATACCGAAACCAAAAGAAGTACATCAAAATTCCAGAAGCTTGTTTTGGCATCTTCATCACTGAAGGCAAGTATATGAACTGCATATGAATCAGAATACCTTTATTAGTCCCACAGAGGGGAATTTTGCGATCCACCCTCATTAACCTACTGTTACATTAGATGGACATGATGCACTATTGAGGCAGTTCCCCCCCCCCCCCCCCCCCCCCTGTGTGTGTGTGTGTGGTTTAAGCTTATATTTGGTCTTCAATCCTTTTAGTAAAAGAGAGGTTTTCCATCCCTGTGGACAACATCTTATCAGTGGAGGATGACACTGGCACAGAAGTGGACGACTACGCATTTCCAGATCTACTGACTACCAGTGGAATATGCTTTGTCATCAAAGATGAACTGAATGACAGTGGTGGTGAGTGACGACAATAGACCCTTTTCTCAGCAGCTATTTTGACGTCATAGCAGGGTAAACACAGGTGTAATAGATCAAATGAATTATGGCCCCGATCTATTTAGTGTGTCACAGCCAATCCAGTGAGACAGCATATTATCAGGGCCCTGGCCTGCCTACATCCTAAATTACATCTCTGTTTACGCAGCATGTCAACATGGCTGCTGAGAAAAGGGTCTATTTTACATTTCTCAATTGTATTGTATGCTGATTATCCCCATGCAAGTGTCAAGCACACCACACATTTCATTGCTATAAACAATACTATCTTAAAAGGTAAAGTATTGTTTATAGGAATCAAATGTGTGGTGTGATTGACACGTGCATGGGTAAAGGCATACTCAACTGATTTAGTGAAAATACATAATTTTGTACTTACTTGGGGGTCTTGTTGAAAGCCTTGTTGTTAAGCTTTTGCTAGACTAAAAACCACCATTGCTGTCTAAGTATTGGTCCCAAGTAGAGTGCGCTCTTGTGGACAACGACTTTGGGACTCATACTTGCGATGGAGGTTTTCAGTGGGTTTGTTGTCTTTTTGAGAACACTTCACCAGTAGATTACATAAAGACATGACAAAGGAAGACCATATAATTTCAATATTCATATTTAATATCTCTTGTGTGATGACATTATTTTCCAGAGCCATCCTCATCCTCCGCTTCAGGCACAGATACTCTTTCAGTCACTTCGAAAAGCAGCAGTGAGAACGATTTCTACAGTGGCACTCTGAAACGCTTCAGAAAAGAGGAGGAGGCTTTGCAGGGTCCACAAGCCAAAAATGTGAGTACATTTTAGTGACGTCTGTCCATCCGTGTGTCTGTACCAGTAGATTGCTCATAAACCTATACTGCTTACTTAACGGGTGTCATTTTTGTTGTGTTTTGTTTTAAGCTGATAAAACAGGTTCTGCTGACCAAACCAGGAGGAATTGATGTGCTGAAGGAGAAACTTTTTGCTAAACCTTTTTGCTAAACTTTTTTGGACCTCCACTGCCATAGAGGGTTATTTTTTATTTGTTGAATTGCATATTGTGAGAATTTGTGCATTGGGAGAATTTGTCAGTCTTAAGAGACATGCCACCATTCAAATAAAGCACTTGTCATATATGTTATCTGGAATGATTTATTGGTCATTGTAACTTTTAACACCAGTTTGTTGTACATCATAATACCAATACACTACATTGACACTAGATTAGTGTTCATTTTGAACTCCCAGAGGGTTGAGGCTAATGCAAAATGCAACACCAGTATAATGTGCATTCAACACTAGTTCAGTGTACATTTCTAACTCTTAAAGGTGTTAGATGGGAGAAGATGTATCACTACTGTAGTGTTACTCTACACCGGGACAGTGTTAAATTGCAACACTATTAGTGTACATGTTTAACTCTAAAAGGTGTTAGATGGGAGAAGATGTATCACTACTGTAGTGTTACTCTACACCAGAACAGTGTTAAATTGAAGATGCAGCCAACACTGTTAGTGTTGTTATCGGTGTTGGTGTTCAGTGTTGGTGTTCACATCTTACACTCTTAGTGTTGGTATAGTAACACTGTGATAGTGTTATATTGTCAACACTTTGGAAAGTGTTAATTTAACACTTTGCTGGTGGTTTCAATATAAACTCTTTTATAGTGTTAAAATTAACTACATGGGTGTTGAATTTTTGATTTCAAATTTGCTGTGCACACACACACACACACACACACACACACACACACACACACACACACACACACACACACACACACACACACACACACACACACACACACAGCGGCTGATTGCTGGGCTGATTAGCTGAGGTGCTGCTCACACTAAAAGAGAGCATTCTCCAGTTAGCAGGATGAGTATCATGGGCTCCAAGTGGAATACAACTATATTTCCATCTGTTTCATATCTCTGATATGATGAATATGATACATTTAATTCATAACACTGTCACAGCCGTGGGTGTGTGTGTGTGTGCGTGTGTGTGTGTGTGGGGGAAATCTGTATTTGACTCTTGCAGACAATCAAGACCACCTTTGACAGGAGTGTGTGTTCAACCCTCAGTCTCTCATGACCTGTTCTTCTTCTGCGTCCCTGTGCTGCATAACACACCTTCCTCTTATAAGATACTCAACTGATCACTGTAGAGCACCACATGCAGTGAAACAAGGAGTTGCCAGCACAGTGACTTTTCCCATAATAGCATTGCATTCCTCATTTGGAAATCTTCCAGTTCCTTTTCTAAAATGATTTATTCAGATGACTGGACTTTAACCTGTATTTTCTTTAGCACAAGTTTTTATTTCGGCTAAAGTATTTGGTTCTCATGATACTTCCTCTTCCTTTGAGCAGCGAGGTAAAAGGAGGTCAGTATTGTTTTAGTCCTGGTTTGATGTAGGGTAATTTCCAAATAGGCTCCACATCAATATTCATCCTGATAAGACGCCCACTTTCATCTTTGTACATTTTTGAGTCTTGCTCTTTTTCCAGCAGCGCCCCCCCCCCCCCCACAGTACTTTATGATAATGTCTCAAACTCCCAGTGATGAGTTGGGCCACAGTGGAACACACACCACAGCTCCTGTGTGTCTGCCCACTGTCAGGGGAAGTCTCCTGCTAGTGGGAAAGAAAGGAAGCTTCATACTAAGAACTTTGGAAAGGGAGGGAGAGAGAGAGAGAGAGAGAGAAGGAGGGTTAGGGAGAGAGAGAAGGAGAGAGAGAGAGAGAGAGAGAGAGAGAGAGAGAGAGAGAGAGAGAGAGAGAGAGAGAGAGAGAGAGAGAGAGAGAGAGAGAGAGAAGAGAGAGAGAGAGAGAGAGAGAGAGAGAGAGAGAGAGAGAGAGAGAGAGAGAGAATCAGTGTCAGATGGTCTTTGTGTGAAAGTGTGCCTGTGGGTGGGTGATGCTGCATATGAGAAAGTGTGAGTTAGGATTTAACTATGTGTGTGTGTGTGTCCCTGGTGGAGGAAGGGCTAACGGGTCAGGGGTCACCGGTGTCCTAACAAAAGGGGCCCGAGCCCCCAACAAAAAGTCATGTGCCTGCAGTGGGGGCAGGGAGGAGAAGGCTTATTACCAACCGGCCCCCGTCTGGCCTCTAACAATGACGGATCAGCATCTGCACATCCCAACACACTGACACTTATCCCTCAGCGGGAGAGAGACCACGACAGATAGCACCAGGGACAGAGGGCGGGGGGGTGGACATCTGTAGATATGTAGCAGCATGTCGCGGTGCGGAGCTGCCTGCTGTCGAGCAGCAGCAGATTGGCTGATCTGGGACTGCCATCCATCTGCATCTCATTGCAGCCTTTCAATATGTCCACTTGGAACAAATAACCTTGTGCAGTATGAAGTGAGGGGCGAGCGCTACGAGCAGCAGCAGAGGAGCAGGTGCAGAGACCCCCCCCCAGTCTAGACCTGCCCTGCAGCCTGGTCAACGCCTCTGACCACAACAGAATCAGAATTGGTTTCATAGAAAGGAACCAAAAATAGTACTATTACAAAAGCTATTTTAAAAACAATTTCTAATAAGATAATATGTACGCAAAATATAAATATGTGGAAGACTGAGTAAAGTCGAATAAAATGCGACAAATAGTAATGTCATGAAGCAACAGAGTTGAATGGAAACATGTGTATAATCATTTATTACGACATGTGTAGATGCTACTATGCAGATGTATCTACTCCCTTACTTCACATGTGTATGAGACCTTGTGTATCTGCTCATGCAATGAACTAAATGCTGGTGGCTTTCATCCGTAGAGAACGGCAGAAAGTATATAGCTCCAATGTGTTCTGTTGTGCATGAGATCTCCCCAGCATTGATTCATCGACTTGAATCCTCAAAAGGAACTTCACATGAGTCCCAAAGTAAGTTCTTCAGATGGACTGCCAATTGGTAATTACCAAGATGACTTTTAGTTTGGCATCAAAGACCTGTACCACTGTCCCACTGCACACTGTTGGACATGAGCACTGGGATGTTCCACACGGGGACTTCCTCCCTACAGCCCCCATGAAGCTTTGTATAATGAATGCGGTGGTCCAAGTGAAGTGAAGCTACTCCCTTAATTGCACCTCTCCTCTTTTCTCACTGTGAAAACACTGTAGCTTGTTATGATAGGAGGAAAAGCAAGGGAGGGAGGAAGAGTAGATTAGAAATGAAAGCAGAAGCCAAGGGGTGGGGGGGGCTCAGTGATGGTGGGGCGTTCTTTAGGCAAGACTAATGAATAAGGTGTCGTGACTGATGACTGGGGCTTTCTCATGGAAATAACGCTGGCAAAGTCATTAGAAGCTCTTCATTAGCTTAAACACAGCTATGCAACGAGGTGCCTCACCTCTCTCTTCCTCCATCCTACCCCAGCAGAGGATCCCTGTTGGGAGTATTGGATCTGTTTGAGCCTTAAGTTTTCATTAACAAACCCACTGGGATGAATGGGGATGAAGAAAAAGAACAGCGGCGGGGAGAGGTGAGGAGAAAGAGAGTGTACAATGCACCAAATCAGATAGACGGGTATTTTCCCAAAGATATGTTGATCCTGCACGAGGCTTTGATTCAAGAGTCAATTAGCCCTGCTATTAACATGCATGCCAGAACTCAGTCCCATGTGTGGGAGAAGAGGCTCATCGGAGGAAAGCTCCTGAGCTGTCTTCAACTGTTCCTTATGCAAATCATCCCCCTCTTCTTCCACTCTACCTATTTTCTTCTTTTATTTAATGTATGTGTAGAGTTGCTTATGAATGATTCAGTGAGGACCAAATGCCACTAAGTGTTTGTGGCTCTTAATGTGAATCAGGGGCTGCTTTTAACGTGTCCCTCCACATCAACACACAGGTACCGGCCCCCGGCGAGGGGCTGGCTGTGGCCCACATTTCAACCATGTGATTTAACTGTACAACACACACACACACACACACACACACACACACACACACACACACACACACACACACACACACACACACACACACACACACACACACACACACACACACACACACACACACACACACACACACACACACACACACACACACACACACACACACACACACACACACACACACACACACACACACACACTGCAGGCCCCTGTCACTGTGCCCTGCGGCCGCCTGTACCCCCCCCCCCCCCCAGTACTTGGGACTGGGTCTGTCTGGAGAACATGAGTGTGGTAGATGCCAGGAGACTTTTTAGCTGTCAGAAAATCTTGTTTACTTTTCATTTTTACACGGAGCCTTAGCCTCTGCTCTGGGGCTTTCTCATCTCCGCTACACTTCCAAAAACTTGTACTGCCTGCACTCGTGCTTTTCCCCTGTCTATTTCTCTTAGCGACTCAAACCAACTGGCGGATTTCAGAGCGGACCTGAACAAATATACACTCTCAGTTGTTTCTACAAGCTCAACTCAGTCATTTCTTGGGGAAGAAATGTCTTTCTCTCTTGTTTATCAGAGCATGCGCCACATGAGACTCACTGATGGTGTTTGGATGAGAAGATTATCTGAGTTAGAGCTGTACTTCCTTCAGAGGTCTGCCTCTAATGGAGGTCAAAGCGAGCAGGGATCATGCTGCTGCCATTAGCTAGTTCAACACTGAAGCCTTTAAGGTTGGCTGAGATGAGGCCCATGCACTTTCCTCCCCAGGCCCAAGCTGGAATGTGTTTAGATAAAGCACATGGGTGTGAGGATCATTAGGACTGGCCTGGATATGGGCCGTGTAATAAGCACACCCTTTAGTGTCCCCTTCCCCTGGGCCCCCATGATAAACGCAACTGCTGTTTTACTGTCTGGACCTTTTAATTAAGGTCGTAAAGAAAGATCCTGCAGTGATAGCTAATAGCACTGTAGCTAGTTACTGTGAACCCAATGGAGGCTGTTGGTGACTGTGTGGGGTTCTGTAGCAAGCAATTATTCAAACTGCTCTGTGGTGCACAAGTACTCATTGGGAAATGAGTTTGCCTGTAAAGTTGGTGATAGCTTTTAATGAAGAACAAATCTAATGACTGCCCCCCACTTTACACATGGTGCTGTGTGTAATTTCATTATAACAGCACAACAAAAACAATCAAATGGAAAATATGATGTTATTTCATCAGCTTATTAGTTCCGATGTAATGACTTTAGATGCTTGCTAATAACGTTTGTGCATTAAGTAATCTGTTTACAGTTGAATAACCAGTTGATTGCGTCTGCCATGCCACACTATGTAATACCAACAGGGATGGGGAATTGCACCCAAAAGAGCAACTAAGTGAAGAGATTGTAGACCAGATTAAAAAGCAGATCTCAGGATCTCCAATGGAGCGCTCCTGTCCCAACAGAGGGAGAGAGTCTAGCCTACTTCGAAAGCTGATCCACATATTTCAGTTTCCACACAAATGGCCCAAAAATCAAGAACACGTGGTGCTTTGGAGAGAAACATTCAACCCCCACAATAAAAAGGAAAAGAAAAAGAGAGAGAGAAAAGCAAGCGCCTGCCTCACATCTGCCAAGACAAACAGAAAGAAGAAGTGGGGGCTGCGGATAGTAAATCTTTAGTCTAATGAATGAGCACTCCCCAAAATATGTCACCCATTGGCCCTGCACGTTGTCAACATTCAACTCCAGCCACATTGGAGGCTTTTGTTCTCTCCTCTCTCCCCCCCAACACTCGGGTCAGCCCAAAGAAACTCTTTCCTTACTGCTGTCGTTCCTCTATTGTCCTGCTAGCATGCGTCATCAACAACTCTCAGTTTAAAAAAAATAGCTTTCAGCCTTGTGTCGCTGAGCCTAACTCTACACAAAACCTAGTTAACTTTTACTGACACCAAAGCAAAGAACAGTGCCTGACGAGGCACTGTGCCTCTGTTTGTGCAGAACAGGTTTGAAATGTTACCTAAATGAGACACAAAAAAGTGTTTGCTTAGCATCTGGCAGATACTCCTAAGAACTAGATGAAGAGAAAGAGGGGTGGGGTGGGATAAATAAAGATTGATTGATACAAAAAGATAGCGTTTAGAGAATATTAAATTGCAATTGGCGGGACAGTAATCTCCCAGTCGGAGGATATGAAAAGAAGGCGTAGACCAGGAGACGCTTTTGTGCAACTTGAAAAACAAGTGATCAGGTATCAGGGCAGCATATGCCAGACGTGTGTCCGTCAGGGAGGCGGGCTTTGGCTCGGTCACACCATGAATGTGAGGCAGGACCCAGTGTAGGAGCGCCTGTGATCTTTGTGACCAGCCCTGCTCTGTTCCTCCGTGAAACGCTAGACTACTGTGAGTCTGTTTAGGAGACCCAGAGTCAATTAGCCTCGCAGCACACAAAGCCAGGCGCAGTGCTCGCAGACGGATACCTTTGTAGTGTTTGTCAGCACTGCTCTAATTTACAGAGCTGACAACACGCTGCCTGCAGACAGTATCGATGAGATGTTCCTGATTTTTGAAGCTCATGAATATTTGATGTGAGAAACAACATCTACTACTGCTACAAGCCTAGTTCAAAAACTGTAGCTACTGCACTGAGGATATAAGGTTTTCTCTCTGAGTCCCTCTATAGAAATCTTTCATTTTTATTCTCAGGGCAAATCATCCCTGCACATTTAGAGACCATTTTACACTGTGTGGTTTCTTTGTGAGAGCTGCTCTTCAAGATGAAGCAGGACATCTAAAAGCATCTTTTCAAATCGGAGAAAGTCAACAAGGTAAATGGTAGCGGCGCACAGCACATTCCTAACAAGACAAGGACCTTGTATACAGCTCCTAGACACCATTACCAAGTCAAGGAGCTCTTTCAATACCTCAAAATGTGAATGGAGTCCCCGGGGGCACTTAACAAGATGCACCCTGGGTAGATGCAGAGGCTGTAAAGATGGGCTGGCAATCCAGAGAAGACAATCAGAGCTGATCAGAGACAAGAGGACAGCAGACAAGCTTTCTGCTGCAGAGGGGCTCACAGTTTACACTGTTTCATGTGATGGAAACAACTCTGAAATAAAAACAAGAGATTGTTAAAAAAAAGATTGCAACGTCATGTGACACACTCGCATGGTCAGAAATAACACACACCAGCCTGTACACTGTCTCCTGTGTAAAAGTCCTCGTTTTTTGACCCACCGTATAACCTTCAATAACAGTCACTTGTGCACTGGTCTGTGTTTCTATCTGTTCATTACCCAGGTTGATCCAAACACGCCATTTCTGTATAGAGCTTGCACACTGGAAGCACACTATTGTAGCATTTTGTTAGATAAAAGATGCCGTGGCCAAACCAGGCAAACAAAGACGCAGTGTGTCAGATGTCTTTGACTTTTTTGAGGGTTTGGGTTGTTGTTCCTCTTGATAACTGCAAAAGTACATAAAACATAATATCATGCTCAGCCACTTTCTTCAAAACTAAAATAGACGTCATGACAAATGTCCATGTATCCAGGGGAGACAAAGATTCAAATGTGCAGTTTGCATAGTTGCAGACGTGTCACCATACTCTGCGCTCCTTCTTTCTGTCCGAGCGGCAGCATTGGTCTTCACTGTGACAAACTAAAAGAGACCCGCTCTTCCTCTGGGCAGAAACAAGGTTTAAAAAATGTTAGATCTCGCTTTATGCTACAGAAACAGTAAACATCCCAGATTAAAAGAACATACCTTGTTGGTACACATTTAAAGGAATTTGTTCAATTAAAGATATTTCATTATTCAGTTTCTTTCTAAGCATGAGTTACAAGTTCAACTAGCTTAGCTTAGTTTTGCTCAGGATAAAGACACCTGACTATACCTCACTATAACACTCATTGATATTTACATTATTTGATTGCTCCGTTTATTAATCAGTGATTTAATTTACAATTAGCGAGTGTTAGAGAGCGTGACGTGTTGGAACGATTCATTAACAAAACAATTGTCTTATTTTGACGGTGAGGTAGCCAGATATTGTATATTATCTGTTTACTTTTGGATTTCCCAAATGCTGAACTGTACCTTTAAGAGTCAATAGTTTATTTAACGATTAGACACTAGCACCTGGAGTGCACAGCGAGCTTGTGGCACTCCTCAGGGATCAGAGGTTTGCCCAGGCTGAATTTCAAGCTAAATGCTAAATGCTAACGTTACCTCCATCATGGAGCCATTGCGTGCTCACCTCCAATAAATGGGGAAATACAAATGCTCCAGCAACAGTTATACTTTAGACAGAAGTGTGCTGACTGTTTTGTGTCATCAGTTTGTGATTTTAACTTTAGTGTTTCACCATGACAATATACCCCTTAAACCGTACATGTTATTTACAGTTTGCTGTGGAAGAACTTCACTGGCCTTCTGTTGGACCTCACCTGTGGTTCTTAAAAATATAATCTGTGCAACGTTTGGGTCTTTAAATACTCCTGGCCCTATACACTCTGCTTATTAGCTGCCTGCAAGGGTGTAAATGTCCTTTAATGCGTGCCATGATGGTCATGCTCTTAGTATTTATTAGGAGCTTTAAATTAGACATTTCATTATAGTAACAAACAACACTTGAACAGATGATCATCTGGTGATGCTTCACATTTAAATGTGAACTCGTGCCATCCCTGGCCATGCTTGGAGGGTGGAGGAGACCCCCTCTCTCTGAGCCCAAATCCCTTCCGTCTTGCGCGAGCTAACAGCATGGTAATGAGATGGTGGCAGATGCTCGCGTGCCTTTACAATCCTCCTGACCCCGACACACACCGACCCTCCTCCTGCTGCAGAGAGGTGCTGAGTTCTACTTACAGGCAGTAACACAGATTAATAATAACAATTTGTTTTAAGTTAATTCTTATTAAAAACCCTTGTAGCTTTCGGTTGTTTTCCTATCCTCACTTTATTTCCTGATCCTCCATGGCTCGTGTAAATCTCAATACGTTTGCTTTCTTGACATAATAACTTGGAGTTTAGAAAAAAACTGATCAAAACAGGGAGCACAAATATTTCCATTTTCTAATAAAGTGCACACACGGCACTTACCACAACCGCCCCGCCTGCACACCCCTCTCTGTGTGCGCCGCCCTCTCCACCTGCTGGGCTGCCTTTGTCGTCGGTGTCTCCTCCTTCATTTCATTGACAAAGTTGCTGAGCCCGTCGCCCTGCACCCCCCCACTCCCATTCAAAATCCTTTTAGTGCTCTTCTGGTCCCCAAGGACTGACTGAGCTTCCACCACATCACCCCCAGCCAGCCTCCGTCCAACTGGCCGCAGCCCCCCCCCCCGAGTCAAACACATCTCTGCAGCACGAGACATTTAATGAACATGGGCTTTGTCCGAAATAACGTGATAGCAATACAACAACCTCATGTTATCATCATCATCATAGTTTCCTGATCATTTGTATTATTCTATCATACAGTAACAGTGGGGGGGGGGCATTTGGCATGCAGCCACACAGTGTCACACACGGCACTTTTGGCTTGAATATGTGTATGTGTAACGGGTGGGATTGTTATTTATTTGCAAAGGAAACGTGATTTGCGCGCGTTACTCTCCCCCATGATGCCATTAGCGCACCATCAGCTCCTCGCCGGGGGTGGGGTGGGGAGGGGGGGTGCAGCTCGGTGAGCAGGGGCACTGGCCCGTGGCTAACGTTGTTATTTGTTATGCGACTCAGGAATCAGTTTTTCTCTTGTAGACGTCCAGGGCGGCGTGTCTGCTCCCATGAGAGAGACTCAGAGTTGTCACTGCATGGATAGAGCTGGGCACCGTGCGTAATGGTTCTGTAGATGCGTAATGGCCTGATACAACTGACTTTTCTGCCTACAAGCGTTGCAAGTTACAAAACACATGTAGGCTTTTGTTCTGACAGGGAACAGTGCAGTGAGTCCGTTTACATCTGCATGCAAAAATCCTCGAAGCTAAATGTCAATAAATATGATCATGTGAACATTTTGAGGACTATCTCCGATCTCAGAGGACACTTTGATAGACATCATATCTTTCCATATCATACTTTATAACACTACAAACAAAATGTAGGGGTGGTCGCCCTGGTGATGGACATCGGACACTAATGTCATGATAAAAACGAAATGTGCATCATTTTAAAAGTGTGGACTGAATGGACAATTTGCCCTTGTTGAGTCTCTCAGCATGATGTATGTGTGTGTGTGTGTGTGTGTGTGTGTGTGTGTGTGTGTGTGTGTGTGTGTGTGTGTGTGTGTGTGTGTGTGTGTGTGTGTGTTCAGCTGATGTCCATGGGTTTCTCAGAGGCAGATGGCGCTGCGCACAGCCTGTTCCCACGGGTCACACGCAGGAATTTAAAATGCAGATAAAATCCATCACAGAGACCGTCCTCTCAGAGATGCGGCTCCAGATAATTTGCTCTGTTGAAACCAATCAGCGCTGCGGTTATCAGATATGGCTCACACTCCAAATGAAGCTTATTGAGAATATAGATAAAGAATCTGCGCAGCGCTACTCATTACTTTTCCAATGATTTGGGGAAAGGGAATCTGGGGAACCTTCAGAATGTGACTGCAGTCTGACACGCTGATGAGGATGTGCTATAGAAATGTTTGCTGTGATGAACTTTACACATTTCAGAGCAGAGAGCGGATTAATATGTGCCATAAAAACACTGATCAGCCTCTGTCATCTCTCCTTTTTTCATCCACTGAATCAGATCAGCTTATGATACATCCAAATAAAGTCAATCCACAGAGCACCCATTGCTTCTCATAACTGCTGCACAGTAAACGCATAAGAGTGGGTAAGACGAGTCTTCCACAGCAATATGAGGAGGATATTAGATTTTATCTGACTTGAGCTAGGGCTAATTCTCACTTGGTGTTATTTGGCCGGGGGCCGTCTCTGAATGGAGGGTAATTGCCGGTTTGGGCTGTCGGAGGCCCGGCCAGATGGCCTGCTGTTTGGCTCATAAAGCTGCTCGCCCAGTTGTTTGCTCGCTGAGACACTCTGAGTGAGCGGGATGGTAATTTGGTCGGATCAAGAGATGTAGGCTTCCATACAACATTATTATGCATCAGGAGGAGGAGGGTGTTTGTGAAAAGAGCACACGTGGAGGGTCAGCTGAGCGGAGGGCAAACCACCACAACCCTTAGTGAGTGTGAGAATAGAGTTTATAGGGCAGAACAATCGAGAAACATCCCAGAACTTTTTTAACGTGTCATCACTCTTCATGAAATATTTGATGTCAAATGTGAATCAAGCAGTTGACAACTTTTTTTTCTGACATTAACTTAAACACACTTGATATCCCATATATCAAAATGAGACACCTTTTGTTCTTTGTAAGGGAGACAAAACATGGACTTATTGGCAAAAAACGATTAGATGGAATAGTCGTTTTATGCGTTTTTGCGCGCCCTTTGTGCAAAAAAAGGAAATGAATGCAGTAATATGGTCACATGATTATACAGTTGTGTAAACTAGCTGAGACATTGCTCTAGGGTATCAGAAACAAACAACTTTTAAAGATGTTCTAATGATAGAACAGTTGTTGGTTTGGTTGTGGTCGCATAACCACTCAGACTCATGGGCACACTTGGCTTCAGAAATGCCTTGCAGTGATTTAAAACATGTTCCTCGTGAGCCAGGCAGACGTGTATGTATTCAGATTTAGTGGCATGCGTTCACTGATGGAGAGGCATTTTGTTCATCATTTGCGCGCCCGGTGCGCACAAAGCAGAGCAAATACACAGAATGGAAAAAATGATATCTCATAAGCTCCAAAGAGAAAATTATGACTCTTAATTATTAGATTAAAAACACAATCCTGTAAAAAATAGCCTTGTTTTGGCTCTTGGCTATCACACATAATCGACGTTAAAAAGTCATCACAGAAATATTTTTCTATCATTGTGTTTGCTTTTAGAGTGTGCGCCGGGCCACAGGACAACTTTGTGTTTTACCCGCGCATAATAAAAGCCGCCCTGGCACACTTTGTGAATTGCTACCATAACAATGTAAGTCTGCCGCGGGTCAGGGTGCCGTTATGTTAAAAAGTGGCGGAGCCCGGAATATTTCCTCCTCTGGCCCATTGTTGTGGCACACTTTTGATTCTGGCTGTCTTCTGTGCTAGAGGGAGGCGGGAGAGACGGGGCTGCCATCAATAGTCTCTCCTGTGCGGCTTGAAGGAGGCCATTCTGGTGATTTAGGGGGAGAGGGAGCGGGGGGGGGGGGGGGGAGTACTTTTGTGTGGAAGAGAGACGCAGTTTGGGTGCGGGGCGGGCAGAGCGCACAGAGCGAGGCGCGCGCACACACTCCCTCCTTCTCTCTCTCGCTCACACACTCACTCTCTCTCTCTCACACACTGAGAGAAAGCTGCGTCTTTTCTTCTCGGATACACACACTCTCACTCATTCAGTGGCGCGCACACACACGAGGAAACGGACGTATGCAACTGATCTGTCTGCAAGGATATCGCCACTCTCTGCTTTTGTGTGCTTTTCTTTTCCAAAAGAGGACATTTTACTAATTTATTTATCTATTTATTTATTTATATTATCGTTTTATTAGCTATTTTTTTAGTTTTCTTGCGGGAGTGAGCAGCAGCGGAGGATCTAACATTCAACATGCCAGACGCCTAAGAAAACTCCCCCCCCCCCTCTCTCTCATCGGACTTTCCCTTCTGTGGAAAATACTCGCCACAGTGTGTGCACGGAAGATGAGGGGAACAATGAAACAAACCAAAGGAATTATTTTCTCCTCGGCACTGTTCAAGCTTCTCCTTTTGGTCGCGATTACGCGCGGTGCCACCGGTAAGACTTTGAAATATAAAGTTTATGAGGAGCAGAGAGTGGGGACGGTGATTGCACGGTTAAAGGAAGATGTAGCCGGGGTTTTATCCAAATTACCGGGTTCCCTGACCTTTCGGTTCCGCGCAATGCAACGAGGGAGTACGCCGTTCCTCTCTGTCCGGGAGGAGGACGGGGAGATCAGCATTGGCACCAAAATCGACCGTGAGAAGCTTTGTGAGAAAAATGTGAACTGCTCGATAGAATTTGATGTGGTCACACTCCCCACGGAGTACCTGCAGCTGTTCCATGTGGAAGTGGAGGTGCTGGACATCAACGATAATTCCCCCCACTTCTCCCGCGCCATTGTCCCTATTGAGATCTCGGAAAGCGCATCCGTGGGGACCCGCATCCCGCTGGACGGTGCAGTGGATGCGGACGTCGGGGAAAACTCCCTGAACACATATTCCCTTACACCCAATAACTTCTTTAAGATCGAGGTGAGGACACGGACGGATGGGGCCAAGTACGCAGAGCTGGTGGTGATGAGGGACCTGGACCGGGAGGTGCAACAAAACTACCAGCTCCAGCTAACGGCCTCCGATAATGGTGTTCCTCCAAAGTCTGGCTCCACTTTGGTCAAGATCAGCATCTCGGATTCCAACGACAACAGCCCAGCCTTTGATGAGCAGGCATATATGATCAATTTTCTGGAAAACTCTCCCCTAGGGACTCTAATCATTGATTTAAACGCCACAGATCCAGATGAGGGCACTAATGGGAAAATAGTATACGCGTTCAGCAGCCATGTCTCACCAAAGATCTTGGAAACCTTTAAGATAAACCCAGAAAGTGGCCACATTACCCTTATTAAAAAAGTGGACTTTGAAAGCACTGCTTCCTATGAGCTGGATGTTCAAGCTCAGGACCTGGGCCCTAATTCCATCCCTGGACTTTGCAAAATTGTTGTTAAAGTGGTGGATGTAAATGACAACAAACCAGAGATAAACATCAACCTGATGACGCCTGGCAAAGAGGAAGTGGCCTACATTTCAGAGGGGGCCCCAGTGGACACCTTCATAGCTCTGGTTCGTGTTGATGACAGCGACGCTGGGCTGAATGGGGAGGTGGTGTGCCGGCTGCACGGCCATGGACACTTCAGACTCCAGAAGACCTACGAGAAGAACTACATGATCCTCACTAATGTATCGCTGGACCGGGAGAAGAGGTCAGAGTACAGTCTGACCGTCATAGCAGAGGACCGGGGCTCCCCCAACCTCTCCACCATCAAACACTTCACCGTTCAGGTGTTGGATGAAAACGACAATCCCCCACGTTTTGAAAAGAGCCGCTACGAGGTCTTTAAATCAGAAAACAACTCTCCTGGAGCATACCTCATGACCCTGGTGGCCTCAGATCCAGATCTGGGCACCAATGGCCAGATTACCTACAGCATCGTAGACGCTCTGGTTCAGGGGAGCCCCATCTCCACCTATGTCACCATTGACCCTTCTAATGGCGCCATCTATGCCTTACGCAGTTTTGACCATGAAGACGTCAGTCGGATCGCCTTCACCGTTCAGGCCCGTGACGGGGGGAACCCAGTGCTGTCCACCAACACCACGGTCCTCTTGACTGTTCTGGATGAAAACGACAACCCGCCCATAATCCACTCCCCCTCCCTCCGGAATCACACCGCCGAGCTGTCCGTGTGGAAGTATGCATCACCTGGTCAGCTGATCACGGTGCTCAAAGTCACAGACCGCGACGCCGGCACCAACGGAGAGATTAGCTGTGCCATTGTCGGTGGCAACGAGGACAGGCTCTTTGTGATGGACGCCAGGCGCTGTGAGCTCAGAACCAATGCCAGCCTGGAACAGGCTCCACGGGAAGTGATGGAAATCAGGGTGGAGGTGCAAGACAGGGGCACCATCCGCCTGGCCACAGGGGCCCTCTTCAGGCTGTCGCTGCAGGAGAACATGGACATCTTGCCCCCCCTCTACCCCACAGGCTCCAGTCAGGCCCAGCTGGATCTCTCCCTCATCGTCATCATCTCTCTGGGCGCTGTTTGTGCTCTGCTACTCATCGTCATGGTGATGTTTGCCTCTGCTCGCTGCAACCGTGAGAAGAAAGATCCGAGACACAACTACAACTGCCGTGTGGCTGAGAGCAGCTACCAGAACCACCCCAAGAAGCCCGCCAGGCAGATCCACAAGGCGGACATCACCCTGGTCCCCACGGTCAATGGGACTCTGCCTGTGAGAGCCCACCCTCGCTCCCCATCAGCCTCCCCCGCCCCCGACAGAGGCACCCTGGGGAGCAGGCAGAGCCACCACAGCCGCCAGTCCCTCAACAGCCTGGTCACCATCTCCTCCAATCACGTGGCGGAGAACTTTGCCCTAGAGCTGGCCCACGCCACGCCTCCTGTAGAGGTAAGACAATTGCTCTTTAGCTTCTTTCTTCAGAAATAGATGGTCTGTCATAAACACACAGCAATATGTGTAATGCATATTTTAAAACCTACCCATAATGCAACACCTTTGTCCAAAATACTTGACCATGCACATTTGTTATCTATTTTTCAGTATTTGTTCTGAATGTATACCATATTAAGTTACATTTAGCTCTATGTGTCATGTTTTTTTTTTTACCATCACATTCAATAGCATGTTGCAATGTCATGTCATCCCCTACCACTTCCCCTAACCCCCCCCCCCCAACATTGTCTTGTGGCCTTGCTTGTTTGGGCTCCATTCATTTTCCCCTCCTCATTTTTTCCTTTTATTTTTGTCTTTCTTTCCTTTTCTGTCTTTTTTTTTTCCTCTTGGGATTGTAGCAAGTCTCACAGCTTCTGTCCATGCTCCATCAGGGCCAGTACCAGCCACGACCCAGCTTCAGAGGCAACAAATACACCAGAAGCTACAGGTAATGCACACACACAAAACTATGCGTCAAACTAAGCCATTTTTATCAGACACGGCAGAGAGAGTATGGTCAACATTCTGGGATGCTCTTTTGTACCCCTTACAATTATTGCCACATGAATTTGTCTGTTGTCACCATTTCACATATTTCCTGAAACCCATACCCAGTAGGTTTAGGGTTTAGTGTCAAACTGTATGCTCAATAACTTAATATTTGCATAATTTTATGTAAAACCTCTTTTGCAGAGCGCACTCTGGCACTCTGTGCACCTTATTATCTATATGTACCATGGCATTTCCCTAAATGTTTGATAATCTTATTGCCAATGTGTTTCCAGCCCTCTGTGATAAATGTCTGATGGCCTGCCTGTCTTTCTGCAGATACGCGCTGAATGAGATGGATAAGTTCAGTCTGAAGGACAGCGGGCGGGGGGACAGTGAGGCGGGGGACAGCGACTACGAGCCTGGCCGGGAGTCCCCCATGGACAGGCTCCTTGGTGAGGGCTTTACTGAGATATATGCCCCTGATGGCCAGCACAGAACGCATGCAGGTACACCCCTGGCCCCCCCATCCACCACACCCCACAATACCTTCATACCTCATCATTGTCCATCATGTGGTCGCACCAATGTTCCCACTGTCAGCAGTTTACAAGGAGTCAGTTGATTAAATATTCATGCATTGTGGGTTTTCAAAAGAAAACTATAAATAAATAAAACCATAACAAAGAATTTACTAATCAGGAACATTTGAGCAACGATTATAGGACAGTTAATCTCATTATTGAGTAATCTACTGAACAGTTTGACATATAACTAATTAATCAATATCTTTATAAATCACACATCAACATATCAATGACAATTTGCCACACCCCAGGAGACGTCTCTAACCCAACAAGATATGCAGTGTATTCTTATGTAAGATATGGAGAAGTATGGGCCTAGATTTGTCTCATAAATATTTGTGTGAACATAAAAATAATTTGTGTGTAAATATGTGATTTGTAAATGTAAAACACAATCCACAAATGCATTTAAAAGATTTGCAAACTCACAAATAAATTTGCAAATGTAAAACGGATCTGCAAATACGCAAAATATTTTCACAAATAAAAAAAGATCTGTGAATATCTCTTTAACATTTACAACTTTCGATCAGGCATTTGTGAATCCATTTTGTATTTGTCAAAATGTGTCTTTTTACACACACAGAGTTTTGAGACAAACTTTCCGCTGGTCTCGACCGAAATCTGCTCGTGTTATTTTCGGAAACCACGTGTACTTAGGCTACGCCACTTTCAAAGTTACAAAGCACTTCTCATCTCATTAATCGGCCTAGTTTTACCTTACCAGTGCAGTGGTAAGGTAATCTGTAGAAAAGCACCGTATTTAGGTCAGCCTTCACAGTAAGGCTACATTAAATGTTGTAATATTCATTGTGTATACTGTATATGTGTATATACTTCCTGTGTATTGCTTGTAGCCCCCCGGGACCTGAAAGTGGCGTATAACATGATGGTGATAAAGAATGCACCTAACGTACCGCTGTTCATTAAAGTAATACAAAAACGGCACATTAAACAAACCATCATGCTCTTACTTTGAAACCTTGAAATCCGGAAATGTCATCATCAGCAGGCCATCACGTGGTTTCCGAAAATAACTGAGTGACACGAGTAGATTTCGGTCGAGACCGGCAGGAAAGTTTGTCTCAAAACTCTGTGTGTGTAAAAAGACGCTCCACAAGCAGAGATTTGAGATCCACAAGAGCATTTTTGGTGGACAAATACAAAATGGATTCACAAATGCCTGATCGAAAGTTGTCGATGTTAAAGAGATATTCACAAATTCCTTTTGTTTATTTGTAAATTAATTATAGTATTCACAGATCTTTTTTTTATTTGTGAAAATATTTTGCGTATTTGCAGATCCGTTTTACATTTGCACATTTATTTGTGAGTTTGCAAATCTTTTAAATGCATTTGTGGATGGGGTTTTACATTTACAAATCACATATTTACACAAAAAAAATGTTTATGTTCACACAAATATTTATGAGACAAATGTAAGCCCATAGAGAAGCAACACATTTTGGGATGCAGATAACTGGGGCCCCCTCTGAAAAAAAATGTAAGGCTTGCGTATTAGCAAATTATTAATATATTAGATTTGAAAGAAATCTGAACATCTGAATAAAAAAATTGGTTCTAGAGCACCCTCTATAGATTTTAAAACTTATTGCAACAGGATCCACAAATCCACATGACCAGGTGACAAAACTTACACACACCATGAGAAGTGTGATCCATACACAGGATGACAAACTGCATTTCCAAAGAGCGAGTGCCATTCATTACTATTGATTTGCTGCCTGTTACCAAAACACAGTTTGAACTCTTTTGGCATGCCTCTATGTTCTGCATTAACAGAAGCTGCATGTGCATTGGAGGTTTGTGCATGAACACACTGAGCTCCACCTCACTGTCACTAAGTTATTGAGCTATCGCTCCAGATAGCTCCTCTCATCCTCTTGCACAGCCACCCATCTCTTCTCCCTACTGTCTCAGTGCATGGAGTTTCTCTCTTCTCCACAGTGGAGTTAAGAAGGACCAACTTTGAGCACTTGTTAAACATTGATTGACCCTACCGATTCAGAAATATTGTACCTACCGAGCAAACTCTGCACACATTGGTGTCTCAGCCTGTCTCCAGTAACGTCACACAGGTCTCTGCAGACTCTTTTATCTCACCCCAGAGCTCCCGCTTCTTTCCAGCCAGCTTCCCACACAGCCATCACTCCACACTGCGTTTGAGCTACATCCCAATTAAAATCAGCCAGACGGGCAGACAATCTCATCACTAACACCTCCTCCCTCCCGTCCTCCGTAGCTCTGCTCGTTAGTCAATCTCCTTTTCCCAACATTCAAGCCTTCACTTTCAGGCTTTTAATTGCCATGTGACGAATAGTTGCTATGGAGTTGCACTAGTGATTAAGCCCTGAAGAGCATAATTACATCTCAAAGCTCACCTTTCTCCTCCTGCATGCTCACCCCGCCTCCCGCCCCCTGTCCACTGCACCGTGGATGATTTGGAGCAGCGTTTAGTCGCTGCCCTGTCATTATGGCTGGGTATGGTAGCCCTCTCAGCTCAGGGAAGAACGAGGTAGAAACTCTTTGTTTGCACCCTGTCTGGATGCAGAAGATTTTATACACAATAAAATGTGCCTCCAGAGTTGAAGCATTACAACACTCATTCTCAAATGCTTAAAGTAATATGAAATCAAACTAATACACTTTGAAAAAATTCCATAGTCTGCTTTTTAGATTTATTTATTTATTTTCTTTCTGAGAGAGACATGAGAAGATCTATATGACTTTCCTGTCAGTGTATGAGGTACAGAGCTGAGGCCTGTACTACGAATCCAGTTCAACATATGTTTGAGTTATCTGGCTTAAAGGGGACCTATCATGCAAAATGCACTTTTGTACGTCTTTTATACATGAATATGTGTCCCCGGTGTTCCAGGGAACTCACCAAGTGTCAGAAAACACAACCCTCTCTATTTTCCTCCATACCCAAATCTCTAAAAAAGGGGCTGCAACGGATCTGATAAAAACTGATCCAGATTTGAACACTGTCCTGACGTCAGGACGGTGGCACTACGGCTATTGGGCCAACTCCACCAATCAGGAGGAGACAGCCACGGCCATTGCCGTTCGAAAGCGCTGGAGACGCTGTAGTACATATGCCAGGCCAGTAGATGGTGCTGTTCTGCCCTTATCTGCCCTTACACAAACAGCTAAAAAATGTCAAATTGAGCAAAATGAGGCATGGCTAAAATGCATGATCTGTTTGGTATTTTGAGAAAAAAAAAAGTATAAATATGCCTTATATAGGTATGGTCCTACACTATATTATTCAAATATAGCATGATAGGTCCACTTTAAAGGTGGGGTAGGTAATTTTGGAGAAACCAGCTCGAGATCGCTAGAATTTGAAAATACACAGCCGGAACAAATCTGCCACTTCCTTACAGAGGCCCTCCTCCAACACACACGAACGTGCACATGACCAATGAGGGCATTACGGCTTCCACAGATGACATTTTTTTATGGATTTTTTGTCAAAGCACTTAAGATATTCATTGCTATCGGGATGTTAAGAGCATTCCATGGAATATAACAAAAAGTGTATCTCGAGCCGGTTTCTCAAACTTACCTACGCCACCTTTAACTAACCCAAAACAAACGCGATCTCGCTAAACGGTCCTACGACGCTGGTTATCAACTCGGTAACTCAAGCCAGGGTTTCTCTGTCCGGCTGAGAGCGCATTCATGTGAAAGGGGCGGGGTTAGCAACATTTGACCAATCACAAACATGGCCAAGCGTACTGACAGCGCAGCGTCATACTTCCTGAATGAAAAGTAAACTATCACGTTAGACAAATATGAAGAAGTTAAACTTTAAACATCCATGACTTAAACACTTTATCCAGGATAAAAGCAACACCTTGCACAACCTGCAAGGTGAATACAGAACAGCTGGTAAAAAAAAAAGTCTTTGAATGCGTACATTAACAGGTTTATGATATCACTGCCCCGTCTAAGACACGAGTGGATCTGACTTTAATTACATTTGAGTGTTTCGTCAACTTAATGTGTTACTTAAAATAATACTTCTGCATACAGTATGTGACACTGTGAGTGTTGCACGGCCAGATACGGCTCAAGAAGCTGACTCAGATAAGGAAATATATGATACATTATGATGTGATATGATATGAATGATAATGGGACACATCGACGTCTGCACTCATAGGACTGTACGTAATGTTACTTTGATCCGGTTACTTATTTTGTGGCAGATATTTAAGTAAGCTTTCTTGACGCTAATGTTATAATAGTCAGATTGCTCTGAAGATGGGAGGGGATATTCTATTAATTTTCACGTTCACAGTCAGTTGATTTTTGCCGGCCGTCTTTCCTGCAACGGCAGTTTTTCTGTATTTCCTTTATCCTGTAATATGACTTGATCGCTTTAAACTCCGCACACTGAGCTCTGATTGGTCAGCAGGCGGTGCTTTCACTGAGTTGATCCCTTATCTGGAGCAGGTTTGCCGTTCAGCATAAGTTACCATGGAGATCTACCCCGGTAAGAAGAGAACCAGCGTCGTAGGACCGGAAACCCAGAGTTAACCCTGAAGTTACCTCGCTAAGCGAAAATCCGGCTTCGTAGTACAGGCCACTGGAGTCACAATGTGGTTAGCCTAGCTTAATAAAAACACTGGCAGCAGGGGAAACAGCTAATCCTGTAAAAAATATACCCCCTAAACCTCTAAAGCTTATAATGAATACACTGTACCCCCCTTTTTAAATAAAACATAAACAGTAAAATGTGCTGGAACTTATTCTGGGCAAATAGCTTCAGATTGTTTTTTTAATTTTGTATTCTGTCTGATCAAACACAAGATATAAGATGCTTATTAGGGAACTTTAAAGGATTTAGCAGACTTCTGTTCTCACTGCTTGGCGTCTGAATGCTAAGCTAGTCTTCCTCCTCAAACTCTAAACTAAAGTAGAATTTGTGTAATTTTCTGAATCAGTCAGTAAGTCAGCTGAATTGACATTACAGTCAGGCAGGCAGGTTTCACTTAATGTTCTTGTTTCTTCTTCTTTTTTACACTCAAATCATTTGGGTTAAATCTTTCATTTTTACCCTTTCATCAGCAGGGCAGCCAATCAGCCGGGGCCCCGCACTGTTTTCTTCCCTTTCAGTGCACCCAAATGCACTTTTCATCTGCTCTAAGATGTATAATAAATGTTCCTTTCATGTTAATGAGGGGATAATGAAGTCCCTCAATAGCACGACTGAAAAGCGCTGCACTCCTTTAATGAAGGCTTTAAGTTGGCATATTTGATTTGTCTAATTTATTCTTCAGAGATTTTCTATTTGAAGATTTAATATTGAAAAGATCGACTTGAAAGGGAAAAATGCAGGGCTTTTAGAGGAGGAGTAATTCTGAATGGGTAATAGGCATTGATCGGCCTTGCTGAATTGTCTGTGTGGTAAATACATTGGAGGTACTGTAAAAGGCAGCCTCCTGCAGAGAGCCTTTCAGACTCATTAGTGCATATTTCCACCATGTTTCCAGAGACAGCAGCAGAAACACCTGAGGAGAGCTAACATGAACATACACGTAAAAAAAAAGAAGATACAGGATAATGGCTGTTAATGGGCTTTTAAGCGCAGCGTGGTAGAATAATTTACTCCGTCCATATAAGAAGAATTTGATATGATAGTTGGTCTAAAATCAACAAATATTGAGATCCACTGTTTTCACTAGTCAGAATACCTTTATTCGTCCCACAGAGGGGACATTTACAAGGCCTCTGCATTTGACCCATCCTAGTGTCAGGGCTGTGATCATGTACGGCCCCCGGGGAGCAGTGTAGGGAACGGTGCCTTGCTCAGGGACACCCTTGTAGCACGTGGACTTTCTGGGACTTGAACTGGTGACCTTCTAGTTCCAAAGCCAAGTCCCCAGACTTTTCCCAGTCCATTTGTTTCCACCTTTTTAGAAATCATGACGAATTCTTGCAGTTCCTTGTCACGAGTTGTCACTTTAAAGGCTCACATACACCTGCATGGCACATACAAAACATAAACAATTGCTGAATCAACTTAAAGTGTAAATACAGCTGAAACAATTAGGCAATTATTGTTTTAGTTGTGTAATTAACCAAAATGACAGACTGTGAGGATGTGTGCTCCTCCCTGAATCACAGCTCAGTATTCTGATTACTTGATTACTATTCTGATGATATGTATTCCCTCTCCCCAGCCATGAGGCTGTGCACAGAAGAGTGCCGTGTGCTGGGTCACTCAGATCAGTGCTGGATGCCCCCCCTGGCCTCCCCCGCCTCGTCCTCTGACTACCGCAGCAACCTCTACATCCCCGGGGAAGAATCCCACCAAGCATGCGACCCCTCCCAGGAAAAGACCCCGCAGCCCTGCACCGACACCGGCCCCACCCGGAACCAAAGCTTCTCCACCTTCGGCAAGGACCTGGGGGGTGAGGAAGACAGAGAAGAGGTGGAGGGGGGGGCTTGTGTGGGCGAGGCCGGAGATGAAGACTTGTGTGGGACCACCTCTCTGCTGTCAGAGATGAGCAGTGTGTTCCAGCGGCTGTTACCCCAGGGGCTGGATTCCTACGTCCAGGTCAACGAGAACCAGAAGGGGACTGGTCTCAGCGAGGTGGGGGTACCAATGACTGGATCTTTAGACCGCAGGAGGGGCCATCTTCCTGGCAAGCCCAACCCCTCCGTCCACCAGCAGGGCGTAGCAGCCTGGGCCGCCAACACCCACTTCCAGAACCCGGGCAGCAGCATTGGGCCATCCAGCCCCCACCAGGGGGGCAGCTACCACACCCTCAAACCCAGCACCAAGCTCAGCTCCCAGAGCGGCCACAAGGGCACACAGGCCCCCAAAAACAGCCCCCAGAACAGTGGCCACACACCCAAACCCCATAGCAGCCCCCTCCTCACGGCACTGGTCAGCCCCACTCTGGTGCACCCCTCACCCGCCCCGGTGCCGGTGGCGCTCTGCCCCTCCTCCAAATGGCTCCCGGCCATGGAGGAGATCCCGGAGAACTACGAGGAGGACGACTTTGACTCGGGGCGCGGCCCCCTGCAGGGCAGGCGCTGCGACAGCAGGCACGAGCTGGTGGACGCCAGCGAGCTGGTGGCAGAGATCAACAAACTCCTGCAGGACGTCCGGCAGAGCTAGGCCTCCTGTTTCATTCTCATCCTCTTTATTTATTCACCACCCACGTCTGCTTTCTTTACTTCAGAATGAAAGTGAGGGACGATGGGTGGCAAAAGATGGACAGAAAAAATACCTGCAATTGTCGTTAAAGTTGCATTTCTAATGTAATAACTGTGTTTTGTGAATGCTAATTATCCCAAAAATTGTTTGTAATTGCTGGTTTGGTACACAATGTACACTATGTGACTGTATTTATCTTTGTATTTTAAAAATACATTTGTATACTTATATTTATAAAAGAAAGTGTATATAAACTTAACATAAAATTCTATTTTTATATTTTTAATGCATGTTGATTACAAAAACGTTGAATCAAGACTTTGACATGCGATTTACATTCTACATATTTTAATTGTCTTTTGTATTGTGGTTCTTTTTTATTTATAACTATGATGTGTATACATGAATATATTAATGAATTAATGGACATGTGTCTGTGGATTATTCTGGGGATGGGGACAGTACACAAATAAAACACAAACATTACTCGGGTCTGACTGTGGGTCATACTTTGCTGCGGCACAGGGAGGTTTAACAGTATTTCATGTATTGGATTACCAAAAATAAAAAGGTTTACCCTTTAGTTCATGATCTTACATGAACAAAAGTTCACTCTGAAAGGAGGTCAATTGGGTCTTCATGGATTGTCTCATGTAAACGGAGGTTAGAATTATTCTACACTGTCAGAGAACTTTATTGGGTCTTTCTTTAGGCATCAAACCCACAATATGTAACAACAATAATTTATATTAGAAAGACAGGCTGCAACAACCAAGTGAAAAGGAGTTAACATCAAGAAGAAATGAGTGGCTCACAACATACTTTTAATGGAGGGATCTCATTCCACTGTGTGCATAAGTGTCCGTGTCTCCCGATCACACAGGACCGATGGATTCCCCAGAACCATCAGGAATACATATAAGACCTGATAGTTGTTCCAAAGTGTGGGACTGAAACCTCTGGGAGTCAGATTTGAGTTTCTGTCTGAGGATCTGAGCTGATGCTGAAATGATTACATTTAAACCAAAATCCAATTATTTCAAGCTGGCCTTTGATTATGAATTATTTATAAGTATATTTATTAATTGTACTAATTTTGTATAATTTATCTAAGTTTGAAAACGATATCCTATGTTATTAGTTTTGTGCCATGCATTTGAACTATATTACTGTTTATCATAGCTTTTAATTTAATATTGTGTTTCTATCTAAAATATTTATATCAATATAATGTCTCATGTGCACGTGTTTCACTTTTTCTATCAGTCAAATCACACACACCATATCAGGTCAAACACGATCCAGCGTTCAGGCAAATAGCCATCTTAATTAAAAATACTTATCAGGCCAAATGTTGTGTGGGGGTAGAAATTATGACTTTCTTGTGCAGTGTTGCAACATTTAGGCAGTGAACTGATTATTCAATCAACAGAAAACTTAAATATCATTAAATTAGATAAAGTCATTATTTCAATTATTAATTTATTTAAAGTTGTCACATTGGGCCCTATAAAATACTTTAAAATGAATGAATTAACATCATTTTAGTTCAGCTAATTGAATCATTGTTTAGTGATGTATCGCTGATATAATCATTAACTGCAGCCCATGTTGAGATGACCTGGTGAGTAGCATACACTGTGATGTTCTCTATGAAACCTAAGTCTATATGAAAACACTGTAGATACATAGAACCTACAGGTTTTACAATGACTAAACCCAGCACCAGGCTTCACCCTCATGGGCAGATTTGGTTTCTTGTCAGTGTACAATTTGTGCAAAATGCTCCTGTTCGTATGAGAAGCATTTCCACACAAACTGGATGATTGCTCTCAGCCCAGAGCAGAGAGAGGGGGTGGGGGTCTCTTAACATCTAGATAATGGGCGACACCTAGAGGTTCCTCTGGTGCACTGACAGCCAAAGACTCCAGCACTTAGCTCTTCCCTTCCCTCCACCAGCTCCAGCTCACAGAGCCCCCTGCAGGACAGAGCCCCCCCCCCCCCTGCAGGACAGAGCAGCAGCTGCAGGGAGCCTGCAGGGGATCACACACACGAGCTGTGAAATATATAGAAATTACATATAGACAAGACAAAAAGTAAATGTATAAAGTGGAGTAAACTTCATTTCCCCTACAGGACAGTAACATTGCTTTTGTCTCAGAAATAAAGACTATGAAGATAAGTAAGAACAATAAATAAATTATCAACACACCATAAATGTTCAATCAGCCATTAACCTGTTAAGCCCTGAGCCTGTTTTTCAGGTCTCAGGCTCGAAAATGACATTCCCAGAACAAATGACCATATCTTCCCTTCTAAAAGGGTTAAATTAATAATCTTTTTTCTCAAAGTAATGATAAACCTGTGAGTTGGATGTAGAAAAGTCAGAATCAATATAGATGTTTTTTATTTTAAAGAAAATTCAGATTGAACATAGTAAAAAACTGTATTATAGTGTCCGTCCAAAAATTCTTTTTTACTTATAGTGAAAACCACCCTTGGATGATGGGTTAGTAGACTAAAAGCTTTAGGAATCCAAAGTACAACATATAATACGTACCCTGTATCAAGATTGATGCAAAACAAGTGACATTTGACCTTTTTAGAGAGGTTTAGCAAAAAGAAACCACTTCTGGGGTCATTTGGGTGGATTTTCCATATCTCTGGCCCCCCTTGCTCGATTTTGATGGTTGACACCTCTTTCTGACCGTTAGAGCCAATAGAATTGAAGGGGGAGTCCCCCACACACACACGTTGTGAAGAGAAAAGGTGGGGGCTTCGCGCATGTAATTTTCAATCAGAGTGAACCTATCTCTAGCTTTGACATCTGGAAACGGAAAAGCAGTTTTAATGCTTATGGATTATCAGAAATCATTTCAAAGCATTAGCATTTGCAGCGTTTTTATCGTTTTAATGCCATTGAAGACCACTTTGGAGAAACTACAGAGCCAAGGTAAAAATGTTAGCATTTTTAGCTACCTAGCGTCACCTGTTTTGATGTCCGTTTTTGCTTATAACGTCGCAAATACGTATAATTCAGTGGTAATGTCGGTGTTAATAGATTCTGTGTCACCTCACGATGTGAATCGATGTGTTGGATGTGGTGAAAAGATAAATAATAAGGTTTTGTGAGTGATTTTCGGTGCAGTAAGGTGTTAGCATTTTTCGCTCGTTGCTAATTCAGATGCATTGTGGGTTTTCTTTAAAAAAAAAAAAAAAAATGATCAGTTAGATGAGTTTCTTCCTGTTACATGGATATAAAACATTCATAGTTTTATTAAATGAACATGCCCTCAGACACTGTTTCCTGTATGATGTTTCCGCAGTTCCCCGGTACCGGGGTCTCTCGGGCTTAACAGGTTAACATGTTATCGTCTGTCTATCGTGAGATGACACAGAATCGATGGGTACATACATTATCACTCTATGATAAGAACTTGCGACTTTATAAACAAAAACAGACATCAAAACATGTGGCGCTAGGTAGCTAAAAACGCTAACATGGCTTACCTGTGTCGTTGTCTGGTCAAAAGTGGTCTTCAATGGCATTAAAACGATAAAAACGCTGCTGAAGTTAATCCATAGGTTAATCCAATGTGTCTGTGTCCCTTTGAAATGATTTATGATAATCCATTAGCAATAAATCTGCTTTTCCGTTTCCAGATGTCAGAGCTAGAGTATAGGTTCGCTCTGATGCAAAACTGCATGCGCAAAGCCCCCACCTTTTTTTTTTACCATGTGTGTGTGTGGGCAAATACCCCTTCGATTCTATTGGCTCTAATGGTCAGAAAGAGATGTCAATCACCAAAATCGACCAATGGGTTCCAGAGAAACGGTAAAACCCCCATTTCCACCCAAATCACCTCAGAGGTGGATTTTTTTTTGCTAAACCTCTCTAAAAAGGTCAAATGTCTCTTGATACAGGGTACTTATTATATGTTGTACTTTGGACTCCTAAAGCTTTTAGTCTACCTTACCATCATCCAAGGGTAGTTTTCACTATAAGTAAAAAAGAATTTTTGGACGGACACTATATGTACTACATACTATATACTACATATGTTCAATCTGAATTTTCTTTAAAATAAAAAACATCTATATTGATTCTGACTTTTCTACATCCAACTCACAGGTTTATCATTACTTTGAGAAAAAAGATTATAAATTTAACCCTTTTAGAAGGGAAGATATGGTCATTTGTTCTGGGAATGTCATTTTTGAGCCTGAGACCTGAAAAACAGGCTCAGGGCTTAACAGGTTAACACATGGGCGTAGGAAGCATCCTGAATGTGGGGGGGACATTTTTAACGGGGGTGTGGGGGCGAAAAAAAATATAGATTTCCTGTATTCTGGTGCATTTTAACAGGTGGTTTGATACTTTTATGTGGCTATACTAGCATGAGGAAAATGATGGGTACATTTTGTAATTTCAGTAGTAAAGAAAGGAAACATATTTGATTATTAATTCAGAGCTGTCTTTGAATTAATAAAAAGCAGTTTAAATGCCCATTTTTTGTACATTTATATACAACAATAAATATTTGTGAGTGCATTGAGAGATATTGTTGTGGAGAGTCATTTATATATAAATCGCAAAATACATTTGTGAATCCTTCTGTGAGCATTTATTAATATTGAGACTGATCTGACTCCATACGGTTGTTAAGTTCACCTAGGAATGGTATCATTGACTTAAATGTTCAAATAAATGTTGCTCTTCTGTCTATATTGGTCATATGATGCCCCTTGACTGAAATGTTTCCTGTTCAAGATCCCCACTGATTTCCTTAAAATCCTGGGATGAGAGTCCACATCACAATTTACTCTCAACTGTCATTTCCCTTTCATCACTCACCTCAGCAATGGACCTCTCTCCACTGTCCCTGTATTCTGCCTCTGACTCACTCTCAAGTGCCTAGATGTCAAGAGAGGTGGTGAAGTGATAATAAATACTGATAAATACTAGTAACCTGGCATTTCGATGCCTTTTCTCATCTAAACTATTCAGTATTTGTATCTCTCTATCAGCCGCGGCGTTATGGGTGGGCCTACTGGGCCTAGGCCCACCCACTCTGTTACTGGGCCCACCCATTCATTGATCAAAAATGACTGGGCGAAAATATAGTTTCCAACATTTTTATTTTTGATTATCAAAACTAACGATTACATAATAAAATAAGAGCAAACATGTGTTTCCCTTTAAAAAAAACTTAGAAAATTAAAAGCAACATGAATTAATGTAATCAGGCAACGTAAAATGTGAATTTGGACCGAACTCATAGTGGAAGCGCGGGAGCAAACACATCGTAGAACGTCTCGCGGGCGCGCGCAGATGGAGGACAGTGGACTGGACAGACACAAAAAATATACCGCACTCACTAACGATGTCACAACAATCGATGTTCAGGTTTTCATTTGAAAGAGTAAGAAGAGTCATCCTCACAGCAGGTGCCGCCTTAGAGAGACGAGAGTGTGTTTAATGTTGTGCCCCGCTGAGCTCAGTCCCTCTGCGGGACGTAGCACCCGTTGCAGGATAACAGAAAATAGCATCCCAGTGCCGGACCTCTCAGCCATAGATGACCCGGCGGCTACACAGCCAAAGCTCATAAAGTACCCTCAGACACTTTTTGGACAAAAGAAAAGGAGCTCCGCTGCCCACTGGTATGACAAGAACACATTCTTGGAGTATAGCATTAGCAAGGACAGTGTGTTTTGTAAAATATGCCGACATTTTAGTGAGAGGCGGGGCCGGCGGAGAAGATACATTCAGTCGCCATGGTTACAGGGACTGGAAACATATCGACTATGCTCTCAGTAAACACGAATGCAGCGCAGCTCATGCAATAGCTATGGAGAGAAATACAAACTACAGACAGTGCGAGAAGTCTGACCATGGAACCATCCTCCATCAGCTACTCAACCCAGAGGGCCGACAGGGAGAGATCATTGAGAAAAATCGGGAACACGTAAAGTTTTACCGGACATAATTGTCACGTGTGCAAAGCAAGAGATTCCTCATTTCATATTGAGACTAAATATCTAGGGAAATGATTAAGAAACGTAGAGCTAAAATGTAATGCCATTTGCAACTACCAGAGCGCACCCAGACGCATTCTCCAGCCCAAATCAGCAAAGCTTATGAGTGTGAGGCAACAGTGTCTGCTACCCAAAAGCTCTGCAGTATCAGAAGGAAGTAGCCTAATGATAAATCTGCTGCCTCTGAAAAGTGCCGCGTCTGAGAACCAGTGCCTTTTACGCACGGCCGCTCACTTCGCTCGATCCGCTAAAGGACATCAGGCTGCAGTCTAACCACACAGACACACATCAGGTGCTCGCTCATTATTCCATATTCTGCCGTTGTATGCTCTTTGTTTCTAAACGTATCAATGTATTGTGAACCAAAACTAAATAACATGCAGTATAACATTTATTTTCACTCATTGCGGCGTGCCGCTTAATCATTTAAATAATATTTAAGCTTCTCATAAGTGAAAATGTTTAAAAGAGAAGGGTTTTGAAAAAGTGTCTTTACTATAGGAAATATGCATTACACAGTTGCCTACAATGATATGCAGGCATTTATTTTTATTACATTTTTGTTAACGAGAAACATCTATTAGAACAGGCCCAGCCGAAATTACATTGGCCCACCCACAATTGAAATCCTGGCGCCGCGGCTGCTCTCTATCATGACATAAAGACGAAACTCCTCTCCAGAAGTGAGACACCGCCATCACTGTTAACTGATTAACTGCTACCAGCTGATGACTTACTTTCCTCTTCTTTGAAAAAAATGTTCTTATGTCCATGTTGTCTGGGGGAGAAAACATATCAAACCAAGAGATCGTCAGCTTTGATTTTCGCTGTATTAACCATTTCCTGAACATTTGGTGTGTGTGCCTTACCTCCGCTACCGGCATGTCCAACTATGACATCACTCCTTGAACATGCGCGCGCTATGTGAGAATCTGCCTTGGTACAAAGTAGCAGTGAAAACATGGTACGGAGTTTCATTGATTTGGGCATTCTCTCAATAAGCAAGTGGAATGGATTTCATTTGATAGTGAAGCACTGACACAGCGCTCGACAAAGTGCGGCGAGTGGATAGACCGATTCACGGACTTTCCGCATAGTAAAAGTGGGGGGGTCTAAACTAATCATTTGAAAAAGTGGGGGGGACTTGTCCCACCCTCATATAATGGCTGCGACGCCCATGGGTTAACACAATGTTATGGGGAATGGAAACTCAGCTGTGTGTTGACAAAGTGGATAGACAGGACGCTGAAACGGGGTTATTCACTCCAGTTTTGCAGCGTCCCACCTCCATTCAGAGGCATGCGAGAGGTAAATCTGTCATCCCAGGAGGAGATGGGTTTCCTCTCAGCAGAGATTCAGGCTCTGGTGCAGAAACAGGCGGTGTCTGTTGTGCACCCTCAGCACAGAGAAAAGGGTCTATTCCATGTACTTCCTGGTTCTCAAGAAGAAAGGGGAATTCAGACCTATTCTAGATCTCCGCGGCCTGAATCGCCACATTTCCTGCAGAGAATTCCGCATGTTAACTATAAAACAGTTAATGGGGCTGGTGCAACCGAGCGATTGGTTCACCACCATCGACCTGAAAGACACATACTTTCATGTGGAAATTGCTCCGGAGCACAGAAAGTATCTGCGTTTTGCCTTCCAGGGGGTAGCCTATGAGTACAACAGATTACCGTTCGGCTACTCCCTATCCCCACGCACGTTCAGCAAATGTGTGGCCACTGCGCTCCAACCGCTGCGCGTCCACGGTAGGGATGCCAGAAACTGACCATGATCAAATTCGAAAATCGGACAGCCCTGGCGAATATTAATCGATTATTCGCCGCCGCCCCCCCCACCCCGCCCCCCGCGGGAGAGAAAAAAAAAAAGTATTTTCGCAGAGCTTGCATTTTACTTCATTTGCACTTGTCAGCTCGAAGTAGTTCCACGAGGAACTCTTCTTTGTTCATCTTTAGTTGTGTTGTTCTCACTGTTCTGTATATCGCCAATAAATCAATCGCACGTGTGACGGAGAAGGGGGGGGGGGGGCGGGGTCGGTGTGCAGACTGCTGCAGCAGGCAGCAGCAGTCTGCACTCTGCGCAGCCTGCGCTGCTGGCTTCCTCCAAGTTTACAGTAAAACAAACTGGTGGTGTGACCAATGGCCATTTACAATTATTAATACTGTTACTATTATTAGCATTAGTCTATATTTTGGTTGAAACTAAGCCAGGAAAAAAAAGAAAAACATAAATAATAATAAAAAAATATATAAATAAAATCGAATTTTAAAAATAATTTTCGATTATGGAGACTGTAACGAATATTCGAAAAATCGAATAATCGCTGGCATCCCTAGTCCACGGCATGAGAGTTTTCTTTTACCTAGACGACCTCATAGTCATGACCAGGTCCAGGGAATAGGCAATGCTTTGCACAGCACAATTGATCCTACACCTAACCAAGTTGGGGTTTGCGATCAATTTGAAAAAGAGCACCCCCATACCTCATCAACAGGTGTTGTATTTGGGAGTGTTGCTCAATGCAGGCGCGCTGCGCACCACCCTGTCAGCAGACATGCGTCCCTGCTCCGGGCGGTTCCCAGGCTGCGACAGGGGGCACAGTGACAGCTTTAACTGTCATGCAGACTCTGGGTCTCATGGCGGCTGCTCACGTTGTGGTCCCGCTCGTGTTACTGCATATGCACCGCCTGCAGAGGTGGTTCTCCAGCCTGTGTTTGAATCCCAAGAGGCCATGGCCAAGGAAGCTGCTATACGCCTTTCCACCGCTGCGTCTCATTCTCCCTCTCCTGGGGAGAGTGAGGCGAGAACGTCTGGCAGTCATCCTAGTAGCACCAGATCGCGTCGGGGCACCGTGGTACTCAGAGATGACACAGATGAAGGTGGGCCAGCCCTGGGCGATCCCCCAGTTCTGGGGGGCGATGTCTCAAGAGGCAGGTGCAATCGGGGCGTTACCCACTCTGGGCCGTCCTCTCCAGGCTTGGCTCCTGAGAGGGACAGGCTGAGACAGGGTGGATTGTCTGACAGTGCTCATTCTACGGTGAAGGTGTATGCAGCAGCCATCTCGTCCTGCCATGAGGGATTTGGCGGCAGGTCAGCCTCTTCTCATCCACTGATGTCACGGTTTTTACAGGGGGTCAGGAGCCACAGAACCATTTGAGCCTCTGGAGCACTCCTCCCTGAAAGCACTGTCATGGAAGACAGCATTGCTACTTGCCTTAACGTCAGCCAAAAGAGTGTCCGAGTTAACCGCTCTGTCGGTGCACCCGAGTTGCTTTGTTGATTCGGGGTGACCGGAGCGGGGCGACACTCAGACCGAACCCCTCCTTTGTGCCCAAAAGCCTAAGGAGTGCGTTCAGATCGAGGGCTATTCAGTTAGGGGGTTTTAGTCTTCCACCCCATAGTGGGGCCAGGGAAGCTAAATTGCACCTCCTCTGCGTGCGCTAGCATGTTATGTGGAGCGCACGGCTGCCCTTAGACGCACTGAACAGCTGTTTGTGTGCTTCGGGGGCGGGGTAACTGGAAAAGCTCTGTCCAAGAAACACCTGGCAGGCTGGCTCTGCGAAGGCATTGCACACGCCTACGGACAGACGGGGAGAGCCTGCCCCGCGGGGGTCCGTGCACACTCCACACGGGCTGTGGCTGCGTCAACAGCTTTATTCAACGGTTTGAGTGTGGAGGATATATGCACGGCGGCGTCTTGGTCAACGCCAGGCCCTTCATAAAGTTTTATCTCTTGGATATGTCTGGCTCTTTCTCCACGTTTGTGCTTGCTGGGGCAACACAGGACTGGTGAGGAGGGTGGGGGGCTGTGGGTCAGTGGGCATCTGACCCCCTCCCCGGGCGTAAATGCGTTTACGTTTTTTCCAGGGTTAAATGCTGTTAACTTTTATAAGCTTCCCTTGACTCTTTTCAGTCTGTCCTGCTCTCAGGGTTCAAGAATTACTAACAACGTCAGCCACCAGGAGCAGATGACTGTTGTGATTCGAATAGTGAGTGTGAAGAAAAAAACTGAGATCAGGGAGCACTTTCTGGGGTTCCTCATAGCCCCTGAATCTACAGGGCTTGGTTTGTCCACACTAATTTTGAACAGGCTGGAGGAGCTGGAGATCCCCTTTGAGGACTGCAGAGGACAATCCTATGACAATGGTGCAAACATGAAGGGCAGAAATAAAGGGGTGCAGGCCAGGCTGTTGGAGAGGAATCCTCGAGCTCTGTATGTTCCTTGTGCAGTCCACACACTGAATCTGATGGTGGCGGATTCAGCCAAAGGGTCAATAGATGCTACTTGCTTATTTGGTAATGTTCAGAAGCTGTACACCTTGTTTTCAGGTTCTCCCCAGAGGTGGACCATCCTGAAAAAACATGTGGACATCACTCTCAAGTCCTGGAGTGAGCAAGCTCCTTCAGTCTGTCAACATGCAGCTGGATGTTGCGGTCAGTCTCTTAGACAAAACCAAAGCATCGCTGGTAACCTACAGGGCCACTTGTCATGGTTTTGGATTTCTGTTGTTTTCATTTTCCACC
Source organism: Trematomus bernacchii (assembly GCF_902827165.1). Classification (NCBI taxonomy): domain Eukaryota; kingdom Metazoa; phylum Chordata; class Actinopteri; order Perciformes; family Nototheniidae; genus Trematomus; species Trematomus bernacchii. The sequence continues at coordinate 1,514,193 of NW_022987387.1, forward strand.
TTTTATTTTGAATATGTCTTGTTTGATCCTACTTCCTGTGTTTGCCTTCCTGTCTTAAGTTTCCCTCCTGTGTCTGATTGTGTTCACCTGTTGCCGTTGTGTTTCTGCCTCCTCCTTACCAGTTCGTCTCTGCTAGTCCACGTTACCTGTTCGTCGCTTTTTGTCCATGTTCCTGCCTTGTAAGTTTGTTCTTGTCGTGCTCCCCGGTTTTGTTTATGTTAAGTAGTTTCGTTTTCATCGTCAACAGCTTTTTTTAATTAAAGCTCGCTTTTTGTTATACCTTGTACCTTCTCCTCATTCTGCATTTGGGTCCTGATTTCCCCCAACCCTGACACCACTGGGTTCACAGATGCTCAGGCCACAGCAAAAGAGCTCTGTGAAAACATGAATGTTGAGGCAGTGCTGAAAGAAAAGAGGCTGCGGAGCAAAAAGAGGCACTTCGTCTACGAGGCAGCTGACGAGGCAGTTGCTGATGCCATGAAGAGACTGGAAAGAGAATTCCTTAATGTTGTGGTGGACTGTGGCATCCATTCTTTGGAGGACAGATTCAAGTCACTGGGGGAAGTAAGAGACAAGTTTGGAGTGCTTCAGAACTTCCATAATCTGGATGACGAGTCACTTAGAGACCAATGTGCCCTGCTGGGAAAATCACTGACCTGTGGCGAAGAAACAGACGTTGACTGGAGAGAGCTAGCCATGGAGATGCAAAGCCTTCCAGAGCTTCCCAAAGAAGATATGACCGCATTGGAGCCGCTTACCTTCTTAAATAAAAACGAGCTGTGTGATCTATCCAGCGCTGAGAATAGCCTATACTCTTCCAGTGACAGTGGCGACCGCAGAGAGAAGCTTCTCGAAGCTCAAACTGATTAAAACATACTTGAGGTCCTCCATGGCCCAGGAACGCCTGAGTGGACTGGCAATAATCAGCATAAACCACCAGATTGGCAGCCAGATCTCCTATGATCAGGTCACCAATGACTTTGCCTCCAGGAAATGGGGGATCAAATGTAATATTGGACAAATTAACATACACTTCAATAAAGTAGTCATATTTAATACTTTGTCACAGTCTGCACTTTAACCTCATAGTCATTGTTTAATTTCAAATCCAATGTGCTGGAGTACAGACTCAGAGCCACAACAACAAAACATATGTCACTGAGGAGTTTCTATATTTCTGGTCACTGAGTTTATATAGTCATTAGCAGGGTTCCTGCAGGTTTCGCCAACTCAAATTTAAGACTTTTTAAGACCTTTTTAAGACCACTTTGAATAGAATTTAAGACCTATTTCACGGCAAGAAAGTATGAAGGAAAATTGCTATGAAAGAAGAAATACGTCCCATAATTACTTACAAAGTAAATGTATTCATGTTCAACATAAGAACAATGACTGAACATAACAGCATAACAGTACAGAACTGTGTTAGCGTTAGTCAAAAAGTGTGTGTGTGTGTGTGTGTCTGTGTGTGTTCGGGCTGTGCAATTAATCGCAATTACGATTTTGGCCTGCCACAATTACGAAAACAACATAATCGAAAAAAACGATTATTTAGCTTTGCTAGGTGGTGACAGTGCACTACAGATGTAGCACCTAATTTAGGACAGTTTGAAACGCGAGGGCCGTGGTCGGTACGGGGTCTGCCCTCAATCAAGGGACAAACTCCAGCTTGACTTGAGACCGCCCCCGTGATAAATAAATGTAATTATAATGAAGCCAGCTGCAATGGATCATTGATCCACCAGGGGGTGCAGTAGGGTTCCACACTGGAGCTCATGTGAAATCAACTTTGATACAGTACGCTGGATGTACAGTATGTCTGGTACTACTGTATAGTGGATCTTTGTTAAGATCCATATGTCACGGATAGGATCATAGTCTGTGCTAAATAAGACATGTAACCATTTACAAAACATCACCATGTTGTTATTTAACAAAATAATGTTGTTTAGTCAAAAAAAACGAACGAGAGGAAATGCAGCCGGCTCTCGATTTTTAATCCTAATTTAACAGCGACGTGCAGTCAGTGGAGGCAGAGCCTCACCTGTCATACTCCAATGTAACGGAAAAACAATTAAAGAAAAACTAAATAATTATAATAATAAAATGTCTCCACTGATCTTGTGTAAATGTGATTTCTGTATGATTCCAATCGCATTTTATAGTCAAAATCAGCAAATTTGCCGAGCTCCGCTACGGGAGCGATGAGAAGTGAGGCAAGCACGAGCACTGCCTCACGTAAGTCCACAGTAACTTGCTGGAGCGCGGGCACTAATTTAGCGCGGCCACTTATTTTGTGAGTGCGCTCAAGCCATTTACTGTGGGGTGACGCATTCTGAGGTGAGGCACAGATGAGCCCTGCCTCACTTCAGAATGCATCACCCCACAGAAACTGACTGGAAAGAGGGCCCTAAGCGCATGCCTGTTACCATCTCACTGTATGTCACCAATGTAATGTTTGTAGATCCCTTTATTACATTTATCCTCGCCATCCATAGTCTCTAAATAACTTATTTCACGTATATATGATATTTAGGCTCGCTGGTCTCATTGTACAACGGCAATGAAAAAAGCACCAGGGGAGGCAGCCATAACCTCTGCCGCACTGAAGGGGGCGCACGTGAGCCCACAGGTTCTTGTTGCTACTGTTATTCTACCGCAAACAACAAACTAGACTTTTGAAACTACAGGAAGATAAGGAGGACTTTTACAAAACAGTAATAGAGATTGTTGTCCAGAAGGATAGCATGGACTTATATTCATCTTCAAGTCAAGGTAAGACCACAACTGTAATGAAAATGGGATCTTACTTAGAAAGAACAATCCAATATTTAGATTTTGGGTATCCTTTTGTTGATCGGTCTGTTTAAAATTAATCATAGCATCAGACTAAAAAAGCTTTTGAAAATAACAGAATATTTCGATTAAGGTCAAAATAGGCTATAATATTTGTAAATCTGACTCTGAAAGAGTCAGTGCCTCACCAGCCATGAACCTCACCGCACGTCACTGTAATTTAATCATCATCTTCACCACGATCATTTATGTTTATGTTCGCCGAATTGACATGAAATCACTGACAAATATGAATATACTGTGTTCAACTTCATTAAAACGTTATTAACGTGCCTAAACTCAGTAATTCACTAAAAATATTTATATTTGAATGGAGCCTTGTCAGGCAGATCAGGATCCCGACGGGTGTTATTTTTCCCCACAATGACCAAGTCGATGCAAATTATCCCGCTTATTACATGGCCACATTCTCAACAAAGTAACGACATGACTCCCAATATTAATTGAAATGCTTTTATGGATTTAGAAAATGTTTTTATTGATTTAAAAAATTGTTGTATGTATTGATTTAAATTGACATGCATCCGCTAAGAAAAATAGTCACTAGACACTTGACACAGTGGCTTTTGGCAAAGCAGAAAAAGAACACTCAAACCGAGAGATGAGTTATTGTTATTACAACGTGACTTCACTATTATTTAACAACTCTTTTTATTGGGTTCTTTTATTTGGGGTTAAGTAGGGTGAATTGCCCTAATGTGGGACATTTTTTGCATTTCAGACTTCTGGAATATATTGCGATATGAAGCCAATAGAATAAATCAACACCCAGCACCATTCTGAAATCCCCAGGATGTGTCCTAATCAAACCAAAAGAGAAAATGCAGATATTACACTCATAAAATAAATGGTAGACATATCAGTACTCTTAGTGCCAAGTTGTCTCAGACAATCTGCTTTTCCTAATGTGGGACAGTTCTGTGCAAAATGTGGGACACTGACATTTTGAAAAGCCTCAGTCACCTTAATTCATGTAATAAAAACATCTCAGGTCAGTAACACTCAAAGCTAAATGTGCAATACCATGTTCAGCTATGTTACTATTTATAAATGTTATTGTTGTTACAACATTTAGGCTTATAGGTGTGGATGTTACATGGAGAATCAAACATCAAACAATAGATTCTAATAGTTTTCAAAAATCATTGAAATGTATTTCACAGGGAACACATACAACTGCAGGTGTATTTGAAGGCAACATATCAAACATTGAGGAAACACATAAAACCTAAACCTGCGTAAACAAATTGCTTACTGTATAACATGCTGCTGTTAATTACAAAGTTAAAATGTTATTCAAATCTAAAATCATTGAAATATAATTAATAGGGAACACATACAATTGCTGGTGTATTTGAAGGCAACATATCAAACATTGAGGCAACACATAACACCTAAACCTGCATAAAACAATTGCTTATAACATGCTGCTGTTAATTACAAAGTTAAAATGTTATTAAAATCTAAAATCATTACAATTTATTTCACAGGGAACACATACACCTTTAACATGTATATTTGAAGGCAACACAACACCATTGAAATGTATCCATGTAAATTACAACCAATAAAAAAAGCTTAGATTTGTTTATTTGTTACGTTGTTTACTTTATTTGTTACGTTGTTCTGTGTGTGTCAGCCGTTAACCTAGATAGAAAGAATATATACACTTGCAAACATGTCAGAAGAACCAGCGCAGAAGAAAACTAAATACAGTCAATCTAAACTTAAATTTAACAACTGGAAGGTCACATCCCTGACATCCACTTCTCCGGAGCCTGGACCTTCATCAATCATAGAAACAGCGAAGCCAGATGAACCCAAAAGCAGCAGCTCCTCTGCGGCCGCAGACACTGTCAAAACCGCCGCCACCGCCGTCGTTGAACCGAAACAGGCTGGTTCCGACTGCATGGAGGTTTGTTGTCGGGACATTGAGGCGGGTAAAGCTGTATAGCTAACTGTCGAAAAAAAGGAGACCGCTAGATTATTTGGGCAAAGAGAAAGGTACTTCAACGCAGAATGGTACAAACACAGAGAGTGGTTAATTATTTGCAAAACCACTAAACGGGCCTTCTGTGAAATATGTAGATTTGCTGCTGTCAAACGGCTTGTAACTTTCTCAAAATGTAGAGATGATAGCTTTGTTAATACCGGAGTTAATAACTGGAAAAAGTGCCCAAGCCTCCTGGACAGCCACGAAAAGTCTCATTTCCACAGAGTGTATTCAAAAAAAGTGCGCTTTCTTCAGTCAAACACCAGTCAACATACAGCTTGTCAAACAACAGCGTATTGAGCAGGAAAAAAGAAGAGATGGAATGATGGAGCAACTGCGCTGTCTGCAGTTTCTAACCCGACAGGGCCTAGCAATCAGGGGGCATGCGGATAAGGAGAGCAATTTCCAAATGCTAGTTGAACTCGTAGCTGAGAAAAACCCCACTCTGAAAAGCTTCATGCTCACCGGGAAATATGCATCACATGAGACAATTAATGAACTTATAAATCTAATGTATCGGGAGTCTCTCACCACTCTATTAACTGAAATTAAAAGCAATGCAAAACACTATGCAGTTATTGTGCTTCCAGCAAGCATCCACTGATAAATTGCGATGTTAACAACTTCATGATAACCTCATATGTTTTTTAACTTAGGATCATACCTGTGTTTAGTCTAGAAAATGGTAAATGTGTGCATTTTATTATAAAGTTGTGTATATTTACAGACTGTTGCAAAAACTAAGAAGTTTATAAAAATCAGGTTTAAAACTAAAAGAGCTTTACAAAAAAGTAACACAATTAAAGATGTTTGGAGTTTTATTTGAGTTATTCATTTACATTTTTTTGTCAAAGAGATGCTGATTTGAAACCGTTGTTACATACAGTTACGGCATTTCCTGTTTCTGCCGGAGAGAGGGGAGTTTGTCCCAAAGCTTGCCGCTGTATTTACTCCCTCCATCTGACAGGAGGGAGCCTCATGTGTCACTCCACGGAGTTCACTCCGTCACGGAGGGGAAGTGTGTAGGGGTAGGGTGTAGGGCAGGGGTGCCCAACCTTTTTTGAACCGAGAGCTGCTTTTAAAGTTGCCAGTCTGCCGAGATCTACCAGTCCAAATAGAGAGGCGTAGCCATTACTGACAGCCTACTACCAGGTAAATACACACTTCTACTTGTATAAAACTGACCTTTGTACGATTAATACTTCATACAATACTGCAGATCCTTTATTTTACCTCTTTCTAATCTACACACATACAAGTATTTACCTGAAGTTACACAACAGTGTTGTTGATACAGAGTTGGAGTTTATTCACACGTCACATACTACAGTGGGTAATGTTTTCAAGAAACATTGAACAGTGCTGCCACATATGACACAGGACAAAAAGAAAAGACTCTGAACTCTTTCTCTGCCTGTGAGGCTGACTGTTGAGCGGCCCGACCAAGCAAGGAGGCAGAGGCAGAACGTCCAAAAATATAACCCGGTGTGGGCATTTATTACAATCCTAAATGCATGACACAGCCTCAATCTGCTGTTCACGTGAGCACAGTCACCAGCCACAAGGATCTCACACACCCTACCTGCCCCCAAACAGACAGGGAAACGTTAAATACACACACACACTAATCAGCAATTAGACACAGGTGGGGGGGGGGGAGGAGACAACACAGGGCACCAGGTGAACATAATCAGGAGCAACAGACAAAACGGGAGGGGGAACACTTTTCAAACACAAACATATAACTGAACAGAATTACACACATACAAACCCAACTAAACACAGTCAGCACTTGTACAATGAATGCCACTTAACGCTATGATTTCTACACCCTCACATATTATTTGCACCCGGATTATTCTTAACCGCTGTCATTCTACCCCAGCATAAGCACTTTCGGCGCTATCGCTAACCCCTAGATTCCACCGGGTCCGTCTGCGGCGCGTTACGGGCGCGTTACGGCTGCGCCGCGGTGCTCACGGCGATCGCGGCCACTCTAGTCAATGGGTGCTATTCCACCACACGCGGCGCGTTACGGCTCAGAAGCGTCCCAGAAGCGGCTCGGTGCAGGGCTCCTCTAAAATTAGGATCGAATCCTATTTTTGTCGCGGCGCAGCCGTAACGTAAGGTCGGGCAGGCAGGAAGTGGAACTTTCAGAGCATATATAGCATATATATATAGATATATACACACACACAAACTAATTTTGCAGACCCTATCCCTCCGTAGTCTTTCAAGTAGGAGGAGAAATGCCAGCGTTCTCCTCCGGTTTACAGGCACTGTGTAAATTATATATATAGAATAATTATGATGATGAATGCATTTTTTTACCACTAAAATACAGCAACACATCTTTGATTCATGTCGTTTATAACTGGAATATTACAGTTATTATTAACTTTGTCTGTACAAAGTAGCCTGTCCAGGAAATATGCCCAAATCAACAAAAACTGCGAGCCGGCAGGCAAGACGCTCCGCTTCTGAAATGCTTCTGAAACGCGCCTGGTAGGGTATGACGCCGGAGGAGGCCGGACCAAAACCGCAACGCGGCGCAGACGGACCCGGTGGAATCTAGGGGTAACTCCCCTATCTTGTCAGACGGAGCCGAGGACCTGATCAGCACCTGCCAGACGACATTTAAATGAATACGGTTTAATCCTTCAATAAATACTATCTCAATAATTAGTATAAATTATATAAAATGTGCAAATATGCCATGCCAAACGGTACTGTGCAATCAAGTGCTAATAAAGTGCAAACTGTTCACTAAAGTGCTGAGTTACAAGGCCCCGAAGCCGTCAGTCCACAGTGACAAAGTTACCTTCGTCACATTGCCATTATATGAAAATAGTGTTGCCACAAAAGTATAAATTAGGCTTACTAATAAGACAAATCAGATCTGAAGCTACACAGGAATCTGGTGCCAAAGTGCAATAAAAAAGACAAAATTAATAGAATCAAACCCTTTTTTTGTTGCATTTTAGTAGAGTATAAAAAGAAATGCCTTTAAAATAGGATGCAAGCAACACTAGTTTCTTAACCTGAATTGATAATAGACTATAATCAATTTAAGTTTGCATTCTTATACCATTTTGTACAATAATTATAATGAATAAGTTCTAACAAACTAAAACTTACAGCTGATTAATAACGGTATCTAACTTGAGTTTTTATTATATCAAAAACCTGTTGAAATGGTTATTTTTTCTGTCCCCAAAAAGCGCGTCGGCAGCCTCCAGGAATGCTTCTTTCACAACTTCATCGTCTTTGAAAGACTTCATGTGTTTGGCAAGAACGTGACTGACACGATAAGATGCTATGGTAGCAGCCTTGCTCTTGTTGTTGGGCCTGGTGAAAATGGACTGCTGTGCATTTAGCTGTCCTTTCAGGTCCCTCACCTTTTGGGAGCGTAGGGCAGAATTAGGAGGGAATCCCGTCTCGTAGGGTTTGTGCACTGTTTTGAAATGCCGCTCCTAAATTACCCTTCTTCGATAAAGCCACGCTCGCATTGCAGATGAGACAGATGGACTTTGAATTGGAATAGATACAAAAATAATCATCCTCCCACTCGGAGTGAAAATTATATATTTTGGGCTTTTTTGCTTCTGCCATAATTGCGGTCTTGTGTGTGTGCGGACTGTCACTCCTGTTGACACGGACAACGTCAGCTAAATAGTGCCCACTGCCCACCAGCCACGCCCCGACACATGGGGTCACGCCGGCCAATCACAAAGCTTTGATGCATTCAAGTGCATTATTCTGGCACAGGAAGATTATGTTATAGGACATTAACGATAAAACAGAATATTGTTAAAAAATAAATTAAAAAATATATAAAATATATTTTAATCTGTTACGCACCAGCCGCCCGGTACCGGGCGGATAAACGCGTCATTTGCAGGAAACAACGTCTAAGGAATCTTAATATTTAATAAAACTATGAATGTTTTATATCCATGTAAAGGGAAGAAACTCAGCTAACTGATCTTTTTAAAAAAAAAATCCAAAAAAAACCCCACAATGCTAGCACTCAGCCTCTGAATTATCCACGAGCGAAAAAATGTAACCTAAAACGGCACTTAAACTCACTCTAACTCCCTTATTACTTATCCTAGATGCACAGCCAACCACTCGTTTTTGGTGTCCTGGAGACACTGAATCTAGTGGTGCCCTCCTCAACACTCAGTGATAAACATTTGCGACGCTATAAACGAAAGCGTACATCATAACATGTGGAGCTAAGTAGCTAGAAACGCTAACATGGCTTACCTTGGTCAAAACTGGTCTTCAATGGCATTAAAACGATAAAAAAACGATGCTGCAGTTAATCCATAGGTTCATCCAATGTGTCTGTGTCCTCTTTGAAATTATTTCTGATAATCCATAAGCAATAAAACTGCTTTTCCGTTTCCAGATGTCAGAGCTAGAGTACAGGCTCGCTCTGATGCAAAACTGCATGCGCGAAGCCCGCACCTTTTTTTTTTACCATGTGTGTGAGAGGGAGCCTCCCCCTTCGATTCTATTGGCTCTAACGGTCAGAAAGGTGTGTCAACCATCAAAATCGAGCAAGGGGGGCCAGAGATATAGAAAAAAAAACATTTTCACCCAAATCACCTCAGAGGTGGGGTGGTTTTGGCTAAACCTCTCTAAAAAAGTCAAATGTCACTTGTTTTGCATCAATCTTGATACAGGGTACTTATTATATGTTGTACTTTGGATTCCTAAAGCTTTTAGTCTACTAACCCATCATCCAAGGGTAGTTTTCACTATCTGTAAAAAATAATTTTTGGACGGACACTATAATTTACAGTTTTTTACTATGTCAAATCTGAATTTTCTTTAAAATAAAAAACATTTATATTGATTCTGACACTTCTTCATCCAACTCACAGATGTAACCTTGCTTTGATAAAAGACATTATTCATATAACCCTTTTAGAAGTTAAGTTTTCTGACGCTGCATGAGTTCCCTGACACACCGGACACATATTTATGTATAAAAGACATAAAAAAGTGCATTTTGCATGATAGGTCCCCTTTAAGTACAAATGTTGAATGCAGGACTATTACTTGTAACAAAGTATTTTTACACTCTAGTATTTCTACTTTGACTGGAGTAAAACACCCTCATCCACCACTGGTTGTGAGCATTGGTTTGCACGTTCTCAAACACATCTACTTATTTCATTGTGCATTAAAAGCCTTGTTTGTTCCACAGTCCTTGTGTTTTTGCATTAGAATGATTATTTCCGCCACTGGGGGGAGCTCTTCCTGTTCCTCAGGAGCTCTTCCTGTTCCTCAGCTGTCTCAGCTGACTCCCTCCCTGTGGGTGAGTCTGCCAGCTCTCTGACTGAAGCAGCAAATGGATGAGCGGTGGATAACAAAAGGAAAGATATGATCCCTCCATATCCCCCTTCCCTCCAGCTCTGGCCTCCTCTCCAACTGGCAGCAGCATGTGCCTCATATCTGCCGCACGACTCTGCTCTGATTTAGCTGGATTACATTTACACCTGGTGTTAAAATGCATCCCGGTATACTCATTTAAATTGGATTTCTCTTCCCATCTCCAAAGCCTCAACAGATTGCTGTGCACATCTGTTGTCGTTTTCCCGTTTTTACAGCAACAGCAACGCATTAATGACGAGTTCAAGCGTGAGATACAGTTAACACAGCTTTCTGCTCCGGATCAGCAAGACTCAATAACTGTGAAAAAAAAGTGTTTTATCTTGAATGCTGTTCTACAGGGGAACTGTGGGGTCAGCATGATGAACTAGAGAATGCAATTCCTGAAGAAATGTCTAGTGGGAATGCTTTATGCTGAAAAGCTGACGCTGAACTGCTATGCTCAAATGTAATGTGTAAGAAGAAAGTGAAGAATTTAGATTGAAATGATACATGAACACTGGGGGCTTGAATGTGTGATAAGAGAATTAAAGAAAGTAAAAAGCTTGGAAAAGCAGCAGAATATTTGAACTGCAAACTTTTGAACTAACTTGATGGCGAATGATCTGTCGCCATGGCAATGGCATTTGATGACACCCCATAATACGCTTAGATGTGTTGATGGCTGCATCGTTACCAAACCTGTGAAGTTTTGGGCCATTTCGAGCATTTGAACTGAAGTTGTGAGAAAACCGTGTTTCATAGTGAGCAATTGTGTTGCCAAGGCAACGGCATTTGAAGAAATCTTAAAACTGTCAAATAGATGTCTTCACGGCTGGACTGTTAGCACACATGTGAAGTTTGAGCACTTTTTGACCATTTTCATAGGAGTTATAGCAATATCGTGTTTTACGGCGAGGGATGCGTTGCCATGGCAACAGCTTTTGAGGAAAACTCACTAATCGCACATAGACATGTTGAAGGCTGGACCATTAACCATTATCTGAAGTCTGGTGGTGTTTTGACCCTTTTCATAGGCGTTACGACAACATCGTGTTTTATGGCGAGGGATGCGTTTCCATGGAAACGGCATATGATGAAACCCCATAATTGACGTAGAGCTGTTGAGGGCTGGACAATTAACCATTATCTGAAGTCTGGTGCTGTTTTGACCCTTTCCATAGACGTTACGACAACATCGTGTTTTATGGCGAGGGAAACGGCATATGGTGAGATGTCAGATTTGACGTAGAGCTGTTGAGGCATGGAGAGGTGATATACAGGAGAATATTGTGGGACGACCGGACCGTGTCCATTGGAGCTACAGCGACATCGTGTTTTATGGCGAGGGATGCGTTTCCATGGCAACCAGACAAACTGGTTTACCACTTATACTGGTAAACATATACTCTGACTTAATGGTTTAAAATACTATATAACAGTAACAAAAAAGTTGTTAAAAATAAAGGGGGTTTAAAAGGGGAGTGATTTGTAAAATATCCATAAAGAAAAATAAAAAATCTTACAGGTCTGTTTCATATGGGTGTTGAGAGATGTATCCATAAATCTCTTAATTTTGCTCTCAAAGTGCACCAGATTGATAGTTAAAAAATCTTCCTGGGGGTGCATGCCCCCGGACACCCCTAGAGGAGGTTAGGTCCCCCCCCCACTTAAATCATGTTCACATGGATAGGATACTTAATACATTTGCACCATCTTGTGTCCATATATTTCTGTTGTGGTGGTCATGCCACAACCGTGCACGTGCATGCATGCGCGAGTCATGGCAAGATATCTGGATTAAGAGGTTGCTTTTTCTTTGCACAGCATGAAATAAAGGCGAAATGAATGGGCTGTGATTTTAGTTTTTTTAAGCAGAGGTTGAGTTCAATAATTTGTACGGCCCTCGGAAGATGTTGTAAAAATTGAAATGGCCCTTGAGAGGAAAAAGGTTCCCCACCCCTGCTGTAAATAATAATAAAAACTCTTGATTTATAACTTAACATCTCTGTCTCCTATTGATCTGATTATATTATAAAGAATAGCCAGTTAATTGAAGCATTATAGCACAGGCCTTTGTCAGATGGTATATTACGCAGTTTTTTTTCTGCTTCGAATAGTTCTCTCTTTTTTCACCATTCGTGTGTTTGCATCCCTGTATGCAGAGGGACTGGAAATCAAAGAGCGATTCATTGGATTTGTGGGTTGTTCAGAAGGGGCAGAGGCACTATTTTGCCACATCAAGCAGTTTCTGGAGCAATGCGGACTGTACCGTTTACTAGTTGTGGCACAGGGTTACGATGGGGCAGCCTTCATGTCTGGTCATGTTAATGGTATTCAACAAAAACTACTCCAGGATCACCCGTCGGCTATTTACATCCATTGCATGGCCCACAAATTGAACCTTGTTTTGGTGAATGCGTGAAAGTCTAATCGCACAGCAATGGGTTTTTTTCTAACCCTTGAGAGTCTGTACACTTTCTTCGCACTACCGGGAACTCATCATGCATACAAACAGCGTCAAAAGGAGCTGGGTGTTAAAGCGGAGCTTACAGCACTGAGCGACACAAGGTGGGCTTGTAGATGGAAAAACGTGTCTGCTGTAAAAGACTCTATGAAGGCCCTGATCTCTACCTTGTCCGAACTGTCGGTGTCACCTTATTGAAGATATGTTGAGGCGTCTGGTCTGTTAAATGCTGTGAGAAGTGCAGATTTATGCATGAGTCTGATTATTTTCCATCAGTTACTCAGCATGGTGCATATCGCACACAAGGCACTTCAAGAGAAAGAGACAACCCTGTCTAAGGCTGCAATTGTCATTGAGTCCATGATGAAATGCTTAGAAAACATGAGGGCAACAAGTCAAAAGTGGGAGGACATCTGGATTGAACTCCAAGCATTCTGTCAGTCAGTTGGCATATGCATTGAAGAGAACGACGAGAGACCGCACAAGAGGCCTGTCAAACAACCGTCTGCTCTCGACTGTGCAGTTGTCACCAGCACCCTTGGCCAAAGAGAGTACCAAACAAGCACAGTGTGAAAAAAAAATGGGCAATTCAGCTCTACTATCCTGTGCTTGATACACTTCTAGGTGAGTGTTCAACACGGTTTTCACCACAGTCAATGGCCATTGCATAAAGTGTGGATGCAGTGTTTAAATGTGACTTCAGAGGGGCAGAGAGCCCTCTCAGCCAATACGCAAGCCTCCTCTCCATCAACCCAAAACTTGCACTGACTGAGATGACAATGGTGATGACAAAACTCCCAAGCGTATCGATTGAAAATATAAAAAAGGAACTTGCCACTGGACATTATGTTGTGTTCAAAATTCCAGGAAAGACAAACGACTTCTAAGTTCAACTATTTATTAAAAGAGAGCAAAATATATATATTCACTTGGCCAAGGACTCCGTCACGTCACAGAAATTACAGGCAGCAAAGCTGTAATCTGTAACCACTATTTCCGGAAAGCGCCCCGAACCTCGTGCGTGCATACATTTTATTACACAGGGCGTTGCCCGTACATTTATGATTTGTCAAGAGTAGCTGAAGAGATACCATGGTTTAGACTTGGCTCTCTTTGGTAGGTGGTAGACTCAGATAGTCTCTTGGCAACACGACCTTCCAATCAGCGTTCGGCCGGCCTGTGGAAGTCCCTCCCTACTCTGGCACCATCATACGTAATTTGTTTTCGCTAACGTTTCTAATTAGTTATAAGCTGCCAAGTATTGATTTTGACACTGTTTATTGTTTAAAAAAGTGTAAAAAATAAATAAATACTTGGACAGATACAAGGAATAAAGCAGCAACCTCTACTGATAAACAATCAAATATAGGCCTGTCTCTCTCCTCCCGTTCCTGTCTAAAACACTTGAACGCGCTGTCTTTAAACAACTCTCCTGTTATCTCCATCAGAACAACCTTCTGGATCTGCACCAGTCTGGTTTCAAGGCAGGTCACTCCACAGAAACTGCTCTCCTTGCTGTCTCTGAGGAACTGCACACGGCTAAAGCAGCCTCCCTCTCCTCTGTCATCATCCTTTTGGACCTGTCTGCTGCATTCGACACGGTGAATCATCAGATCCTCCTTCGCACTCTCCAAGAATTTGGTGTTTCAGGCTCTGCACTTTTCCTCCTCACCTCATACCTCAAAGACCGTACCTACAGGGTAACTTGGAGAGGGTCTGAGTCTGACCCTTGTCAATTAACTACAGGGGTCCCTCAGGGCTCTGTTCTTGGTCCCCTCCTCTTCTCCTTGTACACAAACTCGCTCGGATCTGTCATTAGCCCGCATGGTTTTTCATACCACTGCTACGCTGACGACACCCAATTAATTCTGTCCTTTCCCCGCTCAGAGACCCAGGTCGTCGCACGCATCTCTGCTTGTCTAGCAGACATCTCTCAGTGGATGTCTGCTCACCACCTCAAGCTCAACCTTGACAAGACTGAACTGCTTTTCCTTCCGGGAAAAGATTGTCCCACTCTTGACCTAACAATCAACATCGGCACCTCTACTGTTTCCCCGACTCAGACTGCAAGGAATCTGGGTGTGACCCTAGATAACAAACTGTCCTTCACTGCAAACATCGCTGCTACAACCCGCTGCTGCAGATACACGCTTTACAACATAAGGAGGATACGTCCCCTCCTGACCCAGAAAACGACGCAGGTTCTGGCCCAGGCTCTCGTCATCTCATGCCTAGACTACTGCAACTCCCTCCCTCCTGGCTGGTCTACCTGCATGTGCCATCCGACCTATGCAGCTCATCCAGAATGCAGTGGCTCGTCTGGTCTTCAACCTTCCAAAATGTTCCCACACCACGCCGCTCACTTCACTGGCTTCCGGTAACTGCTAGAATCCACTTCAAGACAATGGTACTTGCGTACCATGCTGTGAATGGATCTGGCCCTTCCTACATCCAGGACATGGTTAAACTGTACACCCCAGCACGCGCACTCCGCTCTGCATCAGCCAGACGGCTCGCTGCACCAGCACTGCGAGGGGGACCCAAGTTCCCATCTGCAAAAACACGTTGGTTTGCTATCCTGGCTCCAAAATGGTGGAATGAGCTCCCCATTGAAATCAGGACAGCAGAAAGCTTACACATCTTCTGGCGCAGACTGAAAACACATCACTTTCGACTCCACTTCGAGCGATAGAATTACTAACAAAGAATTTCTAACAAAGCACTTATATACTAATAAAGGACTGGCTTATCTAAAGCCAGTTGAGTAGCACTTGAAATGTTTTGGCTCGATGAAACCTGATGTACTTATATGATTCTGTTTTCTTCAAGTTTGTATCTTCTTGGTCGAATGCACTTATTGTAAACCGCTTTGGATAAAAGCGTCAGCTAAATGCAATGTAATGTAATAAAATAAAAAGCTTACGGCACCTGGTATTAAAAATACGGAACGCCTAGTGGTTTGGAGGGGTCTAGAAGACCCTACATCTCACTCCATTGTTACTTCTTAGGTTATTATGTCTCATATCAAGTGTAAAGACATATTCTGACTATAATTTAGAAAAATGTACTTGGCAAGATTTCAAGTTTTGTTTTTTTTAATGCATAGACACAAATACTTCCCACAATGTTGATTTTTTTTTTTAAACCCAAGGTTCAACATTTTAATAGCCCATCAAAAGTTATAAAACTGGCTGCCATAACACAAGAAGTACAACAACACACATGACCGCACACACATACGTTCCACAGGATAGCAGGGATTACTCTTTCTGGCTCCAGAGCGCAGCGAGCCAGACGGCAAAATCAATTAAATTCAGCTTATAGCTTCACAAGTTAAAGCATCTGCAAATATTTGATGAATGTCAGCTCACCCATCTAAAATCTCTATCCACACAGGCCCAAATCCTCTATAATCACAGGAAACTCCACTCTCAGAAACAAACTTGAGACAGTTTTTATGTAAATGTCCTTCCTGACTATTATTAGACTACTGCTACACCAGTGTGTGTAGAAGTGTTGTAGAAATGGAACAAGTACATTGTCACTTAGCATTTGTGGTGGTGACATGTGGATAATTGTTAGCTATTAGTTAATTATGTGTGTGATCTCAGGTGCTGACTGATAGCTGCCTGGTAAACAGAAGAAGTAAGATTGTAGCATTTAGAAAGTCAACTTTAGCAATTCAAGTGTTAACATCAATGATTGCCCTAAAGAATGTATTAATAAAAGCACTAGTGACACAATGTGCTATGTATAAGGTCCCAGAGTATGGAATTTGAAAGTAAACTGTATACAAAATAGCATGACACAAAATTGTGGATGCATGAACCTCAGATAAATAACATCATGGAAACTTAATACAAGAGTCAGATAAAAGCAAAGCAAATTGTAGATGCATGATTGCATTCAAAGTTGATGGATTGGGGGATAATAGTCTTATTTTAGAATGTTGACTCAACTTTTTAAATCCTAATAAAAGATGGCCCCCAACCAAGCATATAGACTGGAAGGAGATGGACACGGGGTGTTTCTCAATCGCGAGTAAAGCTGCTTCAGAGCCACTATTTCAAGCATACTACGTCATCGAGTGCCGCCGAAGTACTGTTCCAATCTCCAGCATACTTGGAAATCTACCGAGCCCGGCGTACTCCGTTTGGAGAAATATCGAGGCTGCACATGAGTAGACTCCGCGGTCTTAAAATCCCCACAATGCTTTGCGCACGGACCAATTTCCCCAAATCTGTGGCGGAAGATGTAAGCGGGGCCTCTCATATGACGCACACCTGCACACTTGCTAGCCTGTTCCACTCTTTGTTTTCCAAATGTCAGGAAGTATTCTTGACTCGCTTCTGAAGCAAGATGCTCGGCAGACATGTGCTACCAAGCAAGCGTACTCGCGATTGAGAAACACCCACAGGCTGGCTCTGTTTAAAGTTTCAAAGTAATCCCACCAGCACCTCTTAGGCCAGGGGTGTCAAACTCAATTTCATCACGGGCCACATCAGCATTATGGTTGCACTCAAAGGGCCGGTTGTAACTTTAAGACTATATAAACATACATATATGAATATTTTATATATATAAAATAATGTATTATATTACTTTATTGCCTCTGCATTGGATTATTATCGGATAGGGTAAAAACTCCATAAATAACTACGTCTGAAAGAAGAAGTCAAGGGCAAATAAGTGCAAGTCTCTTCAGTGAGAATGTCATAAAATTATTTTAAAAGAAAAGCCAAATTCTGAAAAAAAAGTCAAAATCAAAACAAAAAAGTAACAATTTCAAAAAAAATCGGAGAGAAAGTCAAATTCTAAGAAAAAGGCATATTTTGAAGAAAAAAATTCCAATTCTGAGAAAAAGTCAAATTTAAGATGCATTGTGGGACATGTAGTTTATGGACAACGTGCTTAGGTAAATCGGCATGTAACCGTATAATAAACATATTACATTCTTTCAGAGCTCTTGCGGGCCACATGAAATGAAGTCGCTGGCCGGATTTGTCCCCCGGGCCTTGAGTTTGACACCCCTGTTTTAGGCTTTCTGACAGGAAGTGACTCATTTGTCTAACCAGCACTAACACAGTAGACTGACAATGTTAAAACACTGTTATCTCGCAGGCTACAGGTGAAAGTCCATTCTTTGGTAGGTATTTGTTTGTTGTAATAGTTTAGAATGTACCTCGTTGTCTAAAAACAGCATTCCATTATGTTGACCAGATTATGTGATAATGTGAAACCAGGTGAATAATGCGTAATCTAATCTTTACTCCTGTCCACTGCTACTTGCTTTTGTCCTCATAAGTGTTTCGGACTAGGTTCAGAGAGATGCATCTCTGGTTTCATCAGAATAAATCAGAACAAATATATAACAATGCAGCTAAAGCTCACCAATTATGTCCTGCCCCCGCTCATCATGTACCCTTTAAATGAGCCAGCCAAACCACCGGTAAGTGGTGTCTGTCTGTCTATTTATTTTGTATCCCTAACACTTGTATCAGCTAATAATCGCAGCATAACACTTACTCAATGGATATTTCTCCACTATACTTTAACTCACATCTTAAAAAAAAATATTTGTATAAGTCACTGTTACATCCAGCAATGCGCTACTAGTTCATAAGGTAACAGTTAACATATTCTGCTGCTTTTTTTTATGCATTTTGACATTTCTTTCTTTCTTTCTTTCACATTCAAGCCCCCACTCATCAGGAACCCTCTAAAGCAGCCAGCCACACCACTTGTTCACCAGGTGTGACTGTGGCTCTGCGGTTGTGTGTACGTCTCTCAAACTGAATTTTTGGGTTCGATTCCAGCTCGTGCGGTCAACTTGTCAACATATTGTTGGAGCACCACCCTTTGGAGTGGTTGAAGGTTCGAGCCTGCTCCGCGCCGTTCGTTGATGCACTCATCAACGAACGGCGCGGAGCAGGCTCGAACCTTCAACTGCTATAAGAAGAAGGACTCAGACACCCAGATCTGAGGTTAACAATAAACTGATTTAATGGTAAAAGCAACAGCACAATATAACGAAGTACTTCGGGCTCTGGTCTTACTACCGTGTGATATACTTATCAGGACAGTCAGTCAGAAGAGAGCCCCGAGCATGAATATTGGGGCAGTTTACATACAGATTCTGTGGGAGGAGTTGTGTCGGTTGCTCCTCCCTTCATATTTCTAATTGGTGGCATCACTCCTGGGCGGGCCCTAGGCAATGAGTCAGCAGCCGTTGACTCCGTCTGGTTCGCGCCTTGTGAGTCGTATTCAAGTTGCACATAACCAATGTTTGACCCGCTGTGTCCAAATAGTGATGTTTCATTTCTTCATATTTCTAGCTTCCGGTTATGCAGACTGCTACTACTAAGATAGGGATGTTTCACTTCTCATATTTCTAGCTTCCTGTTATGCAGAATGCTACTAAAGAGGAACCAGTGTAATTAAGCACACACATATTTTTAAGCAAACTCATAGCTGGACACTGTGTACACAGGTTACTTTAATCCCCCTTTGGATCTCTCCTAAAGAGATCCATACCATGTACTTGTTCATACCACTTCAAAACTTTTCTACTGTGTCTGCCCTTCGTCATTGTATAGATCTATCAGAAGCTGAGACCTAGAGTACTTGAAACCTTCATGGGGACAGAACACAACTTTTCATGGCAGTGAAGGAACTATTAGAGAGGGTAACCTGAGTGCTAGAAAGCAGTATCCTTGTGTGGTGAATCATCAGGGTCCTCCTCCCCCTCAGAGGAACACGCCAACAAGGGCATCTGATAGGGAGGGGGAGATGCGGCTTTCCCTTCAATGGTTGAACTGATCAGAGGGAAGTAGATTCCTCTGCTTCACCGTGAAGTCCTGTGTCTTTGTCCCCCAGCCCGCTGACGGCGGCTTCTGGGCCGTCTGGTGGAGGGATGGACTCTCTATAGGTCCGGCCTGAGACTTCTCCTCCGAGTCAGTCTTTTGGACTGCGGGAGGGGGAGTTCGTTGGGCCGTGGTTTGAACCGCGACCGTGGCTGGGAGATTTTTGGCTGTGACGGGAGTTTTTACCGGAGTGCACCCCATAGCTACTCCGTTCATGGCGAGTGCCGCATTATGACAAATCCTCCTTAACCTGTTAAGCACCTAGCCTGTTTTTCATGTTTCAGGCTAGAAAATGACATGCCCAAAACAAATGACTACAACTTAACTTCTAAAAGGGTTATATGAATAATTTATTTTATCAAAGCAAGGTTACATCTGTGAGTTGGATGTAGAAGTGTCAGAATCAATATAAATGTTTTTTATTTTAAAGAAAATTCAGATTTTACATAGTAAAAAACTGTAAATTATAGTGTCCGTCCAAAAATATGTTTTTACAGATAGTGAAAACTACCCTTGGATGATGGGTTAGTAGACTAAAAGCTTTAGGAATCTAAAGTACAACATATAATAAGTACCCTGTATCAAGATTGATGCAAAACAAGTGACATTTGACCTTTTTAGAGAGGTTTAGCCAAAACCACCCCACCTCTGAGGTGATTTGGGTGAAAATGTTTTTTTTTCTCTATCTCTGGCCCCCCTTACTCGATTTTGATCGTTGACACACCTTTCTGACCGTTAGAGCCAATAGAATCGAAGGGGGAGGCCCACATACACACTAATTGTAAAGAGAAAAGGTGGGGGCTGCGCGTCTGGAAATGAAAGCAAAGTGGAATAATGTCTCATTCTGGAATTTGGAAACTAAAAAGCAGTTTTATTGCTTATGGATTATCAGAAATAATTTCAAAGAGGGCACAGATACATTGGATGAACCTATGGATTAACTGCAGCATCGTTTTTTTATCGTTTTAATGCCATTGAAGACCAGTTTTGACCAAGGTAAGCCATGTTAGCGTTTCTAGCTACCTAGCTCCACATGTTATGATGTACGCTTTCGTTTATGGCGTCGCAAATGTTTATCACTGAGTGTTGAGGTGGGCACCCCTAGATTCAGTGTCTCCAGGAGAACAAAAACGAGTGGTTGGCTGTGCATCTAGGATAAGTAATAAGGGAGTTATTGTGAGTTTAAGTGCCGTTTTAGGTTACATTTTTTCGCTCGTGGCTAATTCAGAGGCTGAGTGTTAGCATTGTGGGTTTTTTTTGGATGGAAAGAAAAATTAAAAAGATCAGTTAGCTGAGTTTCTTCCCTTTACATGGATATAAAACATTCATAGTTTATTAAATATTAAGATTCCTTAGACGTTGTTTCCCGCAAATGACACGTTTATCCGCCCGGTACCGGGGGGCCGTGCGTAACAGGTTAAGGCACTATAGTCTTAGGTCGCGTTCACACCTGCCTTGTTTAGTACTATTGAATCGGTCCCTGGAGCGTTAACCCCTTGATGCGGTTCGTTGGATTGGTGTGGAAGCAGTCCGATACCTCTGCTCCGCCTAAAAGAGGTGGTCTCGGGTCGCTCGCTAGTAAACTCTGGAGCGGTTCATTGCTAGTGTGACGCAGTCCGCATCAAAACTTAGGGAACAAACTTTTGCGCGTCATCGCCTTGTTTTGCCATGTGTGCAACATCCAGTAACCTATAGGGTCATGCATCCATTCTGGTGACTGCTTACATCACTGGTCCCCTGTGTACAGAGAAAGGCAGTGGTACACTAACATCAGAGCCACCTG
Organism: Trematomus bernacchii; assembly: GCF_902827165.1. Classification (NCBI taxonomy): domain Eukaryota; kingdom Metazoa; phylum Chordata; class Actinopteri; order Perciformes; family Nototheniidae; genus Trematomus; species Trematomus bernacchii. The sequence goes on from NW_022987387.1 coordinate 1,535,537, forward strand.
TCATCGGTGAAACCTCCTCACTGCATAACGTCTCATTATATGTGTTAATGTTTTTATGCACGTTGTCTGATTTATAATCCTATGCGCCGGCCGCAGAGTCTGTTGATACACTCTCCAGATTAACAGCAGCAGGAGAATAACTGCCAATGCTCTATGATGCAGGCTACTGTAGAATTGCTGGGATCTGCGTTTTACCCGCTTAATGTCCCGCAAATGTTGAAAAGCATCTCCGTACAATGACTTTAGTTTACAGTTCATAGTCCGTTTGAGGTTGCCTGGGTGAACGCAAACCCAACCTTCTGCAAATGAAACGATGTAATACACTTGCGTCTGGTGTAAAGACGCGGACTATTCGGCATGAATGCAACCTTAGAGATGGTTATTGCTCAGATCTTTGGTCCTTAGCCCCTCTACTATGCGACGAGTGGAATGTTATGTTCATTCTTTATAATGACCTTGCGGTGTCTTCAGATCCTCTCTAGTTACTTACAGATGCTGCGCTTCTGCTGGTTTGGGGGATTTCACAATGAGTGGTGTGTCCACCAGCTTGCCATGCCCTTCGTTCAATCAAATGACTCTGGATCTACACGTCAAGCCCCTCAAGGATTTCCCATATTCTTCCTCCAACCAAGAGCATGATTCGAAGCATACAATTCAGCTTGGTACTTTTATCTTCTTCTGTCCCAACCTCATGTGTACTTATGCAATAGATATAATAGTTGTTTATGCATTAATTGTATTTTCATTCGAATCCTGCATCTTCAAGTGCTAAGTATAAAGCCACGCTAGAGTTCATTCATTTGCTCATCAAGGGCCTTAAGAAGGCACGTCCTCCACGCAATGATAAAGACTGCCTCTTAACTTTGCACCCGTGCAAAGGTTAATGTATAAGTTCAGGCAAAGGGCTTTCACTATACATTGATAAACGTCAGATGCAGTTGTTACAGCTTTCTATTGGTTTCTCAGGTGGCGAATATACACAGACTTCTCACCTTTTAATCCTCAGCTTAATCTCACCCTTACTGAATTAACTTTGTAGATCAAATATACACACTGTTTTGAAACATTCAATGTCTGACAGTTCTGTTTGGGGAGTCAAGGAACCCCGAATAATCATTGCTAAAACTAACACTGTTTTCTTTGTCCTTTATCTTCCATGCTGAACTTCTCGCACCATTGCCCTCTGACACATGGGTCGGCACCAGGGGCGTCGCCTGGACCTGAAAACATTCGGGGCTTAGCCCACAGTGGCGGCGGCACTACAGTGGCATTTTTTACTGCAACACTCCCCACACGCACACACACAGTACACCCGCGACTGTTACAATGAAGGCTCGATAATCAGCTCACGGCATATAGGCAGGGGTAAAGTGGTATTTTTTTATGAGTGGGGGGCTCACCTCCTCTAGGGGGGTCCGGGGGGATGCTCCCCCGGGAAGATTTTTTTTAAAATATTGAAGTTAAATGCATCAATCTGGTGCACTTTGAGAGCAAAATGAAGAGATCTATGGATACCTCTCAACACCCATATGAAGCAGAACTGTAAACAGATGTACTTTTTCTTTATGGATATTTTACTAATCACTCCCCTTTTAAACTCTATTCTTGTTTTACTGCCATATAGTATTTCATAACTGTTTTTCCTTTATTCTCTTTTTTTTAATAACTATAATGATCATATGAAGGTGTGCCGCGGAAATAATCTTTTGAATAATTTGTGACCAAACCGTTTGAGACCCACTGAGATAACTTAGACTAAAGTTAACTATCTAAACACTCAGAGAGTCCTTTAGCTCACCTGAGTCTCTCAGTCTGAGAGGAGAGGACTCTCCTCCAGCTTGTTGTGGAACAAACAGCTCCTTATGTCCGTTAGTGCAGCCAGCTAACCAGATGCTAACAACACGGTCCATGCTGACACCGGTCCCTCCCTCCCTCCCTCCCTCCCTCCCCATCTCTCCCTCTCTCTCTCTCTATCACACTAAATGTGCTATTGCCACACACACACACAGAGCCGAGCTTGAATGACACAAGCACACGTTTATTTCCATGCAACTCTCTGATTGGTCTGGTGTCATGCCTCTGTTGCATTCACTGAACACGGGAAATTACAGTGTTGCCGTCCTCTCTTGTGTCATGATGAGGTTCACGTAAAGCACGGTTAATGTATTATATTATTGAGGGAGAATTGTCCGGGGCTACAGAAAAAACATCCGGGGCTAAAGCCCCGGATGCCCAGGCCAGGCGACGCCACTGGTCGGCACCCATGTTTATTCGATGGCTGCAAACCCAACGACGAGGGTTCTCCTCCAAGCTGCGTGATCTCTGCCTAAGCTGCGACCTGCCCCCAGATCGCTATTCCCACTGTTTAAGAATCTACGCAGCCACAACTGCAGCTCTATATCCGCCTACCTCAACCCTGAGTATCCTGGGCCGTCGGTCATCTTCTGCCCACCAGCGCTATATCATGCTTCACAGGAATGAGATCCTTTCAGCACAAACAACCATGAACTCTTGCATTACTCGATGAATGAGTAAACGTTCAAAGATGTATATCTGTAGGATTCTGTTTGCTACCAGGTGGTTGCTGGGTTAGATTATATTTATTTCATAATAGTGTATTCCCCTCATAGCTGCATGCTTGGGGGGGTAAGCTCATTGTCGCTGCCTCAATACTAGATACAGCAGTCTCGATAGGTAGTATATTCCCCTCAAAGCCGCGGTGCTGGGGGGGGGATGGCTTTTCGGGCTGTTCCCGGGCCTACACATAGCAGTTTCATTAGGTAGCATATATAGGTAGTATATTCCCCTCAAAGCCGCTGTGCTGCTGGGGGGGATGGCTTTCGGGGTGTTCCCGGGCCTTCACATAGCAGTCACTAGGTAGTATATTCCCCTCAAAGCCGCTGTGCTGCTGGGGGGGATGGCTTTCGGGGCGTTCCCGGGCCTACACATAGCAGTTTCATTAGGTAGCATAAATAGGTAGTATATTCCCCTCAAAGCCGACGTGCTGGGAGGGGGGGTGGCTTTCGGGGCGTTCCCGGGCCTTCACATAGCAGTCACTAGGTAGTATATTCCCCCTCAAAGCCGCTGTGCTGGGGGGGGATGGCTTTCGGGGCGTTCCCGGGCCTAAACATAGCAGTCTCGCTAGGTAGTATATTCCCCTTAACCCTTGTGCCCTCCTCGGGCATTTTTGTACATTTTTCCTGACTTTTTTTTTAAATTTGGTGATCATTTCAGCTGTGTTACAGCTTTTGGCATGAAATTCTGTAAGAAGTCTTCTTTTGAGTCAAATTTTTGAAATCCATTGTCGTTTACTCTTACATGTTTTATATACTCTCGTGATGCATTTTGTACCCTCTGGACACCTTCGTGGCAAAAATGTACACGCCCATAATAACTGCTATTAAATCATCATACATCAATATTTTATTAAACTTTCTTTTTCATGAATCACTTAAACAACTTATAACGTACTCAAAACTACCAAACATTCAATAATATTCTGGATTTTAACCCTTTAAATGCCTGTTTAATTATTTGCATTATTTATTACAAAAAAAACACAAAACCTTACATTTTTTCAATATAATAATTAGTAGAGGGATGGAACTTTGGTGGTTATTAGAGTCTTAGATGTGTCAAAGATTAATAATAAAATTGATTTGACTGCATTATTTTTTACGTAGTGTCAGATACTACCTCTGGACACCTTCGTGGCAAAAATGTACACGCCCATAATAACTGCTATTAAATCATTATACATTAATATTTCTTTCTACTTTTTTTTTCATAAATCACTTAAACAACTTATAACGTACTCACAACTACCAAACATTCGATATTTTTCAGGATTTTAACCCTTTATATGCCTGTTTAATTATTTGAATTATCTAATTATTTATTAAAAAAAAACACAAAAAATGAAAAATGTTCGATATAATAATTAGTAGAGGGATGGAACTTTGGTGGTTATTAGAGTCTTGGATGTGTCAAAGATTAGCAACAAAATTGATTTGACTGCATTATTATTTTTTACGTAGTATCAGATACTACCTCTGGACCCCTTCGTGGCAAAAAATGCCTCATTGACTGCCATTCAAACCACCTTTTTTGATCTCACTGCCATTGCAGTATAAAACCATGCATTTTGTAATGTCAGCATTTCGGGGCCCCAACACAGGGTGTGTGTGTGTGTGTGTGTGTGTGTGTGTGTGTGTGTGTGTGTGTGTGTGTGTGTGTGTGTGTCTGTCTGTGTCTGTAAGCATGCACTGATCATTTCAGGGTAAAAAAAAGGGCATCTTTTGATCTTTTGAAGGATGCATTTCATGTGTCTTTGAAGAGTTGCTTGAGAAATTAAAAAACAAAAAACAACTGTTAGTTTGTTTATGCACCTGGCTGCTTTCACAGCCAAATATTAACATGCAGTTTGGCTGAGGGGTTATTTCATGAGTGAGCAGAGAAGGAGAAAGTCCTGGAGCCAAGAGTAGGAGCTAAAATGAAGAGGCATTTCACTGCAGAAGAGGCCGTAGAAATGGTCATGCAGCCTTCATCTTCAAGCGATGACTCTTCTTCTGAAGAAACAAGCTCCGAGTCTGACATTGAATTATCTCTGGAATCCTCCACAACTGAGAGTGCTTCTGAACGTTTGTCTGAAAGTGGGGAGGACACTGAGGATCCGGCCCATCCTAACAGTGAGTGGACAGGGAAAAATGGGCAAGTCTGGTCTCCATCTCATACGGAGACGCTGCGCTACATTCAGGCACCCACCGGCATGATTCCAGGGCCCACAAGATATGCCATATCAAGAATTTATGATGTGGCATCCTCTTTTGACCTTTTCTTCACTCCTGACATGATTCAGCTGATTTTACAGATGACAAATCTATATGGGAGGCGTTCAGTGTCAGGATGGAACGATGTGGATGCTGAAGAGATTCGGGCTTACATGGGACTTCTCATCCTGGCGGGTGTGTACCGGTCCAAAGGGGAATCTACCCGCAGCCTGTGGGATGACCAGAGTGGGAGACCAATCTTCAGGGCCACCCTGTCCCACAAACGCTTTGAAATGATAAGCGCCAGCCTCCGATTCGACGACCGACTCACCCGTCCTGCTCGATACAAGAAGGACAAGCTTACAGCATTCCGAAATATGTGGGACAAGTGGACAGAGCGCCTCCCACTCTTGTTCAATCCAGGGGAAGACATCTGTGTCGATGAGCAGCTCGTAGCCTTCAGAGGCCGCTGCAAATTCCGGCAGTACATCCCCAGCAAGCCAGCGAAGTACGGGCTGAAAATCTGGATCACCGCAGATGTCGCCACATCATATGCCTGGAGGTGCCAGGTGTATACTGGAAAAGCCGCTGGTGAATCTCCGGAGAAGGGCCAGGGAAAGCGAGTCATCCTGGACATGACTGAGGGGCTCAAGGGTGTCACACTTACATGTGACCATTTTTTCACTTCCTACTCACTTGCCCAGGAGCTTCTGAAGAAGAAAGTGGCCCTGGTAGGGACCATCAGGGCAAACAAGCCTGAGCTTCCCCCCAAACTGAAGCAGACAAAGCAGAGAGCTGTCTTGTCATCTGTGTTTGCATTCACAACCACCACCACAGCAGTCAGCTACATCCCGCGGCGGGGAAGAAATGTCCTACTTCTGAGCAGCAAACACAGAGAGTGAGCTGTACATCAGGATGAGAAGAAGAAACCACAAGTCATCATCGACTACAATCGCTGCAAGGGTGGCGTGGACAACCTTGACAAGGTATGTGATTATATGCTTTTATTACTATATGAATTGATTCCAAACGTAGTCTATTTATTCTCACTGATTGCATGTGTTTATTTGAGATAACTATGTATTTATTATAAGTGCTTATCATTCATTAGACATATTTCTTGCATTTATATAAATAATGAATTATATAAAATACTTGTGAATGCTGAGGAAGGATATTTATTTATTTATATTCTATTTTTTTCCTTGCTCTTTTGTAGGTGGTCAGTACCTACAGCTGTAGGAGGCGGACACTTCGGTGGCCTCTTGTCCTGTTCTTCAACTGCATTGATGTCTCTGCCTTCAATGCTTTTGTGCTGTTCACTGCAGTAAATCCCTCCTGGAACCAGCAAAGAACCTACAAACGGAGGTTGTTCTTAGAAGAGCTGGGGAAATCCATGGTGTCCTCACAGATCATGCGGAGAAAGCACCCCCCGCGAACAGCAGCTGCTGCTTCCATGGTGATGGAGTTACAGACCAATGTTGCTGCCCTCGCAGAAACCACCGGGACCGCCATCACCACTCCTGCCACGGGCTCGACCAGAAGGAGACGTGTGTGCTGGTTGTGCACAGGCCTAAAAAAGAGGTCTTCTACCACGTGCACCAAGTGTAACAGGTGCATTTGTAGAGAGCACCAGGTCCCATGCTGCAGGACCTGCTGGTCTGCTACTGGAAATGAGCTGAGCTAAACTGAACACACACACACACACACACACAGGTACGGGTGGTGTGTCAGGACTTTTTCCTCGTACCAGTTCAAACACTGATTTATGGGGACCCACCTTTCCCTTTGCCGTAGAGAGACAGCAGAGTGCTTGAACTGATCATAAAAAATTCAGCTACATTTCTGGCTATTTAGAATTCAGTTTTGGTAAAAGAGTCTAGAGATCTGTAGACCTGAAATTCTACAGGACTGTGGGGACGGGGGCGGGACTGGGCGTTTCCTGACAAAATTATGACTTATGAGAACCCCTCTGGATTAGCTGGACATTACCCATACACACCCATACACAAAGCAAGTCCCTACGTTATGAGGACCACAATGGCATATCTGGACAATATACACACACACACAGATTTGTAGAAAACCTGTACTCATGAGGACAATAATGGTTTCACTGGACATTATCCTCAAACATGTGTTGCGCAATATTTTGTTACTGAAAAAGTAGCCCAATACTTCCGTTTATTTTAAATGTTGAAGAGAAAAAGGTATTTAACTTAGGAGAGCAATGGTACAAAGAGCAGACCACTTTCTCATTTTCACAGACCTCAGTGTTCAGAGACCTGAACATCAACATATGCAGCTTTTTTCTTGTTGCTTTGATGACAAACACCTGTTTTTAATAACCATATGCAGGGATTTTGCGATGGACAATACAAGTATTTCTGACAATCTCTTTACCAGTCGGCTGTCATTAAAAAGTGACAGAGGATTTAATTCTGACAGAGACCTTGACATATGATAGAACCTGCGCAGCCTAAAATTATCATGGAAGGAAGTGAAATATTGAGAAATGTTGTCTTTTTAGTGGACAAGTGAATATTAAGTTGATTGAGTTGCTCAGAAATAAGGTCAAGATCAAAAGCTAAGTTGAAATGTAGTCATGTATTGATAACTGGCAATTCTGGTATTGTGACAATACAAACATTGCAAACACTTAAACAGTGAAATAAAAAAATTACAAAAAATATATAGTTAAGTTAATTTGTATAAAATGTACATATCTACTTCTAAAAAATATAAAATACTAAAGTGGCAACATGATTATATACTAGGACGTGCAAATAAAAACATTTGAACAGTCCTGACTGTCTCCCCTCTTGAAAAAAACGTTTAACTCCTGAACAAAAAGCAAACTTATACTTTTGAATGATAATTACATTATCATATCTCTCCAACATCCTAAACATTAAATCAAAAATACACCGACTGAAGCAAAAATGAATGCACTCACAATCTCATTTCATTGACTTGAATTATAAGGACTATTATGGTCTATAGAGTGGTGCAGGGATGACATATTTACCCGGAAGTAAGCTGCGCATGGGTTGCCTCGACAAAAAGCAATGGGATTTCTCCATAGGACTTTGAAAATAGCTCGAAATAAGGTCTGTGGAAAACGAACCTGTTTGATAAATGCACGTTTTGTTCAGCCGGTTAATCTCCATATGTCTACCCTACTTTTATAATTTTCTAATCATAAATCTAGTCGCCAGAAGCAAAATGCTAACGTTATGCTATAAACCAGCGGTTTTCAAAGTGTGAGGCGCGCCTCCCTGGGGGGGCGCCAGAGAGCTTCAGGGGAGGCGCAGCATGAGAAAAAAAAGTAACGAGAACAAGATGAGTAAAGTGTCACTTGCACACTTTTGGCTGTCTGTGGAGACCGAGTTCCCCCACCTCGCCAAAAAGGTTGTAAAAGTGCTCATACCCTTCACCTCCACCTACCGGTGTGAGTGCGGGTTTTCCGCATTGACTTTGATCAAAAGCAAGTACCGGTCAAGGCTGCAGCCAGAGGCTGATCTGCGTTTATTCCTGTCTACATTGCATCCCCGCCAGAGTCCTGCACGGGTCTGATTTTCAAGACCCGCTCACGCCCCGCACCTGCAACGTGCAATACCGAACCCGCCCCGCCACCCGCACATATTGCCAATTAGTTCCGCAAACCGACCCGACCCGTCGGCACAAGATCCGCAAACCGACCCGAACCCGCATATCCTAGGAGCACTGAAAACATGCAATTATTAACACACGCAGTTGCGTATTTGGCTCAAAAAGCGTGGGATGTTGGTTATTTTCTCCATGACACCAAAAGCCTCCCAGACGTTGGATTTCGCTCTTGAGGAAGAGTTATTTACAATGCTGTATTCTCCGCTAGAGCTTCACCTCAGCCATTTCGAATGTGGCGCGCTCAGCAGCAGATTGATGCGGTGCAGAGGTTATGATTATGCGCGGTCCCGCGGGGAGAGGTCTGAGGAAACTTACCACCCGCGAATCACTTTTTTTGCGGGTCACCCGTCGGGTACCGACCCAATGCAGGACTCTGATCCCCGCAGGACTCTGATCCCCGCAGGACTCTGATCCCCGCATCACCCGCATGTGCGCATCAAAGACGCAGACTCATTGTTCCCAGCACTAAAGTAGGGGTGAGTGTAATAAGGAGGCAAAGTTGATGTTCAGTGTGTTGCCGGGAGCATATAAGGATTCATCCACGATGTTGAAAATGTAAAAAATGTTTAAAACACATATTTAAAACATAAAGATAAAAAGGTTTTAAAAAGTTATTTTTTAATGTTTTTAGGAGGTGATGCTACTCAGCCATTCAAATCGGTGCAGTCAGTGAGTCAGCACGATAGATTCAAACACACAGAGACGAGACAAGAAGAGAGAAACAGTTGGAGTAACTTCAAATGGCGTGCTCAAAAAAGAGAAAGGTAGACAGCGAAAACAGAGCATTTAATGACATTTGCTCTTATTGGACCTCTTTGAAATGCAATTGAATACCCCTGCATTATAGCAACAACAACAATAATAATAATAATAATGATAGCAATAATAATTGGGAGGGGGGACGCGGCTGTTCTCATGTTCTCTGAGGGGAGGCTCACCTTCCCAGACTTTGAAAACCCCTGCTATAAACGAACTACAGCAGGGTCGCTACTTCAACGTCACGCCAACTTAAGATCCATATTCAAACATACAGATTCTAAATGGTACAAGTTGAAGCGTTTGTTTGAACAGTTTGCAGGAGGCAGGTACTTGCTTTCAAGCAGAACAGGGCAAACAAACTAAGCGGGAGTGTTTTACGTGTTCGGTGTAATGACGTACAACGTCCTCCACGACTTCTGTAGTCCTATTCAGCCACTTGGTAACAACCAACGTTTTTCAGACACGTCAACTCTTCAGAAATCACCAGTGTGGTCACTGCTGATGGATTTAATGTCCTAGAACAAAACGTGATCCGTCTCTTCAATGTGTCTCAACCACAGACCTTATTTCCAGCTATTTTCCAAAATCCTATGGAGAGATCCCATTGGCTCTGAGACGAGGGAACAGGAAGTGGTGAAATGCTGACTCACTTCCTGGTTTTAGGACTCATTCCTGCACCACTATTTGGAGTTCACCTATGCACACACACAAACACAGAGGCCATTGTTATGAGCTCAAAGGGTATAATGGTTATAATTCTTACAACAAAACCTAAGTTATGAGGAAATCTGGTATAACTAGGCATTGTTTACACAAACACTAACCTAACAAGACCTTAGTTATAAGGACATCTGGTATAACTGGACATTTTATACACACACACTAACCTAACAAGACCTTAGTTATAAGGACATCTGGTATAACTGGACATTTTATACACACACACTAACCTAACAAGACCTTAGTTATAAGGACATCTGGTATAACTATGCAATTCTTTGTATACACACACTAACCATCTAATATAGTGTATATATATGACTTATACATGCACACGCAAATCAGGCGAATTTGTGAACCACCCAGATTTAACAGGTCTCTAACATCAAGAATGCTTTTGTGTATGGTTAGACTGGTTGTAATAAAGGGAGCTGGACAGTTTGATCTACAAGATTTGCACATTAGACCAACATCAGCTCTCTGTTGGTTGACAACAGTCTAAATCACTTACAGTTTTAGCTGAGGTGAAAGAGCCCCTACATCTCTCACCAATGACAAAGGAGTGATCTCCCTAAGATGCTGCTGTTGTGTGGCCTGCAAATGCATATTTTGTTTTACAGGATTTCTGTACCAGTTGAGTGCCCAAAATGACAAGGACTTTAATTTGCAGATATTTTTGAATTCTTTTTTTTAAGATTTTTTTGACCACTGTGAAGTGGGGAGACGGAGAAGACATTGCCTGTAAGCTTCAAGGGCTTGGGATTCGAGCCCACCTACTAGGCAGCGGAGACCGCCTTCATGCGCACTAAACACTGTGCCACCTGCGGCCCGATATTTCAAATTCTAAAGAAAGAATATACTGACATAATTTATACGTTTTGCCTCAAAAGTGAATATTAGACAGATTCAAACTGTAGGGTCAATGGGATTTTTTCAAATAAAAGGACAAGACTTAATAGACTTTACCTCATTTTTAATGATCCTTTTTTCATCACCAAAAAACTTAAAACTTCACTTCACTTCACTTAAAACTAAAATATCCTTTACCAAATATATTTGTTAATACATTTTAAGGTTAAATGCTTAGAAAAATAAAAGTGTATCTATATATGTACAAATACATACAGCTCATACAGAAAAAAAATGCTACCACTGCTTAATCATCAGTTTCTCTGGTTTTACTAGTTATAGGTATGTGTTTAAGTACAATTTACATTTTTGATTTAATCTATTAACTACTGAAATTTCTCCCAAATTTCAAATAATAGTATAATTTAGAGCATTTATTTATTTTATTTACAACTGGTCAAAATAACAAAAAAGATGCAGTGTTTTCAGACCTTGAATAATGCAAAGAAAACCAGTTCATATTATTTTTTAAACAACACAATACTATTGTTTTAACTTAAGAAGAGTTCAGAAATCAATATTTGGTGGAATAACCCTGATTTTTAAATCACAGCTTTCATGCGTTTTGGCTGCTCTCCACCAGTCTGTCCAGATGTGATCCAGAGGAAGATGGATGGTAGCATGCCATCCATAAAAGCTGAGTTGCTTGAATGTTTGCACCAGGAATGGCATAGTCACCCAGCAGCCATGTGACAGACTGGTGGAGAGCAGCCAAAACGCATGAAAGCTGTGATTAGAAATCAGGGTTATTCCACCAAATATTGATTTCTTAACTCTTCTTAAGTTAAAACATTAGTATTGTGTTGTGTCAGTAGTTAATAGAATTAAACAAAAATGTTAATTTTACTTAAACACATACCTATAAATAGTAAAACCAGAGAAACTGATGATTTTGCAGTGAAGAAAAGCAAATCAAAAACTTAAATAACCAACTGCATTCACCCACAAAGCTTATTTTCTTCAATATACAATAATGTAATGGAAAAAGACCATTGCTTTTTGTGGAGGAAGCCCTTGTGATGTTAACTGTGCCACTCTATTGGAACTGTTATCTGGAACTGTACAAAAACAAGGATTCTTAAATACTGTAAACAAGTTCTGCAAACTGGTCTCTCACTATGAGACTGATTTCCTTTTAAACATCAGGCCCCTGTTCCTTACACAATCTCTTATGTTCTGAACAGATCTTTCTCTCAAAATAGGGTCTTCAGCAAGCTTGCACTGCTCAAACTCCAACTTTGATGTGAGGCGCCCCTTTGTAATGTGTACTTTGAAGTGTTTCAATACAGCATTAACTTCATTTTTGCTCCATGGTCTTTTCACAGATCTTCCTTGGTGGACTGCTGCAAATCATGAGAAAAAGAATGTCATTTTCATAATGTGTAGAAAAAAACCATTACATTTAGATTAAACACGTATACATTCAATAGAAACATGTATGGGGTTTGTTAGTTAGTTGTACCTTAATTAAAATATATTAAAAACCTAGAGCTTTATGCAGACAAAATCATGTCCCCAACTGAATTCTAAGTATAGTGCTCTGTAAATATACTTTCCAAAATTCCTAATACTAATCATTTAAAAGGTGTTCACAGTATACACAATAAAGAAAATCATTTTCCAGTGTTCAAAAGAAAGAAACTCAAAAGAAGTTTAATTTTTGTCAACACACTTGAGTAGTATTAACCAAGCTTGTTTTCAATGTTTATAAATTATTTGTAGGTGTACATTTGCTCGGCTATAAACCCAAATTGAATCTGATACTCAGATTCTGATGCCTTTAGGTACAGAAAAACATTGGACTTCAATCTTTGTAATTGCTTCTTATATATATATATATAAAAATTCCATGGGGTACATTGTTAATTAGGAGGGGGGTTACTACCGTGTTCTCTTGACTAGCTATCCAGGTACAGTGGGTATGAGAAGAGGTTGAAGTGGCAATAAAAGGTGTATTTAGAGTTGTTTAGTGAAAAATGTTTACTCTTCTTTATAAATGCGACATTTATCAATTTACAGCATTACACTGCTTTAATTATTGGTTTAATTGCATACAGAGTTAGTTGGCTGAATGATTTCAAGACTGTAAGATTATCACAATTTTCACAGACATCCAGATTCTCTGCAAATTCTGATTTCTGCTCCAAGTAAAGTATATTTGTACTGCTAACGTACCAGAAAAAATACAGAGTACAGTAATCATGTTGACTGGATTTATGCACTCAACAGACCTCTGTAATGGATACAGCAGGCCATCAGAAGTGGCTAGTCAAAATGACAAGAGCAGATCAGATTTTAAATGAAGAAACACCAACATAACTTACATCATTGGTGAAACCAGAAACATATTACATGTAGTATATTCAATTGGATCCTTTTTGGGTTGTAACTGCACCCTTAAAGGATAAGCCCCTTGAAAATAAAGTAATGAAAACATGTTTCTAATGCAAATGGGGCTTGAATCTCATTTCAAAAATAATATTCAATGCACCTTTTTCCTTTGAAATCAATAATTAAAATGTTCCATGCACATTTACATTACCTTTGGAATGGTAGGCTTCATGCTGAGTCAAATCCGCATTTTTTCTTTTTCCTAATAAAAAAACAATCTTGAAATATACTATGTATATCAACATGGCAATTCACATATTTGAAGTTTCTTAGCATGAAAAATAAACAGATTTAGCTAATGCAACAGCCTATACTAAATACTACAATATTATTTGTATTGATAGCTGGAGGGGGAACATCTGTAATTAAACTGGTCTCTTTATCCAAGAAACATTGTAGTAGTAACATAACATAAATGGTAACATGTTTTTTCATCAACCAAAATAGGCACAACCTACACAGTATATGTAACCTATATGTATGCCCCCAACACAGTGAAATAACAAAAAGACAATCTAAGGCCCTTCCACACATGACCTTGAGAGTTGGAGGACACTTCATCAGGACTCTTTATTCCTCCCATTTCTGGTGAAAATAATTAGAAAACAGGCAAGCTTTAGATGGTAGAGATAGTAACTGAGTCTACAGATTTAATGGAGGACAATTTCAAAGATTTTTTCTGTTTGACCACAAGTAAAAAGTAACCCTGGCTTATATGATTGCAATTAGATTTTAAACTTTACCACACCATATGACCTACTCCAGGAGACCTACTTTTGGTAACTGTTGTGCCTTTTTAAGGTGATTACTGTACACCTTTTTTCATGTCTGAAGAGTAATGTGCTAGAAATGTCACTGATTTTGTGGTGCCAATAAAGCAACAAGATGGCTCTACAGTGGGCAGCCCTTAATTGCTAGATATTGTCCTATAAAAAAGGTACTCTCCCAAATCTGTACCATTACACACATATACTGAAAAAGAACATCTGTGTTACATACCCCTTACTCCATGTGCAGGATCTGGCTCTTCATTGTCTCCATCTTTTTCCTCATCTCCATCATGTTCCATGTCTCCATCATCTTCATCATCTTCATCAATGTTTTCCCCCTGAACTTCTTCCAGATCTGGTTCCAACTCATCTGAAAAACACAAATCAATATATTTATGTATAATTTACCTGAGTTGATTTGTCCAATTTTAATTTCCCGTCCTTTTAGTCAATTTCCTCGTGTAGTTATATTTTTTCTGAATGTTGTTTCTGTAATGCACTTTGTAAATGTATTGGAAGATATCTATTGAAAAGGCTTTGTATTATTATTATCATTTTAATAATAATATTATCATAAGTAGTAATAATAATAATTAGGGCTGTCAAGTTAACGCGTTAATAACGCGTTAACGCAAAAATTATTTATTTACACTAATTATTTTAACGCGATTAACGCATGTGTATTTTTTGTCCTCGGCCGCCGTAGTTTCAGAGAGCATCGAGTGTAAAATACCATCGACAAGCTGATGCTTACAGCCCCGCTCCTGCCGCCCGCTTGTGGCAGACCACACTTCCACGCTCACTGGCAGGCCCGGACTGGCCATCGGGAGGACCGGGAGGGAGTGTGTATGTGTGGCGCGACTCGCGCGAGCGAGGCACACCTTACGTGTTGTTGTTGTTAGCATCTGGTGCTAGCTAGCTGCGCTAACGGATATAAGGAGCTGTTTCAATGACATTTCGCCGACAACTGCGCCGAGCACTTGACTTTATGCAGTGTGACATTGTACGAAAAGTCAGCACACTCAGCACGGATAGTACGCGCAACATTATTGCAGCGTCCAGGCAGCTCCCATTCGAGCATATATGCCTTGAGCTGCACATAGCTCAACGATCCATCACAACACACACACACACACAACACACACACACACACACACACAACACCACACACACACACACACACACACAACACCACCCACACACAACACACACAACACACACACACACACACACACACACACACACACACACACACACACAACACACACACACACACACACACACACACACACACACACACACACACACACACACACACACACACACACACACCACACACACACACACACACACACACACACACACACACACACACACACACACACACACACACACACACACACACACACACACACACACACACACACACACACATGAGAGAGGTTCCAGGTTGAATGAATTGAGGCGAATATTTGTAATGTTCAGGTTGTTGTGTTTAATATTCATGAGAATATTTGTCATTGTTCAAATGATAATAAACAAACATATAAAGCATATTTGTCCACTCATATGTTGATAAGAGTATTAAAAACTTGAAAGATATCCCTCTAAGGTACATTTAGAACAGATAAAAAATGTGCGATTAATTTGCGATTAACTATGGACAATCATGCGATTAATCGCGATTAAATATTTTAATCGACTGACAGCCCTAATAATAATACATAAATTGAGCACATACCTTCAATCTCGTCAAGAGATTTTCCTTGATATGCAGCCAAAGATCCTTTCTCCATCGCCAGTAGAAGCTTTGAGATTTTTGCAATCTCAATAGTTGCCTCTGGCAGTTGATAAAAGTCTCGATGGACCCGTATGTCATGGCCCAAGAAGTTGGCTAGTTGGTCAAGCTCATTGTTCTTAAGGTTAAGAATCTGGGACAATGTTGCAACATGCTTGCGAAGTTGTGTAGACCTGAGATACCCCGGATGTTTTGCACCACACTGACGTGCAAAAAGCCTGATGCAGTCCTGTCCCCTGTAGAAGCTGGTGGAGGGGCACTGTGATCTTCCAAATAGGAAAGGGTTGTCCTTGTGCACATTACACAAGTCTCTTTTGTCAGCAAGGAGTGTTGTTGCACTGACAACTTCAGGGTTTAACAAAATGGCAACTTTCCTTCCTCTTTTGCCCATTATTTCTACCCTACTGAAATGCTTGGCCAGCTTTTGTTCGAATGGCGAGAGGCCAACAGCAATGTCCTCATGAAGCTCAGTCTGGTCTCTTTTCATGAATGCTTCAAGTGTCATTTTTGAGACCTCTCCTGCACGGCGTCTGTTGAAGATAATGATTTGAGCTAGTGTAACTCTGGCTAGTTCTGCATAACTCTGTGAAGTCTCGTTCTTTTGAAGGTTCTCCATAGCAGTAGCTGATTTCTTCTCCAGGTACTGGTGGAGGAGCTGCACATCCTTTGTAAAAGGTATTGTACACGGTTTGTTAAACTTCGACTTGGTCAAAGTAGCAAGAGCAGTGTGGGAGATAAATTCATTCCATTCTTTAGTGCACAGTTGTGTGAAACGCTCTGATGCTTTGATCATCAATTCATCTTCTGCAGCAATGGCTCTACATAGAATAATACTGCCAATCTTCTTGAGTGAATGTCCTAATTTCAGAGCCAGACTTGGTATGTGGTAGCAGTGCTTCTCCTCATCGTAACCAGCGACATCTCTGACTGCCTCAATAACTTTGTAAAAGTTGTTTGGTTTTACAGCATCTTCAAAACTGAATAAGGAACATTTGCTTCTCAAGCTCATTAAGAGCCTGCCCATTTCACGGACTTTCTGTCTGATATATTCAAATGTTGTCGAATCATTACCATGTTTATTGTAGAGTGACTGAGCCAGTTGCAGTATGAGGAAATCATTCCGTGAAACTGATGTTACTTCATCTTGCTTCATATTTCCAAGGATCTTCCACAAAACAGGAGAAATTGCTTGGGAGAAAGTTGACTCCGCAATATCAGCCAGAACTAGGACTTTGGCCCTCCCAGTTGCTTCAGTGTCTGAGATGGTCTTTGAAGGACATCTACGCATGTGGCGCCAAAGTTCTTTGCGGACAAACATGCCTTTACAATATACACAGTGCACATATCTTTTGGCATCCAGTGAGACATTTGATCTTCGTGGTGTTCGTTTTAGTTTCAGTGGTCCGCTTTGATTCTGCATTGTCTCTTGGTTATGTTGGTAATTACCTTTGTTTCGCAGCTATTCTAGTAACCGTTTTCTCTCTTTAGAATGTTTAGGGAACATAAATGCTTCAGCAATTTCAGGTTGTTCTTTCTCATGCTTCTTAAAGTGACGAGCAATCTTAGATTGAGGTTTACTGCAAACATAACAGTAATTTTTGAGGGTGCAAGAAGAGTCTTTGGGATTTGCAACACTCTCAATTGTTTCAGAACTGGATGCCATATCAGGGATGAAATCTTCATGAAGTTGGAATTTGTCAGAGGTAGTAGCAGCCGTGTCTTGGTGTTCAACATAGTTCTTTGTAGAGACAGTTTGTGCAGTCTTACAATGGGGTGGCTTTGAATCCCTGATGGTGGCAATGAGATGATCCCAATCAGTATTTGCTTCAGAGTCAGGTGGGCAGTCTTCATCGGCGCTGGATCCATCGCTGCTAGACGCCGTTTCAGGAATGTAGTCTTTATCACTGACGGAACCTTCATTACTGGAAAGGCAGATGTCCTTCATCTTTAAAAAAATAAATAAAGGAACACCAAGTTTGTATTTTTTTCATTATCCAAAGAAATCAGATATTTATATAAACACATTACGTACCGGTGACTCGTTGTTCTTGATGAAGCAGGTTTTGTGCCATGAAGTTGAACATACTAAAAACACAATTACACAAGAAAAATGTACTGGTAACATTTCTTGAGCATTATTTTAACATTTAATCACTGTGCATTTCACTATATAACAAAGAAGAAAGTAAGTCATTTAGAATCTAAGTTAAGTATTTGAAATTAAGTCTGTTTTATCGAAATGTTTATCATCTCAGAGTAAAAAATAAAACGGTGTTGTTTGACAGGTACTTACATTTACACGTAAAACCAATCCATTTGAGGCTTGAGACAGGTCCTCTGCAATCATGACAATTATCCAAAGAGGAAATAACTGCACTGGTGAGTTCATGATGACACTGTGGATCAAACATTGAACATAAACACACTTAAAATAACATATATATTTATTTAGTTTGAGTGTGAAATGTGACCCAGATACTTTTAGGACATAATCCTTATGACAATAAAAAACAATAAGGTTGTCTGCTTGGACACCTTATTTTATAAAAAACACAAATTGTACTCTTCATTTTGAAAAACTCTTATTAGCATCTGACTAAGAGCAGTTGAAGTAGTATTGAAAGTATGTCCTGCCTAAATTGTGTATCTTAGGTCAAGGCGTCATCAACGCTAACAAGCTGACAGATATCCAACTTGTTTGCCATATATGTGACAAAGATTCCTCCCTTTACCAGTGTGTGAAAAAACAATGGTGATAGAGTATTATGAAGTACAACTTGCCATTTTGGTTTGTGGGGAGGACGGTGGTTCTCTCTCGGGCTCAGGGTTAGAAGCTACTTCCCGGGGAGCCTGAAATTGTAGCACAAACAAAAGACATTGTTGTCACCGTGGTAGTGGTTTGATCTGACTTGTGTGCTGCAAAGGTTTAACAGTTATGGAGGTGTGCACATGCTGGATGAAGGCAATGATCTAATGTCTAGTCATGTCAACAGGTTTTAAAATCCTCTGTCCTTACAAGGACTGCTGTGCCTACAAGACACCCTGTGACCAGACGGCCTTCATCTTTCTGTGTAGTATAACATTTAACCCGTTTCAATGTGACCCAAAGTATGGGGAAACGGAGCCCCCTTACCAAGACAATAGTCCTGGTAAAACAGCTTCAATCTATTCCAGTCAGCGACACGCAACAATGTATGGAAAAACAATACATAGAAACTTACCATCTTGTCCCCTGATACGTTTGTAGTTGTATGAAGTTCGGTCCCAGCCTCTCGTGTCCCACCACATACTTCCTGTAAATAAGTGAAAGATAGGCACGACTTTAAAACATTATCGACTCATTTCCATTAATCTATCAATGGGACACACATCTGAACATTAACACGACTTTATCCAATTCATTAGCCAGTAATGAAAATAAAAAGACATTATTAGCCCCTAAATAACATGTTGGGGCCTAAAAGCAATTTATCACAGAGCAATAATTGATAAAAAATCTACTAACACATTGACTGTTAGCATGCTATGTGTGCAGCAGCCATCAGCATATCTCATCCCAGGAAGAAAGCTGATTAGCACAGTAGGACTGTCATTTTAACCATATTACAAGTTGGCATCCTCATTTTGTTTCATGAATGCCATGGTAGCGCTGCTCCTCTGTTCCAAATACGACTACTAACTCTTACTCTGAGCATTTATCTTTTCATGGTGCAGTAAATAACAGTAGACAAACTATGGCTTAAATAATATAGAGACACATATGTTTCAGTTTCTGGAATGTGACTAATCTTTCACAGCATTAAGAAAAGTACAATACTGTCACAGGCCCAGTGTACATGTATTGTTTCCCTCTACAGCCCAACACAGAAAGTGATTGTGATATGAAGTACAACTTGCCATTTTGGTTCTTGGGGACAACGGAGGATCTCTCTCGGGCTCAGGGTTAGAAGCTACTTCCCGGGGAGCCTGAAATTGTAGCACAAACAAAAGACATTGTTGTCACCGTGGTAGTGGTTTGATCTGACGTGTGTGCTGCAAAGGTTTAACAGTTATGGAGGTGTGCACATGCTGGATGAAGGCAATGATCTAATGTCTAGTCATGTCAACAGGTTTTAAAATCCTCTGTCCTTACAAGGACTGCTGTCCCTACAGTAGGCCTGCACATTTTTTGCTGAAATAAATTAAATCTGCTTAACTGAGCTGAGTGGTAGTACCATGGAGAACAATGCAACACTTTTTCCCTGTCAGTTAAGCAATGTCCTAAAGAGAACATAACCTCACCTTTAAGCGCCAGGGCCAAGCAGAATCCCCATAGTTGTAAGTTATCTTCTCCTCTGGGAATATTTCCTTTACAGAAAATAGGCACAAGTGTGGGGTTCCCTTGACAACGATTTTTTTCACTCTGCAGTTTGGATTCCTGTGATTATCATTTGCAAGACGTCCAAGTGTTCCATCCTCTTTTGAAGCATTAATACTGTAAGACAAATAGTCCAGATACAACATCATGTATCATGACAGAAAAGCACTGAATTCATACAAGAAGTCACTAGGAAACACATAAATCTGGTAATGGTCAATTATCCATTTGAGGTAATCAATAAGCAGCAAACTCACCAAAAGTGCATTCCAGACCAGATGAAATCGAATAAGAAGATGTTATTTTTGACATCTAGATCTTCACTTACACCCAATATTCCACGGTACTCCACCACAAAAGTTGACGGTGCAATATATTCCCGTGTAAAAACACCACATCCTACAATAGCAAAAAAAATGCATTAACATTAAACATTTACCTATACCCAATTATTTGTAAATATGTGCCATGAGTGTGTTAGATGCCTAACACTGCTATCCACACATAAGCTTCATCCAAGTTAGCCTCTGACATGTAAAGTGCCTTGCAGGTAAATACGGAGTAAAATTGTTTGATCAGCACGCACTCCTTTCTCCAATAAAGCTCCACAGTGATATGCAAAAGGTGTTGGTTAACAGTACTTTGAAACGCTTAACATAGTGATGCCAACACTGCTAGGGTTGAGGGTAGCTGTGATTTGACTATATCCAGGGGTGAGTTCACGATTATTTACTGGTATGAAGTGACACATTATTTTATATTGAATTTCATTGTAAATAATCAGAGCACTGTTTTAATCAGCATGTTCCATCTAATGTTCAGATTAGATGTTGCAACATATTAGAAAATACTTGTAAAGCAATAGTACTTTTTGTTGCCATATGTATAAACATATACAAAATAAAACGTAAAATGTCAACACAAATGTTATATTTTAAAGTTAAAAGTACCATTATTGTGCACTGTCATAATTACGAGGCTACATTGAGAGGATAGACAATGTTGTGCTATCATAAGTTCTGTTGTACACATTTGATTTCAATAAATGATCATATGCATGGTTAAAAAGGCTTCATGATATAATAATAAGGGCCGGGTAGTTTGCTAACCCTGCCAAAAAACCCTCGCACTGAGGAGAGGCTCTGTGAAACCTCCCCAAAAGTGTAGTCAAAGCATCTCTAAACACAGCGGGTGTCTGGCAGTTTAGGACACAATTGATTTGGTATACAGTGTTGTTTTTCAATGAGAGGAGCACACATTTTAAAGACATTTCCTGAAAACGTACATTGTTGAAAATATGTGAGGCTGATGGCCTAAGAGCAATGACTAAAAGGTCAGGGTTCCCTGTGTGCCCAGTTCGACCATATTGATGAAACAATGCTATACGGTCTTTGATACTACATACTGTATGAGATAAATAGCTTACCTTTAAACGTGTTGATGAACCTGGCCTCTAGGAAGGGTTTGTCTCTGCCCAGAATTATATGGTCTATTGCATCCTGTTCAGGAGTCTTTCTCCTGCTCCTTTGTGTCATCCTTGCTATTGCTAAAAAATAAAACAGAGAACAGGCTAAGTTTAATATACCAAAGCATGGTTAACAATAACATCTCTTGGGGTAAAAAGCATCTCCATTTAGAAAACACGCATTTTAAAAGTTTTTTTGCCTGCCGTCTGTCTGCAGACTTGTCAAAGCATTAATTCATGGTTTTTACTAACCGGTATCAGTATGTTGTTACTTCGGCATCATTTTGAAACGTGTATTACAATTAAATCACGGTCAAATATGTTCATTTTGTTGTAGTAGCCCCCTTGCCAGCGATTCTCTCTCTACATCAGCCCGACTCAGCCTGGTTGTTGGCCCGGAAAGAACCTCGATTTTATGGGGCCAGAAAAACTGAAATAGTACCCACTAGCCGGAACTACGCCAAGTGGCAATGCAACCAAAAACGGGCCGGGCACGGCACGCTTAAAGCGAGCTCTGCGCTGTAGTGGAAATGCGCCATAAGTTGGACGTAGCTAAGCCAGACCTTAGAGTTAAGACCTCCTTTTTTACGCCCAGCTGGTGCACTCCACTCCTGTTGTGCTCTGACGGCAGTGCACCTACAGTCAACAGCTACGTCTGCATGAAACCTTCAGGTGCATACAACTCTGCACGTTTCATTTGCAAAACACGGTAGTCCCCTCCTCCATGCATGTTTTTACTATGTTCCATCTGAATTTACTTTAAAATAAAAACATCTATATTGATTCTGACACTTCTACATCCAACTCACTGATGTAACCTTGCTTTGAGAAAAAAGATGATTAATTTACCCCTTTTAGAAGTGAAGATATAGTCATTTGTTGTGTTAGTGGCATTTTCGAGCCTGACACCTTAAAAACAGGCTCAGGTCTCCAGAGGTTAAATAGAAATATATAAAATGGCAGACATAATTGAATGCATTTTAACTAAACAATAACTGAATTAGTTTGTTTCACTCTTGGACCAGGGGTACCAAATCTATGCAGACTGCTGCAATAAGTACATTAATTAACTGTCTCATCGATGTTTGTCTGAATTAATATGATAATATTAACAATCATCTTATTCCTATCAGCTGTCAATCACTGTTATGATGCGGCGATTACCATTCTGTTTCGCAAAACGCCTCACAAACTGATTAAGATCCAAAGCTTTAGTGCGTTTTGATTCAATGCTGAGTACAGACAAACTTGACAGTCTCTTCTCTGTCATTGTACACTGCAAATACCTCGTTCCTTCCGTCTACAGTACTTGGGTCCGGATGCTTCTCGTTTTGCGCCGTCCCGTTCAAATGAAATCGCCGGCAATCATATTTCCATGCTCGCGCCAGGGCCGGGGGAGGGGTTACAAGGCTCGTGTCTTGTGGTGCATTCACTTGCACTCGGACATTAGAGATTTTCTCTCATAAATGTCCGATGAGCCCAACGACCACTACCCCACTGCCTAATATCATTAGAAAGCTAGGAATCTCCTCTTTCCAACAGTGTATACAACTCAAAATGTGTCTTCGGGTCAATGCGACTGATTTCGATGGAGCAGGTCACATATGAGGTGGTCCCCGAAAATCCTTGATCCTCCGCGGACCACAGTTTGAGAACTGCTGCTCTACAGCTAAAATAATCAGATATTCCAAAGAACAATGTCAGTCCAGTCGCGAGTCATCATCGAAGAGCATGATATACGAAATGAGGAATTCCTAATTCCATTAAAGATGTTCGATTATCATCTCCAATCACCAAAATCGACCAATGGGTTCCAGAGAAATGGCAAATCCACCCAAATGACCCCAAAGGTGTTTTTGACATCTCTTTTGAACTGTTAGAGCCAATAGGATCGAAGGGGAAGTTCCACATACACACACTTTACCATTGAGGAGTGAGTGTGACGCGCATGCAGTCGAAAGCTATGTTAAGCTCTGAAAACTGAAACCTAGGCTCAAACTAGTAAATATGAAGATGGATTATCAGTAATCATTTCAAAGTGACACAGACACATTGGATTAACCTTCAGCAGCGTTTTTATCGTTTTGATGCCATTGAACACAACTTTTGATCAGAAACAGCAAAAGGTAAGACAATGTCCCGTGTTTGCTCCGTAAAGCTCTGTGTTGTGATGTCTGTGTTTGTTTCCCCTGTCGCGAGTTCTGATCGCTCAGTGATGATACTTATATGTCTGGAATATGTGGAATCTCAGCTTGCTAATCAATATCTTGTTTGTGCAGATCCGATAAGTAATAATGGTATTTTACCTTGAGTTCTGTGCTAACTGCGTTAGCATTTCTTCGCTCAGGGCTAATTCAGAGCCTGTTATTACCCTTGTGTTTCATTTCAACACAGTCTCACGGCATTTCGTGTTATAGTCACAAAATTAATCTATTGATTCATGTTCACCAACACGATTTTAGAAGCAATGTATTTCTATTGGTAGTATGGTTCGTGCCTGCACCAAATAATAACATATTATATATATATATATTGAGTAAGAAAATGTTTTTATGAACCACACAGCTTCTGGTATTCCAGGACCTGACCGGACAAAAAGACGTGGTGCAGGCACGAAACATACTACCAATAGAAGTAAAATAAACAAATTCTATATTGATTCTGACTTTTCTACATCCAACTCACAGGTTTATCATTGCTTTGAGAAAAAAGATTATTAATTTACCCCTTTTAGAAGTGAAGTTATGCTAATTTGTTCTGGGAATGTCATTTTCAAGCCTGAGGCCTTGTTTGTCACAGAGAGGGGGAGAGTTCGGGGAGCGTTTTATTTCTGTTGAACGAACCGCAGAAGATAGCCCTTATTAATGTATAACCACATTAAATAACTCATCTTAACAATAACGATACCTACCACCTTGTACCATTTTTCATCGGGAATCAATAAACTGGATTACTCTACAACTTGGACAGTGCTTATTTCTATGGACCAAGCGTCTCGGACGGATCTCCCCGCATTTTTCCTCTCAGCGGCTATTTGTTTACTTTTTTGACAGTCGCTTAACATTAAGAATAATCAGGGAGAACATGTCCAAAACCTTCTCAATTCGTAGAGTGGAGGTGGTGACCACGTTTCAGTGTCTTCAAGGAGAGTTGGTCTGGTTTATTCAATGAGGCTCAGGTGAAAATGTTTATTTAAATGTTTTTACCAAGTTCATTTCAACTCACTTTTGTAAGTAATGGGTGTTGTCCCCTATGCTTTTTATTAGATCAAGGAGGAGTTCTGACACACAACAACTCTTGAAACTGAATGGGTACAGCATGAAACATCCAGCTGATGTGTGCCAAAGGCAGAGCTGCTGCTTCCAGGATGCCTCCTCTCCTGAGCACAATTGATGAGTTAAAAATGTTTCCGAAATGTTCACTGATCAATTAAGTTCAGTAATATGGGAGGTTGCTCTGATACCATTGCTTAATTTCTGTGATTAACCACTCCTAACAAATAATAAGCAATGTATTGCTGTACATCTGTAAACATTTGTATTACTTGTATAAATGGTTTCGCATTCACAGGGAAATTATGTATGGATAATTTACTGATGGGCTTAGCTACTCATGTATGTTTAAGATGGTTATTAATATGATAAAAAAAAAGATAAAACTAGCTAGAAACAAAAACCTTTTTGGGTGTTAAGGTTAAAAAGGATAATTAAAATCATGCACTGAAAAGTTATGTATATGAGAAAGTGTCACTTTAATTTCATTGATTAGATGGATGGGAAATATGACTAGGTCTGAAATTGAAATGTTATAAGTTCGAAATCTTGTTTTCCATGCCACTCATTTTTTTTAAACATTAAATCAAACCATGGTTTAATTGAAATAGGCTAAATAGTTAGACAACAAAGCCTATATTGTATAATTGCTTCTTGTTAATATGTCTAATTTAAAGTACATTTTTCTTTGTTTCTTTCTTCTTAACATGGAGGAAGAGCATGACAACCTCATGGACCAAACAATGAAGGTGCTGATCCATGATGCCAGGGACAAGGAGGGTCCAGCAGATGTGTCCATTGTGATAGAGGGAGACACAGTTTTGAATGTGTGCGGATAACGAACGAAGGCATGTGCACTGTTGATGGGATTCATCTACGCCAGTGGTCACCAACCGGTCGATCAAGAGTGTGGTGCGGATAGATCGCGCACGTAAAAAAAAAAAAAGTTTTAAGATGTAAGCCTATCATGCAGCACCCCATTAGCAGGTGCCACTTGATTGACGTATCTTTGAGACATTCCCTGTCGCTCCCGGAAATAATAGACTGACTTAAAGTGATGCTGCATATTTGGGAACTCACTGCACTTGGTAGATATCAACTACAACAAAATGAACAAATTTGACCGTGATTTAATTGTAATACACGTTTCAAAATGATGCCGGAATAACTACATACTGATACCAGTTAGTAAAAACCATGAATTAATGCTTTGACAAGTCTGCAGACAAGACGGCAGGCGAAAAACCTTTTAAAATGTGTGTTTTCTGCATGGAGATCGGATCGATCAGGCTAAGCTAACGTTGTATCTGCTCCGGCCTCTCTCACAACAACCTCCTAAAGACAGAAATAAAGCAGCGACTGTATTCGCCATGAAACAGACAGTCTGTGGTTTGTTCATGTTTAGCTTTTGTCCAGTTTCTGAACAGTCATAAGGATATGTGAGCTCTGTGTGCTAACAGCTAACGGCTGATTGGTTTCTGATTCAACGTCAGTGACGACATGCTGATTCTCACCGCCGATTGGCTTTCGCAAGAAAGCGTAGTTGGCCAGGATGAAGCAAAACACTAACCTCTTTTTCCACAGTTTTTTTCTTGGCGGAATCTCCGGTTTATCGGAGCCAGGGAGAATATATTTCCTTTTCAGTCGGTTCATTTTCCCCCTCGGACATAGTAGTTTGCGCACGGTTGTGCGGGTGCGCGCGACTGACAGACAAGTCGAACGTGATTGGTCTGCAAATCCGGAAAGTTGAGTTCAGGTTGGTTAAATAAAGGTTATTTTTAAATATAGTTAACGTTACTAGTGCATTTAACCAATAGTTTAAGACAGAGACACAAAACAGTTGTGTTTGGTATAACATGGATTAGGTCCTGTTCAATGTGGGAGGGACTTATCTTGCGTGCACACAACCGGAAGTTGAGGAGAAAAGACCGCTAAATTCCTAGCAAACTTTCACCTTATCATTCACTAAATAAAATGTCCAACTATCGGTATGCCCTTGTGTCCTGGACTCAGGGACCAGACAGAGATGCGGTTAGCATTGTACCACTAACCTGGATTATTGACTTTGACCAGAAAGATATTTCCAGGTCATATATTGTCGTATGGCTAACACGAAGAAGCCTGTCAATGGATGGCAAGTTGAGCATGCAGTGGTGTTGCAGTTAGCAGGCAAGTTCAGCTCTTCATTTTAATTTACACAATGAGCATAGCTTAAATTAGAAAACTCCTAGGACAGCATGCTATGAAGGTACAATTAATATTGTTAGCATTTAGCAATGTATAGCCAGCTGTAACGTTAGCGTGTTTTTGTGCCGATACCTAACCAGACCTTAACCGTAGCATTGTCCCGCCATAAATCATAATTCGTTTTTTAAGAAGAACGTCTAAATACATTAAGATATTAAGGGGAAAGAAAGACAGAGGTAGCCAGAACGCCTCGTTAACTTAACCATACTTACTGGCAGTGCACTAATATTGTTAGCTGACTAAATTCGCTGTCATGTTTCAATAATCAATAATGGGACACTTTATTAATACAATATTTGAAGTATTCAGTGTTTTATAGCTTGTAATGGCGCTGATGTTTGGCTATTTCTGTTTCCTATATTAATGTAGAAAAAGAGTCTACACTGAAAACTACAGAGCGGGAACTTTTAAAAGAGGACACGCCAAAAGACCACAAGAGACCCAGGAAATCCAAACGCCTGTTTGATGATGATGATGAAGAGCAGGATATAATTCCCAGTGGAGACAGAAACTGTGAAATTCCGAAAAAGGTTGTGTGTGTGTGTTGTGCACCGACAGAAATGTTAAGGGAGTTTCATTTTCATGTTGGTTTATGGATGTTTTGTCACTCACCATTTACCTGTCATTCCAGGTTGCCTGACTTGTTGTGAGTCTCCCGCGCTCATCAGCACCAGCCCCGCCCCTGATTGTTTCCACCTGTGTCTTGTTATCCTGTGTTTAAATTCCCCTGTCTCCCATGTGTTCTTCGTCAGTTCGTCTTGTCTCATGCCTAGGTCAGATCTATGCTCTTCTTGTTGTCAAGATATTTTGTTCCTCACTACGTGAGCGATTTTCTTTTGTTCTCTTTTTGTCATCTCATCCAGAGATTTGATAGTGTTTATTTTGTTCATCTATCTGAAAATAAAGTATCTTACAAATACTTTACATCTGTCTCCTGGGTCGTGCAATTGGGTCTTATACCCTGAGTTCCTGAGTTCGTAACAGTGTGTAGACCAGGGGTCGGCAAGCTTTTTGGCTCGGGGGCCACTATGAGTTTTTAAATTTGACAGACAGGCCATATTTAGCTGTCCACTCCTCATTAAACACTCGGCACTCATTGTCGACTTTTCTTGTCTTTGGTCCACTCATTGTTACAGATGCAGGTTCAAAGGAGAATTATTGCGTCATTGTTTGCGTCATGACGTACAGATGTAGCACTCCAGATAGGACTCCAATGGGTGTGTCCCAACCAAAAACCCAGCGGATCCCAGTGGCTGGGGGCGTTGCCAAATTGCTAGAGGGCGTTTCCAAATTTCCCCATTTGTTCAATTACAGGATTTAACCATGAGATGGCGCTTCATTCACAAAGACAACTTGGTGTTGTAGACCTTAGTCTGTTTGCAATGTTGCAGCTCTGCAGTTGTGTTGCTGAATACTGTAGCATTTAATCACTTATTTGTTATGGTTTTCACAGGCTGCTATAACGAAAAAACATCAATATTTTAGATCAAATAAAGTATATCTAATCTTATTATCTTAATT
Source organism: Trematomus bernacchii (assembly GCF_902827165.1). Lineage (NCBI taxonomy): Eukaryota > Metazoa > Chordata > Actinopteri > Perciformes > Nototheniidae > Trematomus > Trematomus bernacchii. Next base: position 1,564,184 of record NW_022987387.1, read on the forward strand.
GTAATTCAATAATATATAGTCTTTATATATTAAATAATCATAATAATGTAAATGTTTACACTTCTTTATTTTTTATGCTCATACTTTTACCTTTACAATAGTTTGCTTTAATATGCAGTATATTTTTTGTAATATTGTTGTGGTGTTTTTACACAGTACAGTAGATCGAAGTAAATCAACTTATACAAAATAATGTATTGAAGTCAATGGAGAGAGAACTTATCTTTCGATCCCGTTTGAATTGTGCCATGAATTACACATATGATGTTTGTCATATGATGTTTGTCAATCTTAAAAAATAATTTCCATGTCAAAAAAGTCAGTTTGTTGTAAAACTGAAATATAAGACTATGAAAAATACGCAACTACAAATCCCAGAGTCGCGTAAGTGATGTCACAATTGTTTTCCTCTACTAAGAGATAGCTAAGATCAGCACCATATAGATAGAATCTATCTATATGGCGCTGGCTAAGATAAGATAACTTTAACAAGATGCCTGTGTGCTTAGTACCAGGTTGTTATCATACCAGCAATGGGTCTTGCTCGTTCTTTCGCTTCCCGTCTGATGAAAGGATCAAGTTAGCTACCTAGCTAGCACGTTAGTTAGCATTACAGCCTTGTCATTTTTATTAGCCTCAACATGAAGTAACATTAAGTAAGCCAAAATGTTAAACAGTAAGAGTAGTAGTCATATTTCGTGAACCCTTTGAAGAGTACTGTCACCGGTGTGATCATTCTATAATACACAATTTAAGCCCGGGGGAGAAATGCTAACGCTAGCATCGGTGATCGGCGATCTTTTCTACTTCATGCTATCTGCACAAATGGTTGACATTAAAAAGACCAGGCAGTTCAGAGAGAATCAAAGGAAGGCAGGCAGGCAGCTTTGCATGACATTCTTCAGGACGTGTTTCATTGGTGATAGTGAGGGTAGTCAATCGTTTTGTTGACAAGACAGTAGTGACGGCCATCTTGGTGACGTGTGTTGTTGCCCAGAGATGTAGTTCATTGAGCGTTTCACACAAACAAATGTGTTACTTCACAGTTTTACGACACATTTTATTTTTTTTGACTTGCAAAATTATCTTTTAAATTGACAAACATCATATGTGTAATTCGTGGCACAATTCAAACGGGATCGAAAGATAATCTTTCTCTCTCCATTGACTTCAATACATAATTTTTCCGAAATAAGGTCCCATGGAGGTCCACCGGAAGGGGAGGGACTTCGCCACTCTATAGACTGGGGGTTGGGAGATCACAGGAGGGGGGGGAGAACTGTGGAATGTGACCATCCCCCTTGGGAGGCTTCCTCCACACATTCCGATGGCCAATTAATTTTAAACAAAGAGTTCTCAACATACAGTATAGTCAACATAGGGGGGTGGGGGATGGTGAACGGTATGGTCAATATTTGTAAACACAATCCCCAGGATGTGTCCTAATCAAACCAAAAGAGACAATGCAGATATTACCCTCATAAAAGAAATGGTAGACATATCAGTACTCTTAGTGCCAAGTTGTCTCAGACAATCTGCATTTCCTAATGTGGGACAGTTCTGTGCAAAATGTGGGACACTGAAAAGTCTATGTTAAAAAGCCTCAGTCACCTTAATTCATGTAATAAAAACATCTCAGGTCAGTAACACTCAAAGCTAAATGTGCAATACCATGTTCAGCTATGTTACTATTTATAATGTTATTGTTGTTACAACAGAAGATGTTTTTCTTTAAATTGAAGTTAAATGCATCAATCTGGTGCACTTTGAGGGCAAAATTAAGAGATTTATGGATACAGCTCTCAACACTCATATGAAACAGAACTGTTATAATAATGATGAGAAACTATGAAATAAGAAATGAATCAAATTAAAATGTAATTATATTATATAGTGTATTGTATTATTAAGTAATATCATACATTAACCCCATTATAGCAGATGCCACATTGAATGGATGAACACATTTATGCATCAATAATTACAACAGAGTATTTCTAAATACAAGTTGTAATCTAATCCTCTTATTTTACACAATTGACAGTGTTATTTGTACGTCAATAGTCATATATTGTCATAACCTTTTTGTGTGAAATAATTAATATTATTATTATTTCCGCCCACTGTTTGGCGAGCTGCATGAGAAACTGACGGGCTGTCAGGAGAGGGAGAGAGGAAAAGAGAGGATCCGTTTCTCCCGTGTTATTATCCAAAGTTTATGTAAACTTTTGAATAATGTACTTATTATAGTGATGAACATTAAAAACAAAGCACGTTGGCTGATTTTGGACCCCCTCACTATTTGTTTTCACTACTTTAATTAAATGTTTGATAAGTGCATGCAGATCACAGTACAGTATGCTCGTTCAATAAAAATACAAAATAATTTATCTGTGTACGTGTTTTACTGAAGTACTTTATAGAACCTGATGACAAGGTCAATTTTACTTTCCACTACTGTATGTCTACCTTTATTTTGCACAATCAATGGCAGGACTTTATTGAGGCCTGTAATTAGTCGACTACAGATGTCTTGGGTCAGTCTTGTCTTCCAAAAATCCTGTATCGCTTGCATTAGCTCCTGCTTTGAGCCTGGTTTAGCCTCCTTCCGAATGAAGTCTTTCATCAAGTGCCAGACCAGCTCGATGGGATTCAAATCCGGAGATTCTGGTGGAGTCTTAACCCAGTTGATTCCCTCCGCAGCAATTCCAGCTGCAGCCGCGCTGTGCTTCGGGTCATTGTCCTGGAAGAAGCGGTGATCCGACCCAAAATGTTCCCTGATATAGGACCTGCAGCTTCCTTGATTATACTGCTTTCAAAGTAGATTCTATCTATCCATGAACAGAACTGTTCTTACAATGTGTGTTGGAAGGATTTATTAAATTACTATGCATATTTTATTTAAACTTGTTTAAAACATATCTAAATAAATATGTGTGTCCCGGGCCAAGGAGCGTATTGAGCAGGAAAAAAGAAGAGATGGAATGATGGAGCAACTGCACTGTCATATGTGTGGGCTGGACCTGTATAGTTTAATTTACAGGAAAGGAGTGAGCAGAGGGTAGAGTTGTACTAAAGAGACGCGTTACCATGGAAACCAAACAATGGTGTAGCTGTATTGAAGTCTGAGTGGAAACAGTAATATTTGGAGCGTTATGTTAGAATGAAACAGCCAGGTCGTGACTCACAAAAAAAAAGTGTTACTTCACTAACTGTAAGCTTGTCACTCAGAGTAACCTAAAGTTAACTTAACTGCTGGAGAAGAAAGATCAGGGGGGGGGGGAGGAGGGGAGAGAGCTGTGGCTGATGGGCCATTAGGTGTGTAAACACACAGCTGATCACCTGAGAGCTGCAGTTTCATTCAGGCTGCCTTTACACGGAAACGTTTGCGTTTAGGCACAGTATGCGTTTTCAAAAAAGTCTTCCGTTCACATGCATTCGTTTCATTTAACGTGTCTGTTCACACAAGACCGCTGGAAACGCTGTAGTACATATGCCGGGACTGTAAGTGGCGCTGTACTTCCACACGAGACCGCTCGAAAGCGCTGGAGACGCTGTAGTACATATGCCGGGTCTGTAAGTGGCGCTTTAACTTCCGCCACAAAATACACCAAAAGCAGCGAAGAAGACCCCGGAGCATGGTTGCCATGGCTGCCCTTCTGTTTATGCCCCGCGGTGGATTTAGCAACATGTAGTAGTTCATGTAATTCTCCATGTCCACTTGTTGCTGATGGTTGTGGTAGAGGAGCTGTAGATTTTGCACTAACATCTGTAGCATGGTCGAGCTGTAGATGTTGTACTAACATCTGTAGCATGGTCAGTAGCAGTAGCTACTGACCATGCTACAGCAGTGAGCAGCAGAGGTGGGGAGAGGCGGGGCTATGGCTTCATTTATCGGGAAATGATCTTATAGAGGCGATTACACAGAGCCTTTTGACCCCCCAGAGCGTTCCGTTTGCGAATCTATCCACCTTGGGACCCGTTATCGTTTGTGGGGTCCGTTTCTATCGTTTTGTTACGGCCTTGTGTAAATAAAAGGGCTATACGCAAGAGAAACTATGCAGATACAACCCGTTTCGTTCTCGTGTAAAGGGGGTCTCAAGACTGTTTAAAAAAAACAACGGTCTGATTTTAACAACTCAATGTGTGATCGTTATAGCAGTAATATTAGACACTAATAATACAGTAAACTATTAACACTGTACATATTATTGTTTGCCCGTGGGATTAGGATTATCGGTAGTGAGAGCCGTGCTGCATTTTCCTCCGGTCGGATGTGATATAAAAACAAACCGATTATTTTTGTAGTTAACTCGCGTGGATTAAACTACATGTATTAGTGCATTCATTTCAATTCGGCGAACATATGATACATTAAATGATCGTGAGGATGATGATTACAAATCGTTTCTATGAGCCGGTCTGCATTTCCTGACAAAAAAACATAGCGATGGTTTTGTATTTACACCAACGTGGATTAAACAACATTATCTTGTTAAATAAAAACATGTTGATGTTTTGTAAATGATTACATGTCTCTTATTTAGCACAGAATATGATCCTATCCGTGACATATGGATCTTAACAAATATCCGCTATATCAGATACCTCTACTGTAGATCTATCAGATCTGAGTTCCACTGTGGCAGCTTTTTAATCACTGCACCCCCTGGTGGATCCATGATCCATTGCAGCTGGTTTCATTATAATTAAATGTATTTATCAAGGGGGCGTATCAAGTCCTGCGGGGGGTTTTCCTTTTCAGCGGGGGCCCACCCCGTGCAGATCACGGACCCGCACGGGTAGGCGTCTGAAATGAAGTGCTACATCTGTAACCGTTTACGTGCCTTCTTATGACAACACAGCGTTTTACGTCGCTGATTTTCTCCGAAACACCGCTCACAATAACATAAATTGAGGACTGCGTCTGGTAGTTTTTAATCATACGAAGCCAACTACTTCTCCAACCTTATACTTTTCTCCAGAGTGCCGTGGTGCATTGTTTATTAATGTGGTTCAGCGGCATTTACCGACCGCTGCAGTGCTGCTCTTCCACCGGAGTTTATTCTCCCGTTAACTCACGTGGCCGCTGGAAAGTATTCACTGTCTGACTGTCACACAAGCAGCTGATACATATCCCCAATTCCCCATAAGTGAATGTGTTTCAGTCTGAATTGACGCTGTTTGGCATCACAACGCTGTTATGTAAGTTTCTCTGGCATTCTACAGGTGATGTTAGCATAGCAACCAAAGCTAATCAGACTATCTTGACTACTTGTTGCTACTTGTGTGTAGACAGTGAGGTGTGTGTGTCTTAAGGGTACAGACAGGAGCAGCCTGGCTGACACCTAAAATATACTGTATGTTAATTGTTTATAATAATAGGACATTATTTAAAATTATAATAATAGTGTAATACCCTGAAAATCAACTTTTTTCCCCTATAGAAAAAGCCCACACTTGCAGCTCAGAGACGGACTGAGGAAGAAATTATTTCGGAAGAAAGACAACTTACCCAAAGAATCCGGAGTCCAGGAGAATCTTCAAGCAATGAAAACACCCAAATCCGAGAACTCAGGAGCCAGGTCAAGGCTTTGCAGAAGGAAAATACCAGACTGCGCAACATGGTAGTTAAAGGCAAGTACCTCTTTTAGATTCTTCTTCTTCTTCGTCGAGTCCGTAGCAATCTCAGATGTCGTTCTGCCAGTATCGGGCACAGGCCACAGCTGATGGGGTAGGTTCTGCCAGGTCTTCTGGACTGCATCGGGGGGCATCGGCACATTCCAGTAAGTGGGACATTGTCTGCACTGATCCACAGCTGCACGTGTCTTCTGTGGTGTAGTTCCACACTTTCATCAGTGCTTTGCACCTCCCCTGTTCCACACGCAGTCTATTGAGTGACTTCCAGGTTGTCCAGCCAAGGTCGTGGCCACTAGCAAGGCTTTCCGTTGGTGTGATTCCTCTGTCCAGCCATTCAAGAGCTCGTGTGTCATGTCTTTGCCATTCATCTTCCCAGATGTTGGTCCTTGCTGCTTGTTTGGTTGTCTGGAGGGGCAGGACTGTCTGCACCAAACTGGCTCTGGATCGGAGCCTGCGTGGGGGTGCTACATGGCCATGCAAGGGGTGTCTGATGTCTGTCTCCTATATTCTCCGTTCATCTTGAGCGATACCCAGTCGTCTGATGTGTGGGGGAGAGATGCCGGCTAGCGCATAGAGGCACGGGACAGGTGTTGTCTTAACGCATCCCGTGATGATGCGGCAGGTGTCATTCAAGGCTGTTAAAGCTTTTAGATTAAAGAGTAATGAGCGACTCTTCATTTTAGACTAAATTAATTAATGTTGTAGGAGGAAATAGCTTTGCTGCCAGATGAATCTTGAATTTCTATTGATGATTCTGTTGATAATTTGTGATCTTCTCGCTCCCAGGAAAGAAACTTAAAATAACGAGACTAATGGAGTCTCTGAAAAGGTTCAAATGGGTAGTTTAATTAAGTAACGTGGTTAAAGAACAAGCATGGTGAATGGAGAGACAAAGCCGGTGTTGTCTTGAGGGAGGCTGCAGCGAAGGGAAGAGAGTGAGTTATCTTTCGTCCTGCCTTTTTATCCACGTCTCGTTGTCCCCCGCTGTGCAAATAGTGGGTGGCCCCCTACTCATTTGCCGGTTCGATATCGCGAGAGCACAGATGATTTCGACATTGATATTCTCTGCCTACTTCCTTAAGCATTTTCTCCTCATTATCTCTGTCATGACTTTCTATTTAATACCTTATAAACAGCTGTAATACTTAGTTTAGAAGTCCTAGTGGTTCCGCTCCGGCACAGTTCTTATTTTACGGAAATTCCCTCTGACGTCATAGCTTCTCACGTATCTGTAAACACTACGATCAACTAGACCTTCATTTAATATTCAGCAGTAATAATATCTTAACGTCTATCGATGTAGTGTTAAAGTCCGTACGTTTGTGTGTAACACTCCAAGTCATTTTCACTTTACATTCAGAAAACGCAACATTAGTCACAAGCTAACCGGATAAAGGATTTTTCAAAATAAAAGCTTGGCATTGATTTCCTGAGAACTTCCGGGCTTTTCCACAATAAAACAGCTTTAAACTGACGATATGTTTTAGACTGAATTATGCTGTTTAACATTGATTTTAATTTCTAACAATCCCTCCTTTCACACCATTTAAGGTGTGAACACAATACTAAAAATAATAAGTTCTTCATCTGACTGCTTTTAAACTGACGGTATGTTTTAGACTAAATCATGCCATAAAACATTGAATTTTAATTTCTAACAATCCCTCCTTTCACACCTTTTAAGGTGTGAACACAATACTGAAATCAATGAGTTCTTCATCTGAACTTTGCATAGTACATAACTCATATCAAAAACATACTATCAAAATGGAATGGTTCAAATAACCGTCATCAAAAATACAAACAATACATTGGTTGGTCTTCTGGTGTAAAAGTTTTCCCTTGTGCATAACTTTTAGTTTTAACATTCAATATCACTTTTTAAAATAGCAGCAACTTGTGGTATTAGAACATTTCTTACTCCCTCCTTTCACAGAAACCGTTCCCATACCACATTCAGTGTTAAGGCACTTGTTTTACAAAGTATAAAAACATACTATTTAAAAATCGCATCACTAATAACAGTATAAAACATAAAAGTTAGAAACCTTTTTTGAATAGTGCAAAGTAATACCACTTTGTAGCTGGTTCTTCATTCTAATGATTTCATCATTTGAAATATATTTCATCATTTGAAATATCACATGATTTGGACATTCTTTGAACAATCTCATCATTTATCATCCATATCATTTAACATCATTTACACACTGTCTTCATTTTCATCAATATCTGTATATGGGTTGAGTCGTCTTGTTCTGCTAGCAATTGAAACTGTTCCCTTATGAGAAATGTACCCTCCCCCCTTTCATACTTTTTAAAGTATGAAAGTAATATGTTCTCTAGAAAAGGCCGTGGTGATCAATCGGTACGTTAGGGTGCGGGTACATGGAATGCAACTCCAACATCTAGCACTCCCCTGGGCACCCCTATGCTATCCTTGTACACTGTCGAGCCTAAACTCCCTCCTTTGACTGGTCTCTTAGCCCTACTGGTTTTGGGGCGTTTCGCCATGTTGATTAACTGCCCCACTGTCATTGGTACTGCATATAAAACATCACTGGCTGTACAAGTGCACAGGTCCCAGTCTAATCCTGTAGCAAGACTGCATACAAGGGTTTAGTTCCATGATACCATCAAACATCTATTCTGGGATACGGCATTCAGACAGTCATTTCTGGGAGAAGATTTTGGTCAGTTACAACAATTGGAGAATTTCATCACTTATGGTTCCTACTTCAGTACCTTTGGGTGGTCCGTTCTAATGCAGTGATAAAGTTCCTTAAATGGTGTGAAAACCGGGTGGAATATCAATAACTCATTTCACTAATTTATCTTCAATTCTAGTCTGTTTAAAGAACTATGCTAACCCCTTTAACAGTGTGTGGAACCTTGGGTGTCCGAGCATGTAACAGTTACTCCCTCCTCTATCAAGGATTTTAAAAACAGTAGTTATTTCATCCATGGTTTGTAGTTCAATTTAGGAATTTTCACTTATGGCGGATATGTTTCTACTTTAAATAACATCTCTAAATTTCAGGTCATCCCTGATTAAATGGATGACCATCAGGAGGTGGTGGCGCTTGTCTTTTAAACTCATAATTTGGTGCCGTGCGCTCCCTGTGAAGCTACAAGTAAGATTTAAAACAACTGCTGGGTGGGTTGAGTGACCCCTTCTCTCTAAACGATATGGGTTGTCAAAAATATGCATCATTGCAATGAGTGATCCAAGGCCCCGCATGTATTACTCCCAATTATATTGCTTTTTCCAAAATTAAATTTGCAATCGCTCTTTGCCCAGTGTCCTTTAAAACTCTACATCTTGGACAAACAAATGTTATTTCCACCTTAACAGTTCTCCTATGGTAATAACTATGCTACAATGGCGAAAACAATACTTTAGATTGGGATACTATATTTGGCTTGGTATTAGCTCTCCCTTTAACATTGTCCAACTAACACAGATTTGTCTGTTCTTATAGAGTGGTCACTAAAACTATCCCTTTAGCTGTAGATCAATATTGTAACACATTAGATCTCTACCAAATTCACCCATGAATAAAATCTTTTAGGGAATAATTCGTTTACATGATGGAAAGATTGAAAAATATGTTCTACTCCTAAGTCCCACAACACTCACTGCTTAAAGTGTAAAGTGTGGTGAATATTTCCATCATGTCTACCCCTTTATCTCACAGTACCCTCAGTGTGTTTTAGGATTATTTCCTCATTTTACTTTAACAGTTTCCTCTTTATTACTATTTTAATTTACCAATTTATTAATTCATGGCTAATAAATCTTTTTGTCTTTACGTATTTATCAAGTCAATTCAAGTTTGTTTGTGAATAAGTGTGTTTATGTATAAACTCACTCACTCCCGTTTTCCTTTTCTCCTCCTCTTGTTGTCTCAAGCCACGACCCCCTCACATTCTGTTAGACCATGCCAACTCCTCTGGTTCCGTCTTCTCCTCAGTCCATCAGCTCTTAAATCCTTTCGCTGGTACTCTTTTCAGTGGCCCAACTGCTTTGCATTTCATCTCCTTCCTTACAGTCTCTTCGCTGTTGTATGGAGGGCGTATTCTGCTTTCATGTCCCACACTCTGCTCTTGTGCCAAATCTCGTGGCTCAGCTTGGAACTTCATGTCCTGGGTTAGGGACTGATGAGAGTATGCCTCTTTATGTCAGCATGCTGTTCTGGTTCTGGATGCCGCAGGTGGAGAAGGTTCTGGATGCAGTCTTGTCGTTGTTGGTTCAGCTCTGGTTCTCTGTCTGTTCGATGGAGGAGGAGGAGGAGGAGGAGTCTCCTGTAGTGAGGTCTTTTGTCTGATAGGGGTCGTAGCAGTCTGACAGGCAGAGAGAGAGAGAGAGTCCAGGTCTCGGGACGCATTACCTATAGAAATTCTAACACACTGAGGTAAAGTAAATCTAACCTTCTCCACTCTATCTTCTAATCATACTATCTGTTTTAAATGTTAAATGCCATCTAAACACAATTAATGTCTACTAATAAATGTACTATATCTCTAAACATTGTTTTTTCTCCCACTGTAACACATCTACTCCAAATAACTCTTTCAGGAAACCATTTTCTTCTATAAATTGAAATACTTACATGTTTCAAGCACCACATGTTTCACACACTAAAAGGACATCTCCATATATTCTCCAATATGTTAAATCTCACTATTACTTAGAACAATAGAAACTTTTGTGACTGGATACATCTGTGCACAGTCGCCACAATCTGTTGGGGAATTTTGTTCATAGAGTTTGTACATACAGTTGTCCTCGTGGGTTAGTACCCTGTTTCTACTGTAATAACTTTTCAATAATTGTGCTCAGGTCACCAGTCGGTTGTCCATAGTCTTAACGGGGGGTGTTTCTGGTACAGACTAAAACATGGATCCAGTGTATTTGGAGATTCCCCTAAATTGTAAATTCCCATCACTTAAATATTCCGATCACTTAAACCCATCTCATCATTTGATACAAGAACTGCATATAGGGGGGGTGAATGATCTTGATTGTAACCTCCTCATCTTTGGGAACGAGTATTTCTAACTCCTCCTCTTGTTGCTCAACTGATCTTTTGGCTCTGGGGATAAGTGAAAGTCTCTGAAACACAGCTGGTGTTTTGTTAGTGATGTGGGCATTTTCTACGAGTGAACTAATGGATCCATGTCTTTCATGATATTGTACTCCCCATCCAACCAGAAAGGTGCCAAGTGTAATGAGCACAATCAACAATGCTATTCTGACTCTTATCCCTAGGGGACCCCATAATTGCTTTGGCTTTGTTCTTGACATTTTATCCATGGTTGTGTCAGTTATAAAATGTAAATGAGTACAAAAATAACGTATACGAAAATGGAAACAAAACGTTGGACTCTTTTTCAGGTGAAAAAACAAAATAGGTTTTCACTTTAGTGTACAATCTATAAAAATCTAAAGACAATTCGTCTCTTGAGCTGTTGATCTTAATCGTATTTCTATTTATTGTTTTTGTTCCAGCTCTGCCAAATCAGTCCTAGCTTCCAATAACTTTTCTGGAAGTTGCCAGTGAAGGGTGACAATGTGTGAGGTGGTGTCAATTTGCTCCTTTTTCTTTACCTTTAAACCGGAGCGCGTGGGAAGTTCTTTACAACTTGTCACGGTTCCGACCACCGGGGGTCAGCCCACTGTGTTTTGGGAACTTTCACCCTCACCCAATCACCTGGCCGAACAGGAGTCTCTTCTGATGTCTCGTCTGGTATCTGTGCAGTCTTTCCTAGCCTGTGTAGACAAAAACTTGGAAAATATTACTCAGAGCTCTGACATATTCATCCACTTCTATTTGTCTAATATCTAAAACTGGACCACTCCCTCCTTGGAGGAGGCCCAAGCTTTGGTATACCTTTTGTTGTTATGCGACCTATTGTTGACAGCATGTTAGTATTTATCAACTACAACGTTACCGAAATCCATTATCTGACTAATCATGACCTTCCCTCCTTTGAGCATAAAATGCTCAATTAATATCGCAATGATTACTCTATTATGAATAGGACATGGAAAACCCATAACGTCGTAGCAAACACATATAAATCCTCTGTGTACCCACAAGGCGTACAAAGATGTTGTGTGATGTATCGTCTTCCAATGGTATAAATGCACATTGACTAAAAATCTGTCATTAGTACAAAAATATAGTTTACTTCTTGTTAGTTCAATAATGGCTTTTGTCATGGTACTATGTATCAGTGTTGCTGCGGGAAAAAAAAAACACACTGGTGTTGCTAATACGTCTTAATAGCTCTAGTATTAGAGATTGGCTGACACTGTTAAACAAACAAATCATGACAGAATAATATGTCTTTAAACTAGTGGGAAATACGAACTACTCTCACAGAGGGTTGCACGCAGAAGAACATGAAGGGCTGATGTCCCTCACTTAAAAATAGATATTGCTTTATGCACTACTTTATAAATCAACAAATTAACTTGAACATAAATAAATGAAGACTGATTCTTGAAACTGTTGTAAAAAACCCTACAACTTCTTCATCCAAGCTCAGTGTTATGTTATTTAGTTGGCAGCTCATGCCTTAAATCAGAAACTTCAGACCTATTATAAAAATGTGTTTATGAGAGAATGTAATCTGACTCCATATATACACCTCAACTTAATAAATGAAGTTCCCCTTTAAACACAGCCCCGGTCTTCTGACGGGGTCTATCTATGGTGGCTGGTAAATGTTGTGCCAGTTTCTGTCACTGTTCTCCCGCTAACAGTCACTCTCTAGTTCTGCTGGGTTCTTGTTGACTTCTTCACTGGTTTGAGACAAGCGATCTTATTGAAACACCTCCCTTTGTAGCCAGACTTCACCACAGCAGAATCGAGTTTCTGTTTTTTTTTTTTTAGCAGCTGCACATCAGGTGTAGCCTGTACTGCCCCTTGAACTGCAGTCGATTTAAACAGGAGGACTTGGTAAGGACCCTCCGTCTTGGGCGAGGACTAGGCTTTCATCTTCATCTTTTGGGCGAAAACCATTGTCTTGACCTCTCTAGCTGTGTGGGCACAATAGTTTTCTGTGTGGGGGAACAACATCACTCGTAATCTCTTTCCTTCTCATAATTACAAAAATAGTCTGCTAAATGTTCTACTATGTTTTAATCTTCTTATACTAATCTGTGGATGATTTATATTTAAATGCAATATGCTACTCACTATTGTTAAATAACATTCATGTTTGGAAATACTATTCTTCTTTGCCATCCCTGAGACCCCCTGCCTCTGTTATAGTCATGGAAACCTCCCCTGGGGTAACTTTGTGGAGGGCCGTTGTTTGATGCAATGTTCTGCGGACACTCTCTGGACCAATGTGTCAGCTGACCACATTTAAAGCATCCTTCACTTTGGGAACCTCTTTCTGTTGATTGAAAACGTCCTCCTCTGCCCCTTCGTTGTATGGGAGGGTATACCTGTGCTTGCGGCTGTACTTGGGTAGGCAGATATGCAGGTGTTTGCTGTTGAAGATACTGTGGTGCTTGTGGCTGTACTTGGGTAGGAAGATACACAGGTGCTTGCTGTTGCTGGAGTTGTGTGGGACATGCATTGGACCAATGTGACGTCTGACCACATGTGTAGCAGCCACCATTCTGGAAACGTCTTCCTCTGAAACTTCCTCCTCCGCTTTGTTGGTTCTGCATTTGATTCTCTGGTTCTTCCTGAGTTTGAACTGTTAGAGGTGTTCGCCCTGCCTTCTCTGGTTCTATGGCTATCTCTGAAAGCTTCTCCTCCCTTCTCCTTGTCTTCTTCCTACAAGCCTCAATGTCTTTTCTCAGCTACCTGCATCTTCAAAAGTCTTAGTTTTAGTGCTTTCATCACTTCGTCATTTTCCCTCTGTGTTGCCTGGTATGTCATGTCTTGGTGAATGAGATGTTGTCTCCATTCTTCAATGGGTTTAATGTCTAATCCCACCTTGTCTTCCAGGCATGCCTGCACGGATTGGGGAAGGGCTTTAATGACCGCATTCTTCCACAACATCACGACAGCCGGAGAAACGTCATGTCGTTCTCCAGTGCTGTCCTCCCACACTCCTTCACATCTCTTCAAGAAGGCATGCATGTCTTCCTCCGTTCCTTTTTTCAGGCTGGTGAGGGCATGTAAACTGTATGCTGTCGGGTAGATGTGACGAATAGCAGCCCAATAGCTCGACCTGATTTTGTTGAATGAAATGTCATCTGCAGAGTTGGCGCATTTGGCCTCGAAATCTACTGCTCTTGCCTTTAGTCTTCCTTCTATCCATCCTAGCAGTGCCCTCATGTCTCCCAAGCACAGGTCGTCTTGGACAGTGTACTTCTCCAGATCATCCACCCACTTCTGACCTCCTTTGGTGAGTGGAGGTAGCTTGGACACTAATGTTTCCATGTCCCTGTGAGTCCATGGTTGGTATTGAAATCCTCCTTCTCCAGCTGCTATCACCGGTAACATGTGGATTGTGCAGTTCTTGGGTCTTCCAGCTATAGCTACTGTTGTAGCGTCTTGAGATCCGTCTTCCTCTCTTCTTTTGAGTTCCTCCTTCAGCTGGTTAACTTCACCAGATAGCATCCTTACTTCATACTCCAAGTCTTTGACACGTGTAGCTGTGGGGAGTCCATCCAACTCCAATACTTCTCCTATAGGGGCTTGGTGAAAAGGGTTGTTCTCTGATATGTTGGAAAAAGACACTTCAGTTAGACTTGGATTCTGCTCTTGAGTTTGGATAACTGGAGCCTCTTCTGTTATTCCTGCTGTGTCTTCCTTCACTGGCCGATCTGCCGCTTTTAACACATGTATGCTGTTTGTCAATCCCTGGCTGGCATATTTCAGATGGAGCAGCAGACTTGTAACTGTCGTTTTTCTTTTTTCAGCTTTGTTCATAGCGCTTTTTTCAGGTCCATACCAAAAGGGGTGTCTGGTGTGGATCCATGCTTCTTGCTGGTCTAAGTATCTCTCATTCTCATAAGCAACTACAGCTTTTCTATGGGCTTTTGTTGGGCCAGGTTGATCATCTGCTGGAATCAATCCTCTCGTCTGCCATTGATCAAACAATTCCTGTATCTGTTTCCAGTTCTTTTGTCTGTCTGATGCATGTGTTGTGGCATCTGATCTGACATGTACCTTTGCCTTGATGTCTGCAGTTGACCCTGGCTCTGCAGGTGCTCCTAACTTAGTGTATTTTGGCGACATATTGCTTAAGTAGTTGGATATAGTTATTAAATGTATCCAAGATGAATCACTAATCTTCTGAATAGTACCTTCGCTCCTGATAGAAAATATCCTATGTCATCCGAACTTAACTTCAATACCTGGGTTTTTTTTTTTTTTTTTTTTAAAGATTAATAAAGTAAAATAAAAATATGCAAAAAAGTTTTTTAATTTTTAATTTTTTTTATTTTTTTTTTTAATTTTTTTTTTTTTAATTTTTTTTTTTTTTTTAAACCTTGTACAGTGGCTTGGCTTTGAAATATGCAAATAGAAATCTCGTAAAAATCTAGCTTTACTGTGTATAGTGTATTCCAAAGTGCATGAAATTATGCTAATGTCATAAACTATGTTTTTACTTCAATTGTGTGGTGTTTAGGTATTCTACAGTCTAGGTTGAAAGACTTATGTAAGGTTTCTTATCTTAATATCAGGAACCACCTGTGATTCTATCTATGTGTGATGAAGTACGTGTTCATCTATAATACTTGAAAGTAAACCTTAGCATAATTATAATCAATTGGTGTTGTATTTATACGTTTGTCCTTTTACCCCTATTTCTTGTGCAACAATTCTGTACAACCAGCAGAGTGTGCTGTTGTAATTTTTCAGCTTTTTTCCACCCTTTTTTAGCTCTTCTAAAAACGGACTTCTTTTTAACAAGAAGCTTATTTTCTTAATAACTACCTTTGATATGGGAAAGAAATTGACTTTATGATTAAACAGTCAAACTTAAACCAGCGAATACACTTGCAATCACAATGTTTAGGATTAATGGACAAAGCATAAAAACAGCCATCAGCACACACAATTTTTAGGATTAATCAACAAAGCATATCCCAGCCACACCACATTGCACAGTATAAGCATAAGCAGGTAAAACTCCTTTGCAAGGACTAATATTTCAAAAATCAGATTTGAGCTTTTTAGAAAATACAATAATCTTTTTCTTCAAAAACCAAACTCCAACGGTATAGATAACCTGATTCAGCAAAATGGAATATCTAATTCCAACTTTGACTCAAGAAGAATGATTTTTTTCTACACACTATGGAGGTCATGAATATTGAATTAGCCTCATGTGAGTGAAACTGAATGGATTTCAAAAAGACAACAACTGGTCCTCTGAATTTACATTTCACAGAATGGCGACTGCCATGTCATTGTTTGTCAACATGAGGTCAAAACAAGATGGCAACTGATTTCAAATGCTGACCTGCAGAACAAAGAGTTTTTTGCAAGAAGAATGGCTGTCTCTGATGCGTTGAAATCCTGGAGGTGTTGATCTCAACAAGGAGACCTCATTCCAGGCTAAACTTCAGAGCAGTATAACAGCACGACGCTCTCAATATGCTATACAATTTAAACAAGTTAATACAAAATAGTTAGAGACCATCAAAACTATTTAGTCTATGGTCGTCTGAGCAACTCTCACGCTATTATGCGACCAAATGGGAAGCCAGTCAAACACTATTAGGAGAATATCGTCTATCTAACGCACGAATGCCGCATTTCTTTCCGTAATGCACACGCAATGATTAAAGAGTATACTTCAGACTTCCACAGACTCTTATCACCAATTAAACAAGAGACCATCTCACTTATTTGGGACAATGAAACAAGACGATTCCATCTGATCTTGAGACTAAAAACGAGACGATGCCATCAACTCTCTTTAACAAGAAGATTCCATCTTTAACTTGCTAATAACGAGAAAAGATACCATCTATTTCTCTGTCAAGAAGATACCATCTGTCTTGAGAATATACAAAACGACAAGAGTCCATCTATAAGTCGTCAAACACAATATAATAAGTAGTTTGGATATAGTCCTTAAATGTATCAAAGATGAATCACTAATCTACTGAATAGTACCTTCGCTCCTGATAACAAATATCCTATGTCATCCGAACAATATCTGGGATCTATTTATTTATTTTTTATTAATTTAATTTTATTTTTTATTTATTTTTTTTTAATTATTTTTTTTTTAAAAAGATTATATAAATACCGGCTTAAAAGCACATTGATATATCCGGCTTGGAAAACACACACATTATAATCATGCAGTTGGTTTAAAAAAACATGCAGTTGGTTAATGAATCAAAGAAAGGAAAATAGACTCACCCTGCTTGCTGTAAAACAACGCCACGTGGTTTGGTTTAAATTTATATTTAACATTAAATTAACAGCTGTTCTCAGGATGTCCTGCTCGCCGCAAAACACACAAATCTAAATGGTTCTATATAAGCTATTGAAGAATTTGATATAACTGGCTTCTCCTTACCGTTTGTGTATGGGCCCTTTGTGTGTCTTTTGGTTGGCGGAATCTCCGTCGAAACTAGCGATTTCTCTCCCAGTGTTGATATCACACGTCTGGGTCAGCCAAATGTTGATAATTTGTGATCTTCTCGCTCCCAGGAAAGAAACTTAAAATAACGAGACTAATGGAGTCTCTGAAAAGGTTCAAATGGGTAGTTTAATTAAGTAACGTGGTTAAAGAACAAGCATGGTGAATGGAGAGACAAAGCCGGTGTTGTCTTGAGGGAGGCTGCAGCGAAGGGAAGAGAGTGAGTTATCTTTCGTCCTGCCTTTTTATCCACGTCTCGTTGTCCCCCGCTGTGCAAATAGTGGGTGGCCCCCTACTCATTTGCCGGTTCGATATTGCGAGAGCACAGATGATTTCGACATTGATATTCTCTGCCTACTTCCTTAAGCATTTTCTCCTCATTATCTCTGTCATGACTTTCTATTTAATACCTTATAAACAGCTGTAATACTTAGTTTAGAAGTCCTAGTGGTTCTGCTCCGGCACAGTTCTTATTTTACGGAAATTCCCTCTGACGTCATAGCTTCTCACGTATCTGTAAACACTACGATCAACTAGACCTTCATTTAATATTCAGCAGTAATAATATCTTAACGTCTATCGATGTAGTGTTAAAGTCCGTACGTTTGTGTGTAACACTCCAAGTCATTTTCACTTTACATTCAGAAAACGCAACATTAGTCACAAGCTAACCGGATAAAGGATTTTTCAAAATAAAAGCTTGGCATTGATTTCCTGAGAACTTCCGGGCTTTTCCACAATAAAACAGCTTTAAACTGACGATATGTTTTAGACTGAATTATGCTGTTTAACATTGATTTTAATTTCTAACAATTCCCATTCAGATGCTTGAAAATAAGTGGGCTTGCATATGTCTTGTTTTTAATTTATACATTTTTAGACATTAGACCTTTTGATTGTCTCCTGTGATCATGCTAGTATCCATCATCGGATTTGTCAACATCAAATTAGTTTGAATGAGCCACGAATTACTTAAATCTATAGGTGTAAACTTAAATGTTCAATAGCAACAAGAAAATGTCCTTCTAGTTTGGCAAGCTTGCTGCTTTGTGTTAAGCCTTCCTTCCCAGAATGTTATGAATGGAAAATGGTGTACGACTGTATCTCACAATGTGAAAATCTGCAAGATTAATCTGGCTTGTGAGGCTAAGGAATAATATACAAAGCTACAAACATTAACGCCACCTGTATCATTGTGTAGCACATTCATTTTTTTATTCCAATTATTTTCCAGAAATTCCAACTTTGCGAGGGGAGATGAAAAAGTGTCTCACGAATAATCCCGCCAAAGATCTCAAAGTCTCTGAGTGTGAAGGTGAAACTGTGAAACCTTGCAAACCTTCAGAAGTAAGTATTTTCGCAATTAGTACGTTTTGAGGAGAAATACAATAAAAAAACACTAAGTAGCATTTTCTGTTGCTTTTTTGGTTTGTTTTTGCAATTAAGGTAACACTGGGCAATGATGGTGAAACCATTGTCTCAGCTCATTTTTGGGAGTCTGCGAAAGCACAACATACAGCCAATGGGATGGCACGAACACTGCTGATGGGCATCTTCAGTGTTGATGTTCTACTGAAGTCCAACCTGACCGGAGGGATGAACAAGGTCGATCCTACAGCAGAACGACGACAGGCTCTTGATGGGAAGAAACTGCAAGCTTTGCTTGGTAAAATATCCAATGTTATCAGAGCTGGTGGCTTTCCAGTTTGTTTGTCTGTTTATTTATTTATTTTTTGGATAGTTATTCTTAATGTTAAAGAACAAAAAGCCTCCATACCAAATCAGTGAAATATTACAGGCTATAGTTACAAACCAATTTTTGTAGAGTTTTAGGAGGTAGTGACCGTCAATGTCATATGCAGGTTATGGATTTAGCCAAGAACATGGGGTTAACTGGATCATTATTAGGGCATTATTAGTTTCCAGTTTAGTTTTTATTTATCAGGGTTTCCTGACTTCATGATGTTTACTGAAGCACCAATCAAAGGCCAAATTGTTGAATTAAATATCTCACAATCGGTTCGGCAGATTGCCAGGAAATTTGCTTAACACATTAATGCACCCCAAAGAATGAACCATGCCAACTTGGGGACATCAAGACTTTTCCTCTAGTAGCACAACACTCAGACGGAAATGTACAAAGCATATTCTTCCACTATTTGCATTCCCACATTATTCACCAAGCCAGCCCATGATTTAATATAGATATTATGGATATTGTTATAATTCCTGCTGGCTTTTGTGAACGTCTAATTATTTGTAATTGTTCTGTTCCACAGATGCTGTAATAAACCACTATCCAGGACCAAGACATCAGACATTAGAAAATTGATTAACACAAGAATTTGTGAGTTACGGCACCAGGTGAAGCAAAATAACAAGATGGACAATTAAATAGGGTACAAGACTGCTCTTTTGGCCCTGTTCCGGACCTTGTTTTGTGTAGTTTTTTGAGTGTTCAGCTCATGTTTAAAGTATAAAAAAAACAGATTGTTAAATAAAAGACTGCTCTTTTTGGGTGTTATGACGTGAAAATGTATTCATATTAACTATTACACATTGATAGAAAAAAATTAAAGATTTTTTTTATCAGAACATACATGTCTCCTCATCATTGTGAACATATATTGCACTCATGTTCGGAATATATGGTACGTACATGGTTTTTTATAAATCTGAATATATAGTGCGTACATGTCCGCATATAATTGTGAATATATAGTACATGCATGTCCCCATATAATTGTGAATATGTGACCTGCTCCATCGAAATCAGTCGCATTGACCCGAAGACACATTTTGAATTGTATACACTGTTGGAAAGAGGAGATTCCTAGCTTTCTAATGATATCAGGATTGTTTTTGTCCTCCAAATATTAAGCAAAACATGTCACATTATATAATGACTGTCACCGAGTCACCATTTTGAGAAAAAGGCCTTCAAAGTTTCCTCTTCTCTGGAATCCATCGATCTGATTGATTATTAGCGGAGCAAATGATCAAAGTACTACGGAGGGAAGATATTTTTGTTTGGATTACTGGTCTGGGGGGAGCTCGCGAGTGTGTGTGTATACGTGTGTGTTTGTGTAATTTTGCGTTTGTGTGTATTGTGTTTGTTTCCCGGGGAAAACACTCACGAGAAACACCGGCTGTTGTTATGCCTGCTCTGACGTCAAGTTACTCCGTTCTCCGCTTGTAATTATGCCGTTACAAGCTTCAAAGTTGTATTTATCATCTGAATTTGCCGAAACAAGTTTAATATTCTGAAAGCCAAGACTTTGTTTATTTGAAATCAGATGAAAACAAACTGTAACGGACCCTGCCGTGTTATCTGTGATTACTATACGCCTTACATTCATAATTTCAACGAGAGGGAGGGGGAGCTGCGCTGCGGAACAGCAGAGTGGCGAGTGACAGCTGTCATCTTCCCTTTACAAGCTTCAAAAATGTATTTATTGTGTGATTTTGGAAATAAAAGTGTCATATTCTGAAAGCCAAGACATGGTTTATTTAAAATCAAACAAAACACCCGAACCCCGAAAAACTTTTTTTTTTACGCAAATCCACGTCTATTTTGAAATGAGCCGTTGCGACTTCCGACTGATTGCGATAGAGCGTGTCACATATCTTCAATATATTTTGTAGATGTTGATTATTAATCAGTATCAGTTGGTGTAGCCAACAGCAAGATTTACTTTATTAAATAATGTAATATATTGACAGTTAATATATGGGGAAATACGTTTTGTTTGAGTAAGGGATGAGGACCCCCCCCCCCCCCCCCCGGGAAAGGAAGAGCAAGACTTACCTCTGCTCAGAGGATAAATACATCAGAGTTACCAGCCTCAGAAACCCCAAATTAAAGCACCTCAGATTAGAGCCCACATAAATTATCACAGAGCTCAAGTAGCAGACAAATCTCAGCATCCACTGTTCAGAGGAGACTGCGTGAAGCAGGCCTTCATGGTCCAATTGCTGCAAAGAAGCCACTACTGAGGATGAACAACAAGAAGAAGAGAATTGTTTGGGTCAATAAACACAAGGAATGGACAATAGACAGTGGAAATCTGTACTTTGGTCTGATGAGTCCACATTTGAGATTTTTGGTTCCAACCGCCGTGTCTTTGTGAGACGCAGAGAAGGTGAGCGGATGGTTTCTGCATGTGTGGTTTCTGCATGTGTGGTTCCCCTCCTGAAGCATGGAGGAGGAAGTGTGATGGTGTGGGGGGGCTTTGCTGGTGACACAGAGGATCTGGATAAATACCAATAATCATCATGTTCTGGACCACACATAAGGTAACAAGCACCTACACACAACCATGACTCACACTGAATGGAGGCAATCCTCTACAATAGGGGGACATATTAATATGTCTCAGATGATCAAGGAACAAGACCAACTGTTGCTACATTTGAATACACTGACTATACAACAAAAGATCTAGATTATGAAATAGACCCGGACAATAAATTCTTCTCTTCTATCATCAACAACTGCTGTTATTACACTGATCAACAGTACAACCAGAGCATATCATCAGAGGGCAAGCTATCTATAATTCACTTACAGCAGAAGCATGTATGCAAACTTTAATCTCATCAAGGAATATTTAAATCAGTTTCAACAAACATTTAGCATCATTGCCATATCTGAAACTTGGATCACGGAGGACAAAGGCATAGACTTTGAGCTGGAGGGCTATGAACTCAGATACATAAAATAGACAAAACAAGGGTGGAGGAGGAGTAGCCTTGTATGTGGACAATACTTTACAATTTAAGGTGATGAATTATATGTCAACAGTGATTGATAATGTATCACGATTGAAATCTGCAAAGAAAAAACGAAAAATGTAATCATCAGTTGTATATATAGAGCACTCTAGTATTGAGATTTTCAAGGACTGGATGGAGGAAATATTCTCAAAAGTGATTCATAAAACAGTTTTCATTTGTGGTGACTTCAATATTGACCTTCTAAATCCAAATAATCACAGCATGACAGAAGAATTTATCAACACAATGTACAGTATGTAAAGGGGTTTACAAAATTCCTGTTAAAAGACAAATTCATTGTATAGAGATTTCATGCGAAATAAATCAAAAGAGACAGAGATTAAATATAAAAAATATAAAAATAAATTAACAATTATAATAAGGACCTGCAAAAATGAATACTATCGGAAAATACTAGACAAAAATAAAAACAACATTAAAGGAATATGGAGCATACTGAATAGTATTATAAAAAAATGGGTCTAGAAAAAGGAGTTATCCTACATACTTCATTGACAAGGATAAGGAAGAGGAAAATATGGATGTTGTATCCAACAGTTTCAATTATTTCTTTGTAAATGTTGGACCTGCAGGCAAAATCCCTGATGGAGGAACATCAGAAAAAAAGGAAATTTAATAAAACTTAATCCTTTCTCAATGTTCCTCACAGCAGTGGATGAAAGGAAAGTAGTTGATATTGTAACGAAATGTAAAAACAAAAAATCTACCGATTGTGATGACACAACCCAGTCTCACGGCATTTCGTGTTATTAGTCACGAAATTAATTTAATCTATTGATTCGT
Organism: Trematomus bernacchii; assembly: GCF_902827165.1. Taxonomy (NCBI): domain Eukaryota; kingdom Metazoa; phylum Chordata; class Actinopteri; order Perciformes; family Nototheniidae; genus Trematomus; species Trematomus bernacchii. Next base: position 1,586,981 of record NW_022987387.1, read on the forward strand.
GTTCACCAACACGATTTTCACATTTTTTTCGTGTCACACAGAACGATTTTAAATGCAATGTATTTCTATTGGTAGTATGTTTCGTGCCTGCAACACGTCTTTTTGTCCGGTCGGGTCTTGGAAGACCAGAAGCTGTGTGGTTCATAAAAACATGTTCCTACTCAATATCTTACCCTAAGCCTAACCCTATTCCTTTTATTTTAAATTGTATAATGTCTGAGTTTTTTTGCCGTCAGTGAGGAAAATAAATGGGGCTCAGAGCCTCAGAATACTGAAATCTGTATTTTATGTCATCTTTTTTTCCTTCTAATTTGTTATTATTTGGTGCAGGCACGAAACATACTACCAATATAAATACATTGCTTCTAAAATCGTTCTGTGTCAGAATACTGAAATCTGTATTTTTTTTAATGTGTTTTTCCTTCTAATTTGTTATTATTTACATTGGTTTTAAAATCGTTCTGTGTGACACGAAAAAAATAGCGAAATCGTGTTGGTGAACACGAATCAATAGATTAATTTCGTGACTATAACACGAAATGCCGTGAGACTGTGTTGGATGACATTGACATGACTGTATTAAAAAAGGTTATCGATGTTATTTCAAAACCATTCACACACATATGTAACTTATCATTCCAAACTGGTGCATAGCAAAAGTCATACCTTTGTTCAAAGCTGGGAACAAACATCACTTCACAAACTACAGACCTGTCTCACTTCTACCACAATTCTCAAAAATTCTTGAAAAGCTTTTCAACAACAGACTGGACAATTTCATAGAAAAACACAAACTTCTCACCGAAAGTCAATATGGATTCAGAGCCAATAGATCAACATCGATGGCTTTAATAGACTCACTTGAAGAAATTACTAGCTCAATTGACCAAAAAAAACATGCCATTGGAATATACTGTTAAACTTCCGGGGCGCTCACGCTGGTGCGACCTGGGAGCAGCTGTGTGTGTCATGCTTTGTTTTTTGTTGTTCTTCTAGTTTGTGTGAACTTTTCTACATCCAGGAGCTTGTGTGGATTATTTCAATCATGCGGAGTGTCTACATATGCGTTCTTGCGGTGCTTTGGACTCTTTTCAGCCGTATGGCATGGGGACTCAGCGGTGACGTGCTAAGTCACAGACTCATCTACAGCCGTGAGCTGCTGCTGGATATAAGTTCACTGGCAGCAAGTAACCCTATTCCGCCTATTCCCCACTTCCTAAGAAGTAGTAGTACAAATGCTTTACCGGGCGGGATGTTGCCCAAAAATCGTCGGAGGAAGGAGAGGAGGTGTTCAACGCAGACTGAGGACAAACGGGCTAGACAACCGACGCCGGCTCCCCCCCGCTCCCAACTATCCTTCTCTCCAATGTTCAATCCCTACGGAACAAATTGGACGAATTGGAGGCTTGTGCTAAATTCAAGCGAGATTACAGGGACGCGTGTCTGCTGGCATTCACTGAGACGTGGCTGAAAGCCTCGGACAGCAACGAGGACCTACACATCAGCGGTTTTGGGGACCCTGTTCGGATGGACCGGTCGCCTGTCATAACAAACAAATCCCGCGGGGGTGGAGTATGCTTTTATATCAACAAAAGGTACTGTAATTCCTTCACAGTTCTGGAGGAAATATGTACTCCGGATCTTGAACCGTTATCCATTTCGCTTCGCCCCTTCTACTTGCCTAGAGAGTTCCCCCAGCTGTTTTTCACTATTGTTTACATTCACCCACGGGCAAGCGCCTCAGCAGCCACCCAGCTGATTGAGGAAGTTACTAACAGACTGGACTCCCTCTCCCCTGATGCTCCTACATTTATTTTAGGAGATTTTAATCAGTGTCAGGTACATAAGACCTTAAAAACATACTAGCAGTATGTCACATGTCCTACAACTTTAAAGGGGACCTATCATGCAAAATGCACTTTTGTACGTCTTTTATACATGATTATGTGTCCCCGGTGTTCCAGGGAACTCACCAAGTGTCAGAAAACACAACCCTCTCTATTTTCCTCCATACCCAAATCTCTAAAAGAGGGGCTGCAACGGATCTGATAAAAACTGATCCAGATTTGAACACTGTCCTGACGTCAGGACGGTGGCGCTACGGCTATTGGGCCAACTCCACCAATCAGGAGGAGACAGCCAAGGCCATTGACGTTCGAAAGCGCTGGAGACGCTGTAGTACATATGCCAGGCCTGTAGATGGTGCTGTTCTCACTGAATCTGCCCTTGCCAAAACAGGGGATAAAAAATGTCAAATTGAGCAAAATGAGGCATGGCTAAAATGCATGATCTGTTTGGTATTTTGAAAAAAAAAAAGTATAAATATGCCTTATATAGGTATGGTCCTACACTATATTATTCAAATATAGCATGATAGGTCCACTTTAAATAAATCCACGATTGACTTATGTTACGGCACGGTGCCTGGTGCGTTCAAGTCCCTGACCATGCCCCCTTGGTATGCTTCATACCACACGAGCGTTCTTCTGGTGCCGATCTACAAACCCATCTGCAGAAAACAAGTGTGCACAAAAGAAACTGTGAAATGTTGGACAGAGGAAAGCATTGCCACCTTACCCTGTGTTTTATAGCTCATGCTCTGATCTCAATGAACTGACGTCAACTGTCTCATCCTACATATCATTTTGTGTGGAGTCTAACATTCCTTGTAAAGACATTACCGTCTTCCCTAATAATAAGCCGTGGGTCACGAAGGAACTAAAGAGTGTTATAAATAGAAAGAAACGTATATTTTATACTGGAAACAGTCAGGACAAAAAAGAAATGTACAGAGAATTAAGAAATGAGATAAGAAAAGCTAAAATAGCTTATAGGGATAAGGTGGAACTCAAATACAGCAGTGGAGATCTTCGGGAAGCCTAGAGGGGAATCAAATCAATGTCCTCCATCTCCCAGGGTAACAGCATGACAGGGCTAGGAATCCCATTAACATTGAGGGAACAAATGAGGCAGACCTCCCCAATGCTTTTAACATTTTTTATTCTCGATTCGAGAAAAATGATTTCTCCATAAACACCTCAACCCTTAGAGAGTCTCTCTCCCCTATCTCAGACATAGTCATTGAACAGGATTATGTTAGGAATCTCTTCAAACGAGTCAATATTAGGAAGGCCCCAGGTCCAGACCATATTTGTGGGCGTACACTCCAGTATTGTGCTAGCGAACTCTGTGGTGTTTTTCAGCATATATTCCAATTGTCACTTGAGAATAGCCAAATTCCTGATATGTGGAAATCCTCAACTGTAATTCCCATCCCTAAGAAACCTCAGCCTAAAGTCCTAAACGACTTCAGACCGGTGGCTTTAACGTCATTGGTAATGAACATTTTTGAAAAAATTGTTAAAGGCCTTGTCATGTCAGTAGTAGGTGGTGAACTTGATCCACTACAATTTGCGTATCAGGCAGGGAGAGGCGTAGAGGATGCAAAGCTTTTTATACTGCACACCCTCCACAAACACCTTGAAAAGCCACAAGCCCACGCTACCCAGCTAGCGGGGAACGTTCTCATAACTTTGGCTAATGTTACCTATTGGTTCTAATAAGGTTTTAACCCTTTGGAGTCGACCGTCACGCCGGCGTGATCAGATCACATGACCTGTTCAAGCCGGTGCCGCATAAAAACAACAGTCCGGACAACATTGCCGTGTATTTCTGTCGAAAGTACTGGCTTGAAACTATATGCCAGTCTTTGTTTCATGCAAAAAGACCCAGTAAACACGGAGATACGATGATATAAAGTTAATATAAATATATTTCAAAAGTATGAAAAATGGAAGCACATATTTTAATATCTTCGCGGTATTTTATCATTTTACAAAAACGGAAAATACTGGAAACGTAGATCCTGGCTCAACAGGATGTATTTACAGGAGGGGTGAGGTAATCAGGGTAAACAGAGTGATACGTAACGAGACGAAAAGGCACGGCGGGAACCAAAGAGAGACGGCAGGGAAGGAGAGAGACGAAGATATACGAAGACAGGCGGCGGGCGGCGGGAGACGAAGAGAGACGGCGATTGAAGTAAAGTGACAGACAAACATTGAGAATTTAGATATAGTTAGATAGATTTAGAGTTTTGAAGATTCAACTATGATGAAGAGAACTCTGAACGTGAGTCAAGCTATAAGCTTGTTTTTTGACGAGGAGGAGGAGGAGCCTGTGATGTTGCCCTCTGTTGACAGAAACTGCTTTGAAGCGTGGCACAGATAAAGACAGAAAAAAATGATTTTTGTACATAATGTGTATATATATATATATATTTGTATTATATTTATAATAACACTTTTGCCTTATCAGAATGAAATCCAATGTACATTATTTAAGCTTTTAAATGTTTTGTTGTGCCTACTGTGTCACTGTTGACAGAACTTGAGAAATTAGGAAAAAACGCCTATGGATACACCTGTTATTTGTTCATAAAATGTGTATAGAGGTTCATGCTACCTCAATCAAACTTTCACATTATCATAGTGACATCCCATGTATATATTTCCAGCTTTCAAATGGTTTCGTTGTGCATGTTTGTGTTACCTATATAAAAAATAATATCATTTTCAAAATCCGTTTTTAATTTTTTTTGTGATTTTCGGTCCAAAATGTTCATATAGTATCTCAAAATGAAAAAAAATAACTATCAGGTTATATAGGCAGAGGTGGGAGTAAGTCCTACATGTGCAATTCATGAGCAAGTCTCAAGTCTTGACCTACAAGTATCAAGCAAGTCCCAAGTCACTGTGGTGAGAGTCAAGCAAGTCAAGTCAAGTCATACGAAATTCTGATGAATAAGCCCAGTTTCCGCATTTAAATCAGTTAAAAGACAGTGGTTATGAAAATGGATTTAACCCACACTATGATCTTCATTACATACACAGTTAATCATTTGAAATCTAATTTAGACCGATGACAATCATATTAGATTCATATTAACCCTAGAACGGCAGACAATATAGCTAGGACTCAGTCAAACAGTCTGTTCAAAATGGCAGAATTCCAGGTAAGAAAATCATATATGGCATTTGCCATTACACATATTTAATTTAAATGTCTGTTAACACTAGAACCGCCAACAGCATCAGCACCTACATAGATATCATTTTCAAATCATTTAATTTGTTCCTCTTCATAATTTCCTTATAAACTAAGTAGGACGATTTAAAACTCACTTAATTGGGTTAATTTTGAAATTGCTTCAGTTTATCATCATAACAGATCAAAAAGTTCAGATTCATTTTTACAATAAATCAAGGAATGATGCACTTCTACAAACAAAAACAACATAATTAAAACATTTAAACAAACTACTAAAAGTAGATGAACTACATTATTCAACAGTTTACAGTAACTTCTGATAATAACACAGGGGAAATAAACGAGGCATCTCTTTCCCTCTCTCTCTCTCTCTCCCTCTCCTGACAGCACGTCAGTATCAGGGTTAGTACAAATGAATCCCTTGGCGGTTCTAGTGTTCATTTACCGTTGTGTCTTCTCTTTGCAATGCTTCATCGATTTGAAACCAAGTCTAACGTAGCTTAAACTTAACGTTAGCTTTCTAGCTAACACAACACATGCACGCACCTTTCTCTGTGGGTTTTTTTGTAGTGACGAATGAAGTTGGATGTTGTGGTGGTCGTGTCACTGATCTTTATGCTGCAGACCCTGCATACCGCTGTTCTCTTCTTATTAGCGTCATCGACAACATAATCCTTGAATCCAAACTTCACTATTTGTGGAGTAACGCTAGCCGCTGCCATGTTAACTGACGCTTCTACTGTACCTGCCGTCTAGTGGGTTGCCAGGTTTGCGCGCACGGCGCTATAATCACCCAATCACGTTTTTCGAAAAAACTAAACGTAATATCTCACTACAAAAACAAACGCAAATATTTAATTTTAAACAGTCAAGTCCTTTCAAGTCATCCGTCTCAAGCTTAAGTCAAGTCTCAAGTCATGAATACCAAGTCAAAGTCAAGTCAAGTCTTTTATCAATGTTAGTCAAGCAAGTCTCAAGTCCAAAAATATGCGACTCGAGTCTGACTCGAGTCAAGTCATGTGACTCGAGTCCCCACCTCTGTATATAGGTGAGGTTGTCCTTAAAAAAAAGATACCAAACATTGACATGCCAAACATTTCTTAATGGGGTTTAGTAATACAAATCAAAAGTATGCGAAAACGGCCAAATTAGCCCAGGACTCCAAAGGGTTAAAGAAACGTTTTAATCTGATGTTCAAAGAACCTTTTTAGGATGTTTATTTTTTCAAATAATGTTCCTATAAGGTTTAAGGTTAACTAAGACATAACGTTTTAACTGCAACATTCAGAGGATGTTTTGAGGATGTTATTGAGGCCTGAGATGACAGAAAGTTTTTTTATAAAACATTCCTTTAACCTGTTACGCACCGTCCCCCCGGTACCGGGCGGATAAACGCGTCATTTGCAGGAAACAACGTCTAAGGAATCTTAATATTTAATAAACTATGAATGTTTTATATCCATGTAACGGGAAGAAACTCAGCTAACTGATCTTTTTCATTTTTTTTTCCAAAAAAAACCCACAATGCTAACACTCAGCCTCTGAATTAGCCACGAGCGAAAAAAATTAACCTATCTCTGCACCTAAACTCACTCCTAACTCCCTTATTACTTATCCTAGATGCACAGCCAACCACTCGTTTTGCATCAGCTGGAGACACAAAATCTGGGGGTGCCCACCTCAACACTCAGTGATAAACATTTGCGACGCTATAAACGAAAGCGTACATCATAACATGTGTAGCTAGAAACGCTAACATGGCTTACCTTGGTCAAAACTGGTCTTCAATGGCATTAAAACGATAAAAAAGCGATGCCGCAGTTAATCCATAGGTTAATCCAATGTATCTGTGTCCTCTTTGAAATTATTTCTGATAATTCATAAGCAATAAAACTGCTTTTTCGTTTCCAAATGTCAGAGCTAGAGATAGGTCCTCTGACGCAAAATTACATGCGCGCAGCCCCCACCTTTTCTCTTCACAACGTGTGTGTGTAGGGGCCTCCCCCTTCGATTCTATTGGCTCTAACGGTCAGAAAGAGGTGTCAACCATCCAAATCGACCAAGGGGGGGGGCCAGAGATATGGAAAAAAAAACATTTTCACCCAAATCACCTCAGAGGTGGGGTGGTTTTGGCTAAACCTCTCTAAAAAGGTCAAATGTCACTTGTTTTGCATCAATCTTGATACAGGGTACTTATTATATGTTGTACTTTAGATTCCTAAAGCTTTTAGTCTACTAACCCATCATCCAAGGGTAGTTTTCACTATCTGTAAAAAATAATCTTTGGACGGACACTATAATTTACAGTTTTTTACTATGTAAAATCTGAATTTTCTTTAAAATAAAAAACATCTATATTGATTCTGACACTTCTACATCCAACTCACAGATGTAACCTTGCTTTGATAAAATAAATTATTCATATAACCCTTTTAGAAGTTAAGTTGTAGTCATTTGTTTTGGGCATGTCATTTTCGAGCCTGAAACATGAAAAACAGGCTTGGTGCTTAACAGGTTAATGTGATATGTTAACAAAGGTGGAACGTTTTGCCTGCAACATTCTAAGGATGTGTTTTGGACGTTGTTGGGTAACACATTAAAGATGTTCTTTATAAAACGTTCCCTCAATGTTACATGATAACAAATGAAGAACATTTTCAAAGCAACATTCTGAAAATGTTTTCAGGATGTTATTGAGGCCTGAGATGACAGAAAGTGTTTTATAAAATGTTCCTTTAATATGATATGTTAACAAAGGTGGAACGTTTTGCCTGCAACATTCTAAGGATGTGTTTTGGACGTTCTTGGGTAACACATTAAAGATGTTCTTTATAAAACAAGAAACATTCTGAAAATGTTTTCAGGATGTTATTCTTTTTTTTATAAAACATTCCTGTTATGGCAAATATTAACACGGTCATGGTCAGATTTATTTCTAGAGCGCTTTAAAAAACAAACTTGTTGCATTTGTTTGAAAAGAATGTGTAAATGTCTGATGTCACCATATTTTCCTTTTGAAAAAAACAAACAAGCACGTAATTCATGATAAGCTGTAAGCAGATATTGCATGTTTGCGGTGGCATGTGTGAGTTCCCAACTAGAAATGTTTGTTACCATTCGTTGTTCTAGGAATGTTTTCAGCGGGACGTTTTATTTTGGTTCCCAGAATGTTCTTCTGAAAGGTAGGATAACGTTCTTTAAAAACATTCTTGAAATGTTTGGTGATAACCTTCTTAACCTGTTTAGCCCTGAGCCTGTTTTTCATGTCTCAGGCTCGAAAATGACATTCCCAGAACAAATGACCATATCTTCCCTTCTAAAAGGGTTAAATTAATAATCTTTTTTCTCAAAGTAATGATAAACCTGTGAGTTGGATGTAGAAAAGTCAGAACAATATAGATGTTTTTTATTTTAAAGAAAATTCAGATTTTACATAGTAAAAAACTGTAGTGTCCGTCCAAAGATTCTTTTTTACTTATAGTGAAAACTACCCTTGGATGATGGTATGGTAGAATAAAAGCTTTAGGAATCCAAAGTACAACATATAATAAGTATCCTGTATCAAGATTGATGCAAAACAAGTGACATTTGACCTTTTTAGAGAGGTTTAGCCAAAAATACTCCACGTCTGAGGTGATTTGGGTGGAAATTGAGTTTTTTCCATATCTCTGGCCCCCCTTTGTCGATTTTGATGGTTGACACCTCTTTCTGACCGTTAGAGCCAATATAATCGAAGGGGGATTCCCCCACACACACATGTTGTAAAACAAAAAGGTGCGGGCTCTGCGCATGTAGTTTTGCATTAGGGTGAAGCTATCTCTCGCTCTGACATCTAGAAACGGAAAAGCAGTCTTATTGCTCATGGATTATCAGAAATCATTTCAAAGGGACACAGACACATTGGATTAACCTATGGATTAACTTCAGCAGCGTCTTTATCGTTTTAATGCCATTGAAGACCACGTTTGACCAGACAAAGACACAGGTGAGCCATGTTAGCGTTTTTAGCTACCTAGCGCCACAAGTTTTGATGTCTGTTTTTGTTTATGAAGTCGCGATTTCATATAATTTAGTGATAATGAGGGTACCCTTCGATTCTGTGTCACCTCATGATGTGAAACGATGTCATGGATGTCCAGAAAAGATAAATAATAAGGTTTTGTGAGTGAATTTCGGTGCAGTAATCTGTTAGCATTTTTCGCTCGTTGCTAATTCAGAGGCTCAGCGTTAGCATTGTGGGTTTTCTTTTGAAAAATAAATAAAAACGATCAGTTAGATGAGTTTCTTCCCGTTACATGGATATAAAACATTCATAGTTTATTAAATGAACATGCCCTCAGACACTGTTTCCTGCAAGATGTTGCGGGAGGGCGTCGGTACCGGGGTCTCTCGGGCTTAACAGGTTAAGATGTTTTTGAGAACCTTCTTAAGATGTTTTTGATCACATTATGCCCTACTGTTCTTAAAACGTTTTCAGCGGGACGTTTTATTTTGGTTCCCAGAATGTTCTTCTGAAAGGTAGGATAACGTTCTCTAAAAACATTCTTAACATTTTTGGTGATAACTTTCTTAAGATGTATGAGCGCATTGAGACAATGAATAGGACGTATAAAAACGAATTTATGCATGCCAATATTCACTCACATGCACTTATAATCACACTAAGGTATGTAGGCCCACAGTATTCATAATATCATATGTGTAAAATATCCGAAAGTAATCACACTTTTTTCTGACTATAAAGGTTGTGTCTCGTATGTAGGTTCTAACTGTTAGATAAGCTATCTGGCCGTGTGTGGTTTGTGAGGGCTGCGTATAAACAGTGTCCGCTGTTTATGCATATTGGATAAAAATCGTTATTGCACCCTTTAGATTTCAGGGATGCAAACTTGTCACCTTTCGGCGAAATTCGCCGTTTTGAATCCAAAATAGGTCGTTTGTGTGATTCATGTAGATCTGCAATAAAAATATTTTTGGGGTATGCGGGGGGTCTGGGACCCGGAGTATTCTACGGCCGCGAGCTGTTATGTGCCATCATGACACGCATGGTGTTATTTTTTTATATATTATAATGAAGCGAGAGCTGTGTGCTCGAGTCTTCCTGCCTGTCGGCTCTGCTCATTGATGTATAATAAGGCTCTGCTCCTCCGCGATGATGGTCTAGCTTCATTAGCTACATTACCTACGGGTGCGTTCGTTAATATTAACTGTGCGGTCCGGAGTCACTGTGGCACAGACTGGACCGCTGGTGAACAGCTGTTAGAACGGGCCGTTCAGGTGTTCAGAGCAGAGCTCCCTGACCTGAGCGGCAGAGCGTTGTGCACTGAAAAGTTTTTCTGTTGCAATATTATTTAATGAATCGTTGAGCTAGCTAACTAGCATACATTGTCACTATCTGCTAACGTTAGCTTTAGCCTTAGTTTTCTAATAGTTTTTTTCCTAGGCTATAAACGGAGGTGGTATAAGTATAGATCTTGTACTTGAGTAAAAGTAGAAGTACTTTTACTCAAGTACAAGATTTGAGTACAAGTACTCAGGTTTGAGTAAAAGTAGAAGTACCAGAGTGTAGGAACAATCCTGCAATCAAAATGTTCCTCAAGTAAAAGTAGAAAAGTATTATCATCAAAATATAGTTAAAGTAGCGACAGTAAAAGTAGTCATTGTGCAGATTGGTCCATTTCAGAATAATATATATGATATGTTTTATAATGATTGATCATGAAAGTGTTCTCAAAGCTGGTAAAGGTGCAGCTAGTTTGAATGGCTTTGGGGTAGGGTAGCTTGTGAATTTACTCCAGGGGGGTATACTACGAATCCAGTTCAACATATCCTGGATATGTTTTGAGTTATCCGGTTGACTAAATCCAAAAAAAAAACGCTCTCGCTAAACGGTCCTACGACGCTGGCCATCAACTCGATCGCTCAAGCCAGCCGTGTCCTATCTAGTTAGGTGCGCGTTCACATAAAAGGGGTGGTATTTGGAGTGTTCGACCAATCACAAACATGGAGAAGCCGTGTACTGACAGCGCAGCGCGTCATATATTTCCTGAATGAAAAGTCAACTAATATTAGACAAATATGAAGACGTTAAACTTTAAACATCCATGACTTAAACACTTTATCCAGGATAAAAGCCACATAGCTTAGCTGCAAGGTGAATAGGCTACAGCTGGTAAAAGAAAAAGTGTTTGAATGCTTACATCAACAGGTTTATGATATGCCCCGTCTAAGACACGAGTGGATCTGACTTTAATTACATTTGACTCGAGTGTTTCGTCAACTTAATGTGTTGCTTAAAATAATACTTCTGCATACAGTATGTGACACTGTGAGTGTTGCACGCCAGATACGGCTCAAGAAGCTGACTCAAATAAGGAGATATATGATACATTATGATGTGATATCATGTGATATGAATGATAATGGGACACATCGCCGTCTGCACTCACAGTGCCGCGGACTGTATGCTACGTAATGTATGTTACTTTGATCCGGTTACTTATGTTGTGGCAGATATTTAAGTAAGCTTTCTTAACGCTAATGTTATAATAGTCAGATTGCTCTGAAGATGGGAGGTGATATTCTATTCATTTTCACGTTCACACAGTCGGTGATTTTGGCCGGCCGTCTTTCCTGCAACGGCAGTTTAAACTGTATTTCCTTTCTCCTCCTGTCATATGAATTGATCGCTTTAAACTCCGCACACTGAGCCCTGATTGGTCAGCAGGCAGTGCTTTTATCCTGGAACCTATCCTGCTCCGGAGGCTAGCCGTTCAGAATAAGTTATCTTGCCTGCTAAAAAGTGAACCAGCTTCGTAGGACCGGAAACCCCTGAAGTTAGCTTGCTAAACGAAAATCTTGATTCGTAGTATACCCCCCTGGTGGAACTAAAGTCTGATTTAACACTTGATTAGATTTCACATCATTCATCCACATCTGTAAAGTAACCAAAGGTATTAAATACATGTAGTGGAGTAAAAGTACACCTTTTACCTCTGAACTGTAGAGGAGTAGAAGAACAAAGTAGCAAAACATTGAAATACTTAAGTAAAGTACAAGTATCTCAAAATTGTACCCAAGTATAGTACTTGAGTTTATGAACTTAGTTACTTTACACCACTGGCTATACAGATAGAAAGACTAAGCCTTGCACAGAGGCATGAAAATACGCTGCCAAAATTATACATGTAAACTGACTGCTACACAATTAAAATAAATGCTTTTATATATTTCTATTAGATGTGACTCTTTGGCGTTTCTGTTATTATTACCACTGCTGCTTTAGTTGTTCTGACTGCTAAAATCCTCTGTTATTCGTCGGGGGGCTCGGATCCTTGTCACCTTTTTCATACCTGATGAGTTTGCATCGCTGTATATGAATAGTTTCTGTATTTTAGATATTCTTTTCTTTCAGATTGTTATTTTCGTTAGCAATTTATATGAAACGTTTCTATATATTGTTTGTTTTAACTCATTCACTTGACTGAATTTTACAAAATGTATATATATTTTTTTATCACTATATATTTGTTTTGTAATTGATTTGAAAAGTGTGATATAGTTTTTTTTTTCAGTGTTCTGTTTTGATTGTTATTATGTATTACTTCATTTGTCTCGCTCTGGTTTAAGTTGTTTTTTTCGTAATCATTGATTTGAAACGTTTTATATAGATTTGTTTTACTTGTTTGGCAGATTTTTACTTATAACTCCATTCCACTGCCTTCACTGGTATTAATATTCCTTAATATCAGAAAGACAAGTCCATGTAGCAATATTTCCATTATTTATTTATTTTCTCTATATTGTTGCCAAAAACTGCCCACCCAAAAAAATCTAATTGTAACATTAAACATTTCAAATTAAATGACAATTAAATAACACTTAAAATGTAAACTGCACAAACTTCTTAATATAAAACTTCCAAAATAATATTAAACAATGTCAACTTTTAGGCTCTCCACTTTGCCATTATCAAGGTGGAGTTCAACCCACAGTGGCACGGTGACTGTTGGAAGTTCAAATGTTTCCCTTTTTTTTGCAGATTGTTATTTTCTTTAGTAATTGATGTGAAACGTTTCTATATATTGTTTGTTTTTAACTTATTCACTTCAGCGATTTTTTTCGATTTATTACAACATTTATATCAATAGTTTCTGTATATAGTTTTTTTTTTTATCACTTGTTCTTTCATACAAATTACTTTATTTTTGTTCACCTTTTCACTTTGTGGTTTTACAGAATATATTTGTTAGTATAGTTTATATAGTTTTTTAAAAAAGTTGTATTCATTTTTTTTCACTTGCCTTTGTCAGATTGTATTCAAATAAAAAATAATGCTAAAAACTTAAACAGCGCAAATGTGTAAATATATAAAAAGAAATTCACCTCACATTTGATAACAAAAATAAAAAGATTTCACCTTTTCACTTGTGGTTTCCTGAATATAATTTGTTACTAATTGATTTGAACAGTTTTATATACAGGGTTCTCGCGGGGTCTTAAAAAGTCTTACATTTGATAATTAGAATTTAAAGCCTTAAAAAGGTCTTAAATATCATTTAGAAGGTCTTAAAAATGATGGGATTTGAAAGGTACTTCTGTGTTGCGATCACGTCTAAATGTGTTTTGGAGGAAATGTCCGGACTGCAAAGTAACCAGTACGGTAAGAGCCTTTCAGTTCCCCCCAACAATTTGTATTGAAATGAATCAACATGGAACCAGTAATCACTAACTTTGTTCCCCTCGGCCCCTTATCGGAGAACACCCAGCTAGTAACCTAGCAACCAAGCTAGCGGCAGTCAAACTCAGGTATCTTCGAATGTACTTACAAACAAATATGGGGAAGTGTAAGTTCAACCGTATTTGGTTGGAAAACATCGAATTTAGTGCTTGGTTGAAATCAGTGGAGGGGAACGTGTTTGAAGCCCGCTGCACCTTTTGCAAAAAGAAAATAGCGTTTGTTTTGCTAATGTAGCATTAGCCTCCTGGGTTTTAGGCGGCGGAAGTGACGTAATCTGCCTGTATTCTGCCTACATGTATTATATTCGGTTGTGTATTTGTGTTTCCAAGTATAACATTTAAGTTATTACAATCCTAATATGTGGATTAATTTGATTACGGTATTTGAGTTTGTTTCAGATGAACTTTGGTAGGTTTTACAGAATATATTTGTTAGTAATTGATTTAAAATGTTTTTATACTTTTTTCCCTATTGTTCTGTTTTGATTGTTATTATTTATTACTTAATTTATATAAATGTTTTATATAGTTTTTTTCCCCCATGTTCTGGTTTTTGAAAATAAAATGTGCCAAATGTTACTAGTCCCATCTATTTATGAACCCTTTAAAGTAGCCATTCACACTATCTATTACTAGGTGTGACTGTGGCTCTGTGGGGCTGCATTGGTCTCTCAATCAGAAGGTTGCAGCATCGATTCCAGCAGTCATAATGTCAATTACCTTACTTCAATTGATCTGATAACTATTGCCTTGATTGAAGTTGAGGTGAGTAAATGACTCAATGTATTGTATTTATAATCCTTAATATCAGAAAGACAAGTCCATATAGCAATATTTCAATTTATTTGAACATTTAACATTAACATTTAATATTTAAATAATGACACTTACACTCCAACAAACATTACAACACCAAATTAGGCAAGGTCCTCGTCTACTTTCTCCACCTTCGACACCTTACCATTCTCCATTTCAATTTTCACCCATGATGGCATGGCAACTACTGGGATTGTGTAGTTTCCAACCAAATGGCTCGATGTATGGTGATCCTGGTGCCGTTCTCCTGCAGCAGCTCCACGTCTCCACCTTCTGAGATGCGGAGTCCCTCCACCTTGATTGTGTTGGTCATGGAAAGAAGCTACAGAACATAAACATACAAGTTAGTCATTGTTGCATGGTGTTGCCAGATGTTTAGTAAAATACTAGCCGTATAGGGCGCATGAGTAAAATACATTGAGTACTTTACTCACCTCTGTGAAGGCTGTGGAGTGGAAGGACAACCCGTAGTTCGGGGACTTTTTGCCACGCAGATGGCTCACCTGGATCAACATGCCATCTGTAATGGGTACCAGATTGGCCTCCCTCCAGAGGCAAATCTGGATCTCCCCCTCATCCTGCAAAAACAGAACGGGCTACATAAGTAGTGCTTAGTCACAGGTACAATGTCATTTAGGCAGACACTTCCCAGAGCATTTCAATTGCACTTGAGTGATAAAATAAATGTTGTTTTTTTTACAGATTATAAATCAGTTGTTGTACATCATTTTCACTTTTCCCTACCTCTTTTAGTGTAATATTCCTCAGTGGGACTGGCAGACCTGACCCGGTCTGGTGTTTTACAATTGGCTCAATCTAAATGTTGCAGGTAAAGGGGGAAAACATATATATATATTATGCACATGTCTCTGGAATTGTAACTTATACAATGTTTCTTTTGTGTAATAACATGTATGTTTCTATGTAAACCTTAATACACTATATTCTAGTTGAGTGTGTAGGCCTCAGTGCTTTGTGTGCAATTACAACTTGACCTTTTGTTTTTGTTTCAGTTGTCTGTGCAACATAGGATAATATTTTCAAACAACATAGGATAATATTTTCAAATGACTTCATGGTAAGTTACATTATATCCATGTTTTGAAATTGTTGATGTATGATTGTTACTTGCTTAAAACATTGTAAATCTGAGTATAACGTACCTCGCTAATGAACCCTTTCACTGTGACTATTCTGCCCTTGCGTATGCATCGCACTGCATAGCTTAACAGATAACGAACAAAGACTCAGAAGACAGTTGTTGAGTTGACCATTTACTGAGGCTTGATATTGTAAAACTGCAAGAATAAACAGAAAAATACAACACAAGTTACACAATTGAAATAATACATGTGCAACATAATGCAAATAGAGTGCAGTATAATCAACAGCCAATGCTAAGAATGAGCTATGTCCGTTAGCTAAGCAGCTAGTTAGCTTAGCTTATCTTAAACATTGAAACCACACAATCAATTAAACCACATTTTAGAAACACATAACTTGGCACACAGGTACGTTTGTATACTTACAGACAGATCTACTCCAAGGATTAAAACAAAATGATCTGTGGCATAGAACTGAGCTACGATGTGCTCTGCATGGCTTTGCTGTGTAAACTAAAACACAAGAAGGAGAGTCGCGCTATTTGGTGCCTTAAAGCTACAGTACCGACTTTTGCCACTAGGGGGTGCCAATACACTATGGTGTCAGAACACTCCCCGCTTGGTAAACCTGTTTACCACTATTTACATCTCTTTACCCTTGGTATCAGTACACCACATCGCTGATGGGCCTAAGGTACTCTTTAACTGTCCCTTGACCTAAGGTCTTCACCATGACCTTTCACACCTTGCAGTCCGAACTTGGAATGGCCTTTACTATCAGACCAAGAGGCCAGTCATTACGTTGTGCTTGAACGTCCTTTAACAAAACAACGTCACCGTCCTGGAGATTAGGCTGCTCCTCGGTCCACTTCCTCCGAGGCTGAAGAGTTGCCAGATACTCCTGCTTCCACCGTTTCCAGAAGGAGTTCGCCAAGCTCTGGACCTGGCGCCACTGTACCTTACATAGGTGATCCAGTTCAAAGTCCCCCGGGGGTGTGGGTGTCACACTTGCCTTCTGGGTTAGAAGAGTAGCAGGTGAGAGTATCTCAGGAAGATCTGTATCATAAGAGATGGGAACCAGAGGCCTGGCGTTCATGATGGCCATAACTTCAGCCATCAAAGTGGCCAGGACTTTATGGGTCAGTTTATCCTTATTCTTCAACAGCAGTGCATCAAGGACCCGTCGAGCCACACCAATTATCCTCTCCCAAGCTCCACCCATAAGTGAGGAATGAGGTGCATTAAATATCCATGTACAACCATGGTCTTGCAGATAGTCCTTGATCTCAGGATCGTCCGTGTTTATCCGAAGCTTTCCGCATGCTCCAATAAAGTTTGTGCCTCTGTCTGACCTGAGGTGTTTGACAGGTCCACGAATCGACAGGAAGCGCCTCAAGGCATTAATGAAACTTGAGGTGGACATGGTTTCAATAACCTCCAAGTGAACAGCTCTCGTACTGAGACATGTGAAAATGACTTCCCATCTTTTACTCAAAGCAGCATCACCTCTTGTGCGACGAGTTATCACACTCCATGGACCAAAGACATCAAGCCCTACATGTGTAAAAGGTGGATCCATGGACAGTCTGTCAGCAGGCAGATCGGACATTTTCTGAACCTCAAACTTGCCTCTCAACTTCCTGCAGATGACACATTTGAATATTATACTCGAAATGAGCCTCTTCCCTCCTACTATCCAGACACCGGCAGTGCGCAGTGCGCCCTCTGTTAAATGGCGACCTTGGTGAGCTGCTTGATCATGATAGTGTCGGACTAAGAGAGTGGCAACATGATGACTGGCTGGCAGGATGAGTGGATGTTTCTCTTGGTTTTCCAATTGGGCTTTATGGATGCAACCCCCAACTCTCAGCAATCCATCCTTGTCAAGAAATGGGTCCAGTTTCACAAGAGAGCTGTGGCTATGAACATTAATGCCCTGAGTTGCGCAGTCCACCTCGTTCTTGTAAACATCCTGCTGCACTGCCTTCAAGATGATTGTTTTGGCCTGAGAGAGCTCTGAGGTGTGTGACTGTTTGCAGTGATGCCATCCATTGCACTCTACAGTGTGAGACTTGCTGGAATAGGACTTGGCTACATGAATGAGCGTTGCCATACCTCTTACTAGAGCCTTCCAAGTAGAGAAATGTTTGAACCGTTCTGATCTGAGACTCTGCTCTGTGACCTTGGTTGCAAGAGAGATCACTTGAGGATACATTTCTTTATCAGTCTCTGGTTGCACAAGTTCAAATGATTCAGTCTTATTTTCTTGCTCTGTGTCTGGTCTCCTTTTGAATGAGCGCTGGAGAGAGGAGAGACGCTGCAAGGCATGTTCCCTGTTATTAGGAAGGGGCTTGCGGGGGAAGCGAAAGGGCAGTGGTGCCACCCAGTGGTTTTCATCATCCATATACACCTCGTTTTCCATGGTTCGGAGAAAGACCTTGTCATCCACAGACAGAGCTGGTTTGTCGTCATCAGGTGTTTTTCGAAACACACTTTCTCTTATACAATCTAAACTTCCATTAAGGACGTTTTCCAGGCTGTGAGATGGGGCTGGAAGATGATGCTTGGCTGGACCATTTAACCTCTCCTTCACCTGAATGCTGTTTGTGCACGGCTTAAGAAAGGATGGGCGTCCATTTTGAAGGACATGGGTCTTGTAGACGTTGACATTGTTTGAATTGTGAGTCCCATCCAGGCATATTTCTCCAACTATGACCCAGCCAAGGTCAAGGCGCTGGGCGTAGGGTGAGTCGTGAGGCCCGTTACACTGTTCACGCACCTTATGTAGACGCAGAATGTCTCTTCCGAGCAGAAGGAGAATAGGAGCATTGGTGTCGAGGGGAGGAATCTTGTCAGTCACTTGCCTGAGGTGTGGAAAATACTGTGTGATCTCCGGAGTGGGAATCTCTGACCTGTCGTCAGGCAAGTTGTTACATTCCAACAGAGGAGGGAGTGCTGCTTTAGTTTTCCCATCAAGTGACTCCACTATAATGTTGCATGCTTTTCTTCCTGCTGTCTCTACTTTGCCTGAGCATGTTGTCAGAGTATAGGGAGATGCATTGCCATTCAAGCCAAACAGATCGAAGAACTGTGATTTTGCTAAAGACCGATTACTTTGATCATCCATCACTGCATACACTCTGTGTGACTTGTTGGGATAATCAGCCTGGTATACATTCACCAAGCAGATTTTCGAGCACGATCTGGGCTTGGGAGTACCACAGCAGATTTCTGTACACATGGAAGTTACTTCAGGTGGCCTTTGTCCTCCAGACTCACCGCTTTGCTCATTCTCAGGTCTGAACATACCAAACGACCAAGGAGCTGGACCAGGATGCATGGCTGAGGTGTGTTTGTCACTTTCGCACTCCTTGCATTTAAGTGTTGCCTCGCAATCTTTGGCAATATGCTTTGTGGATTCACAACATCGAAAGCAGATGGATTTCTCCTTTAAATAGGTTATTCTCTCATCAAGGTGTCTTCCTCGAAACCAACGGCATTTTGACAGTGGATGAGGCTTGTTATCAGGGTTCCCGCGGGGTCTTAAAAAGTCTTAAAAAGTCTTAAATTTGATAATATGAATTTAAGGCCTTAAAAAGGTCTTATATATGGCCAAAAAAATAAGAAAGGTCTTAAATATGATTTAGAAGGTCTTAAAAATGATCGGATTTGAAAGGTACTTCTGTGTTGCGATAGCGTCTAAATGTGTTTTGGGGGAAATGTCCGGGCTGCAAAGTAACCAGTATGGTAATAGCCTTTCAGTTCCCCCCAACAATTTGTATTGAAATAAATCAACATGGAACCAGTAATCACTAACTTTGTTTCCGCCGGCCCCTTATTGGAGAACACCCAGCTAGTAACCTAGCAACCAAGCTTCAGCTAGCGGCAGACAGAAACTCATGTATCTTCGAATAAATATGGGGAAGTGTAAGTTCAACCGTTATTGGTTGGAAAACATCGAATTTAGTGCTTGGTTGAAACCAGGGGAGGGGAACGTGTTTAAAGCCCGCTGCACCTTTTGCAAAATAAATTAGCGTTTGTTTGGCTAATGTAGCGTTAGCTAGTGCAGCGTTAGCTAGTGCAGCAGCTGCCGCAACAACACATTGGGACCTCCGGGCAACGTTTGGGTCTACGTCAACCCTAAAAGCGGA
Source organism: Trematomus bernacchii (assembly GCF_902827165.1). NCBI lineage: Eukaryota > Metazoa > Chordata > Actinopteri > Perciformes > Nototheniidae > Trematomus > Trematomus bernacchii. Next base: position 1,606,839 of record NW_022987387.1, read on the forward strand.
GGTGCTGTAGACGCTAAATACCGTAGTTAAACACCAATCATACAACAGCAACGATGAAAGATTGTAGCCAAGGCAGCAGAGCTCTGAATATAGCTCTTGTCACACTCTCTCTCTCTCTCTCTCTCACACACACACACACACACACACACACACACACACACACACACACACACACACACACACACACACACACACACACACACACACACACACACACACACACACACACACACACACACACACACACACACACTAGGGCTGCTCGATTATGGCAAACATCATAATCACGATTATTTTGGTCAATAATTGATATCACAATTATTAAATACAATTATTAATTGACTTTGAAAACATCCATTTATTGAACTTTAAAACAAATAATAATTTGGACAGTATCTTTTTAACTGTTGATTACCCTGAACGTATAATTCAACTGAAAAAATAAATTAAATAAATGATACATTTAAATAAATAATATCAAAAATAATAAATACCAATAAACAAGATCAACAAATATTTTGGAGCGCACTTCCACACATATGATAAATAAAAATAAATTAGACTAAAATTAATTAATCAAATATGTTGTAGTGCACTGTCACAACCTAGCAAAGCAAAATAATCGATTATGTTGTTTCGTAATTGCGATTAAAATATGATTAATTGCACAGCCCACACACACACACACACAAGCACACAGAGACACACACACATACACACTTTTTGTCTAACACGCTAACACAGTTCTGTACTGTTATGCTGTTATGTTCAGTCATTGTTCTTATGTTGAACATGAATACATTTATGGGACGTATTTCTTCTTTCATAGCAATTTTCCTTCATACTTTCTTGCCGTGAAATAGGTCTTAAATTCTATTCAAAGTGGTCTTAAAAAGGTCTTAAAAAGTCTTAAATTTGAGTTGGCGAAACCTGCAGGAACCCTGTGTTATGCACTGGGCATTGTTTGTCTGGTTCCTCTGTCTTGATAGCTGAGCTAGACTGTGAGGCAGAAGAAGTCACTTCAGTTTTCCTAACTGAAACAGCTGTTCTCGGAGTGTATTTAGGTGTTCTATCCACTCTAATGTCACTTTGGGAAGAGGAGAGACTGAATGCAAAACTTGGATCATTTCTGATCTTTGCCTGGGCACATACAAATTTCACAAAGAAGCTGAAAGGTGGGAAAGGCACAAGATAATCTTCCTTATACCTGGAGCCTTGCGTTACCCAGCGCTCTCGTAGGCTGTAAGGAAGCTTTTCCACTATTGGATTAACACCTCTTGCAGTGTCCAAATATGCTAGGCCAGGCAGGAATCCACCAGATTTAGCGGCATCTATCTCCAGTAGCAAGTCACCTAGCTCTCTGAGCTGGTGGATGTCTTTGTTTGAGATGGTTGGAAATGTCTCTATTCGTTTTAGAAGGGCATTTTCGATCACCTCTGGACATCCATAACATTCCTCTAAGCGCCGCCATATCATATTGACACCTGCTGTGGGGTTATGAACGTGCACTGACCTTATCCGCTTTGCATGTGCTGCTGACTCCGGTCCAAGCCATTTGACAAGGAGGTTGAGCTCTTCGTGGTCAGACAGATACAGCTCCCTTGTAACTGCTTGGAATGATGATTTCCATGCCCAGTAATTTTCTGGACGATCATCAAAGGCAAGGAGCCCAGAACTCACCATCTCTTTTCTCACGAGATACTGAGCAAGATCAGGAGTATGAGGAGTTGGAGCTGAGTAGTTATTTGGAACGAATGCTGGAGAGACAGGAAGAGATGCATAGTGTAGGTCCTCAGTGGGTTTGTGCTCATCTGCAACCTTGTGTGGCCAATGTATGCCCTGCTGTCCGTTGTTGTGACAAGTGAGTTTCTGTGTTTCCACGTCTTGAAACTGTTGGTGGGTGTTTTGTAAAAATGAATGTTTATCAATGTATTCTGTTGTGCGTCTTGCTGGATCCTCCTGAGCTACATCCTGTAACTCACCAAGATGTCCTTCTTCCAAATCTGCTGCAGCTGCTTCAAATATGGCTGCCTCTTTAGATGCGGCCACAGCTTTACTTTCCAGCTTCAAAACATAAAGGTTTGCCTCCACCTCTGCTTTCTGCCTCATCATGGCTGCCTCCACCTCTGCTTTCTGCCTCATCATGGCTGCCTCCACCTCTGCTTTCTGCCTCATCATGGCTGCCTCCCTTTCTGCGAAGGATACCTTTATTTTTGCTGCTTCGGCTTTAGCTCTTGCCCTTGTCGCTGCAGCACTGGCAGATGACTTGCTTGACCTTGTTGATGACCTGTGACTTGAGGCCCGGGACCTGGTCTCCACAGACCGGAGTTCTTCTTCCTGGTCATTCATCTTACTGCTGTCTGATGAATGAGTCTTTAGGTTGAAGTAGTAGCGTGCTGATCACAGAATTATTTCGCTGCCTTTCCAGCTGAGTAGTGTCTTTTTACTATTCTGCCCTTGCGTATGCATCGCACTGCATAGCTTAACAGATAGCGAACAAAGACTCAGAAGACAGTTGTTGAGTTGACCATTTACTGAGGCTTGATATTGTAAAACTGCAAGGATAAACAGAAAAATACAACACAAGTTACACAATTGAAATAATACATGTGCAACATAATGCAAATAGAGTGCAGTATAATCAACAGCCTATGCTAAGAATGAGCTATGTCCGTTAGCTAAGCAGCTAGTTAGCTTAGCTTATCTTAAACATTGAAACCACACAATCAATTAAACCACATTTTAGAAACACATAACTTGGCACACAGGTAAGTTTGTATACTTACAGACAGATCTACTCCAAGGATTAAAACAAAATGATCTGTGGCATAGAACTGAGCTACGATGTGCTCTGCATGGCTTTGCTGTGTAAACTAAAACACAAGAAGGAGAGTCGCGCTATTTGGTGCCTTAAAGCTACAGTGCCGACTTTTGCCACTAGGGGGTGCCAATACACTATGGTGTCAGAACAGTGACCAATTGCTCAATGCCTGTGGTTAGGTCCAGGATTGGAACCAGGGTGGAGGGAGGTGTGAGGAGGGCTTTGCCTTCCTCCTCTAAATGACCTGGCACAATTAGCGGGGCACACATATATATGGCCGTGTTCTTTCGGCTAAGCATGGACTTAGTTTGCCCAAATTTGTTCATGCCATAATTCCGGACAATATAAGTTTGCCCCTCGTTGATTTGATCGTTCAAATCTTCAAATAATATGAATTTTTGTACAGTCTGCCCGTCTGTTACCGCAGCTGTTCTGTTTTTAAACACTTGTGTGGCCTTGACACCCTCTCCATTAAACTCCCACCTATTGACTTTGGTGGTGTCCTTCACCACCAGCACCTTCACCTTTACTTGTGGAAGCCTTTCATATGGTTTAGTGGCCGTTCCAAAAGTTTTGGACAGAGACATTCTGAAAAAAACACAACAAAATAATCAGCAACGTATTAATGATTTCATAAAATACCAGAGACACCGTACTATTATTTCATGACATTTAGGGTGAGATTTTAATTGTTCAATTAAAATAAACATATGGGACGTGCATTAATGCATAGTAAAACTGTTTATCATCCTGATAATCAACTACTGTAGTATAATATTGTAAGCCTACATTCAGGTACGATAGGGGGCGCAGTGCATATTTCACGTTGGTTTATAGCCTGCTATTAAACGTAACAAAGGAAGAAGTACTTCCGTATCCGGCATATCTACGCCCACGCGACTGTCACTACCCGATCTGCAGCCCTGCCCTATCTGCAGTGCGCATGTGCGAGATGGTCCGCCATATTGCACAACTCCGTACGGCAACCCAACTAGGACACTTGACACAGTGGCATTTGGCAAAGCACACAAAGAAAACTCCGAAAACCGAGAGAGATGAGTTATTGTTATTACATCGTGACTTCACTATTATTTAACAACTCTTTTTATTGGGTTCCTTTATTTGGGGTTAAGTACATTGTCAGAATAAGTGAGAAATGGATTTAACTTCTGTTAGACAGCTATCATACTGAATAAATATTTACTGTGAATGTATGCAAAAATGTATGGCATATAGTTGTCTAACGAATTATTTGTTTCTTCAGCAAGGCTTCAAAAATCTTGTTAAATAATTATTTTCCAGCATCCGTTTGCAACTTTTTAGGAATCTGACTATCTTTTAGAATTGCATCAAATGCTATAGCCACTTCTAAGATACGTTTTTTTAATTGTTTTTCTCTCATCCTGCTATATTCCCTCCAGGGGAGGATCCTTGGGGATTGATCAGAGCAAAGAAAGGCTGTAAACACTGACACACAAAACACTGAAACACAGAAACACTGAAACACTGACACACAAAAACACAAAACACTGAAACACTGACACACAAAAACACAAAACACTGAAACACTGAAACACTGAAACACAGAAACACTGAAACACTGAAACACCGACACACAGAAAACTATTAAACAGCCCTGCTATATACTATGACCATTCTTTACTTATTTATAATATGGTTCAAATGGAGTAATTTGAGTTGTCTGATGCACTTGATACAATTTTACTTTTTAAAATACTGATGTGTTTATTCAAAACCATTTCAACACACAGTGTCATGACTTTTTCAGGATCTTTTTGTCAAACTATACTATGACTTTCTCTCATTTTTTAAATTTTTTATTAGAGATCCTATACTGACATTGCAGACAAAACTATATAATATATTTCTTAACTACATACTATACTTGGACTTTTTTCAAGATACTTTTAACATACTATACTAGTACTTTTAAATTAAATGTTTGGACATTCTACACTGTGACTCTTTTTTAAAAGGATATGTAGGAAATACTATACTATGATTTGAAGACAACAGTTTTTTTAAAATGTAAAAAACACTTTTTTTATTTGCAGAATTTCATATTTACAATTGATTGTTTTCACCCCATAGGAATCAATAATACATTTATACTGATTGCAACATCCCCAGGATCTTCTCCAGCATAGAATCCCCCAGATGAAGGGAAATATTATAATGGAGTTTTTGCACTTCGGCCAAAGTATTCATGTGTATGCTGTTTTTGACACAAAGATGCATTACATCTACAAACAGAGCATACAATGCGAGCACATGATACACTTTTGGTGTTTGTTTCATTTCTTCGGTAATGTTACAGAATGTTTCGGAAAATGAAGATTCCAGTACCACTTTAAATGTTTCGTTTACAATCGTTTCCCAATGACCCGGAATAGTACTGCCAGAATGAACGATATCCAAAATGTCTTCTAGTTTACAAACTTCAGCCGTTCTGTTTACACGGGGATCACTACTCATTCTGTTTTCAATCGTCATCCACAACACACTTATTAAACAGGTATTGACTGCATTCTGATAGATAAATACAGATTGTTTTCCATAGTAGTTACCCATTTTTATTTTACTTTAAAGAAAAGTCAAAGTATCGAAAAAAATCCCTGGCTTCAAATCAACCGCTGGTTATTAGTCTTCTTCCTCTCCATCCAGCTCGGCATGGATCTTTTCAAGTCTCTCCTTGAGGCGTCTGCAGTTTTGAGATTGTGCAGAAAAGCCTCCGAAGCGCCTTGGATCCTCCATTCAGCCGTGTAAATGTTTATATCATTAAGACTCTGGTCAATCGCAGTAATGAAGTCGGCGAGCCAAAGTCTTTTTCATTAACGCGTTGTAATTGTTTCTGAAGAAATATTCTGGAATGTCATTCACACAATCGTGTTGCCTCTGGCTGGGGTGACTGACTCGGCATCCATTGCAGATTTCTTCTCTGTACCGATGCAGCACCCTCTCCAGAATATCAACCAACTCCGATTTCACTATGTTCAAAAACAGAGACGTCTTGGCCCCAGGAGTAACATCAGCAGCTGTAGTATTGCAAGATTTGGGTGTCCACAATGGTGGGGACGATAGTAGTCCAGGAGTTTGTTCCTGGCTGCAGCTCGCGGGGGGAGACTTGGTTTTTCTCAGATCCCTGGCTAGTTTTCAACGGGCGTCTTAGTGGGGTCCTTCGTTTTAGATGATTTGCTGAGTGGGGGGTGGACTTATTGCGTTGAGTGGGGGGAGTCATCTGTAGAATTGAGAGTTTTTAGAAAAGTTCTTTAAGCTTTGTAGCTTTTTCATCTATCATTTCCAACCAAGCAGCAAGAGGTCAAATGTAAGAATAAGTAATAGTTTGTCACGATTTTACGGAAAAAAGTCAAAAGTATAGTTTGTCTGAAAAAAATAATAATATATATATATATATATATATATATATATATGGAAAAGTCATTGTGTACAATAGTATGTTGAAAAACAAAAACAAAAAAGAAAACTCAAGTCATTACAAAATAATGAATATTTTACCAAGTTATAAAGTTTTGCATCCATATAAGTATCTTTGTAGGAGAAAAAACAAAAAAAAAATAATTTAAGTTACTTCCATAAAACTGGATTGTCTTACCTTTAAGAGTCACAGTCTTAAAGAAAATCTGTTCAGAAAAAGTACTTAACTTTCTACCAGTTGTAAAGTTGTCATACATAAAACTGTATCCAAAAAGTAAGTGAAAGACAACGGGAGAAAAAAAAAAAAAAACTTCCCCTTTTAAAGTCACAGTCTTTAAGAAAATACATTTTATTACAAAATAATTGACATTCTACCAGTTGCCAAATGTTCCTACATTAAAGTGTATCAAAAAAGTATCTTGGTAGCTGAAAATAACTCAAATATAAGAGAAAACCTACATTATTTAACTGTACAAGTGTTTTTAAAAATAAAAAACGGGGTATTAAAGAAACCCCCATTCCTTACAAAGTACTTCATATTATACCCTTTTGTTAAGTGTTGCATACATCAAAAGTGTATCTAAAAGTATCTTGGTAACACAAGAAAAGAGAAAAAAAAAAAGTCAAAATCTGCCTTGTGTCAATAAATAAGTGTTAAAAATCACAAAACTTGCCTTTTAGAGAAACAGTATTTTAGAAAAAATCTAATCAGACAATGTACTTCATTTTCTAGTTTTAAGGTTTTGCATACCTCAAAGTGTGTCTAAAAGTATCTTGGCATGAGAAAAAAGCCAAAATCTGCCTTGTGTCAGTGAATAAGTGTTAAAATCACAAACTTATATATAAGCTAGAGGCTATTTTAGATTTGTCTATTAGAGTTAAAGGGTTAAATAACATTTTCAACTGCTGTTCATAGTTACTGGATACATAACGAACCTCATCATTATCTCGATTTTCTACTTCCATTTTTATTTAACAGTGAAACGTCTTATTTTAGTACAGTCTAGTCAAAGGAGTTAATACTATTACTATATATGAAAGCAAAAATAAAAACACATTTTCATTTGTTATGGTTGCTTAATTGAAAAACACACCATTCGCCACATTTTCAGAAAGACATATTACATTTGAACAAGTTAATGTCGTAGTGCATACAAGGTAATAGACTTAACGATTTGCACTGCTGCTTCTCTCCGCGTTTCATTTACAGTGATCGGTTTATCGTTCAATTCACATTGCCCAAGTAGATGTTTAGGGGTCTCTTGGAAGTAAATGAATGCATTTTTTATATCAGATAAGTGCATTAACATCACTAGCAAATTCTCTATCCTTTCACCCGCAACGATTATAATCTGCTTTGCTTCTTCTTCGGTTTCACCATTATTAGCTCTGAATGTAATCCTTTCTGGGGCTTCTTGTGCTTCTTGTGGTCTGTTGAATACCTGGCATAGGATTTGTTTAGCTGTAAGGACGGGTACCATATAATTGTCTTCAAAAGCTTTGTCTATGTCATCACACGTTTTGGCATATCCTTCGCTGTAATGACAACCGATACTAGAATAGAGATCCTCCAACAGTCATACATGTTCTGGCACTGTCGCCAATTTGGGCAATTCCATAGTATCGTGCTTTTTCTCTCATTATATTGAAGCAAAGCTCTGCCATTGCTTTTGGTATTTGTTCAACACATTCGCAGCAGTCGGTTAGCGGTAGATGATCTATAAGATTATTATGATCCGGTAATGGCTCTACAACACTATCAGCATCTTCTATAGTTAGTTGAAATTTCTTCACTTTGTTCCTTTTTCTTTTCACCTTCCTTCTTTTTGTCTTTTTCCGTCCTAATGTCCCTTTTCTTTTCATTCGCAATCTGCGTTTGCTTTTCATTTTTCTTCTCCTTTTCATTTTGCTTTTTCTTTTTCTTCGGTTTTCTTTACTTTTGCTTTTCTTTTCTGCTAATTGTCGTTTGCGATCTTGGCGAGTAGTATGAGATATATTGTTTCTATAAAGGTTATCTATAATACCATATTTTAAAGAAAGATATTCTTCATATGTCATTTTATCATAGTCCTCTTTTGTCCTAAAGACCTTACACGGATATGATATAGAGGGAAGCTCTTCTTCGGGAACATCCTCTCCCTTACTTTGTAACATCCAGTCATTAAGCCCATACCCGTTATCCTAGTGATAATAAGGGTAGGCTACATCAGACTTGGTTTTTCTCAGATCCATGGCTAGTTTTCAACGGTCGTCTTAGTGGGGTCCTTAGTTTTGGATGATTTGCTGATTGGGGTGGGACTTATTGCATTGAGTGGGGGAGTCATCTGTAGAAATGAGAGTTTCTTTCACCCGTATAATGTCCCTCGCTGTTTGACTCTTTTTAAAAAGTTATTTTTCATCTATCATTTTCAACCAAGCAGCATGAGGTCAAATTTAAGAATAAGTAATAGTTTGTCATGATTTTACGGGGAAAAAGTCAGAGCGCAATGTCACATCTTAAAGACAGCTTGAACTGGATAGATGGTTAGTCTTTTTTCAAACATACCATACGTTCTGCATGTTAGTATATTTGGCCAATCGGGTTAGGCCCTACTGCCCCACTCCCTCAATAGGGAAGTCACGCTTTGGGAAAGAGGTGTTTAATTTCACAGATCTGACTTAATTGTTGTTGTGATGGCTGAAGGAAGAGGGACGGGGGAGGAAAATTCAGAGGGTGAAGAAGCAGAAAGATAACTTGTTTGTAAAACGGACAGCACGTCAGTTTCAGGAAAGATGACACCTGTTTTATGCATGACATGCCAAATATCCTGAAGCCCTACAAAAAAGTATATTGTGTTGAAAATATCGCAAAAAGTCGTAATATTGTATAATGTAATAGTTGCATGTTGTATTTTGATAAAAATCACTCTATATTCAAAAAATATAATGGAGAGAAAAAAAACAAATATCACAGTATGTTGAAAAATATGAAAAAAGTAATGTTGTGTTAAAATAACATGAAAGAAATGTCAAAAGTAAAGCATCTAAAAAACATATATTTAAAAAAAAAGTAATGTTAGTCAAGTAATTCATTACAAATGAATGAATATTTTACCAAGTTATAAAGTTTTCCATACATAAACGTGTATCTTACAGTTGCTTTGTGAGAGAATTACGCACAAATTGCAGTATTTTATCTGTTTTATGTGCTCTATATATATATAGCTAATAGGGCATATGCCATAAAGCCTTGAAACTTGAAACTTAAAATTATCAGAAACTGCATTGTCTCACTGAAAACAGCTCTAAAGAAAACCCAATTCCATACAAAAGTACTTAACTTTCTACCAGTTGTAAAGTGTTGCTCACTTCAAAAGTGTATCTAAAAAGTATCTTAGTAACAAAAACAAAAGCATTAATGTTAACAACGCCTCAAAGGGCGGACTCCTGAGTTCCGTAATGCCCCCCTACCATGGCATTTGGACTATTTACATCATCCAGGGCTCAACACCAGTAAATACAGCTCTCTTTATCCGCTCTCCAAGCCTCCAAGGGCGGGCTCCTGAGTTCCGTAATGTCCCCCTAACATGACACTTAGATTATTTTCATCATCCAGGGCTCAACACCAGTAAATGTAGCCTCATGTAACTTCATATAGGGATTCATTAATAGTTGTGTGAAGTAATTAAACAATAAAAAGACAAGATCAAGGGGTCATTAAGATCTTTAAATTATTATTTTCCTCTCAAAGAGACTTTGTTGTAGTTAGTAAAATAATTAAACATTAGTTCACAAGCCCTACAACTTAAGAGCACATCCATAGTTAACACAAATCATATTAAAACTACTCTAATTTAGAGAGGACAATAAAAGTTTTAGGTGACTTGGTGAGTGAAAATTAATGGCTGATAGCCAAATCAGGAGGTGACGGGCAGGGGGGAGGGGAGGGGTGTGAGGGGGTGTGAGGGGAGACAGTCTCACACATCCAGACTCCATTTTTCATGAAGAGCCTCCGACGGAGGGTCTGAACCCGGCACAGATACTGCATCCGTTTCTTGACTGGAGCTCCCGACGGATGGCGGTAAGTTGTCACAGGCGTCTCGCTGATTAAACCCATATCGATGCGTCTCTTTGCCATTTTCGTTTTTGAAAGTTTAGGTGACTTGGTGAGTGGCTTTTTATCTAGTTTGCACGGATTTATTTTTCATCTAACTCCACCCTCCACCTCTATCTTCTGACATCACAGCAAAAGGAAGGGGGGAGAGGGGGAAGAGGTGAGAGGAGGACGGGGTGCGAGACAGTCTCACACAACTTCAAAGAGACTACCTTAACACTAATTACAAACACTGATCAAAGGACATACATCAAAGGGCTAATTAGATTGACATCAAAGGCTTATAACACACCGGTGCACACACACCTACATGTTATAACACCTCCCACCTTACATCAAAGGACATACATCAAAGGGTCTAATTAGATTAGACAACAAGGGGGTCAGACATCAAAGGCTAATTAGATTATACAACTAAGGATCTACTACAATGGGGAGTTCACACCTACATGTCACAAACACCCCACCCCTCACATCAAAGGATAGACATCAAAGGGTAATTAGATTAGACAACAAAGGGGCAGACATCAAAGGCTAATTAGATTATACAACAAAGGATCTACTACAACAGGGAATATCACACCTACATGTCACAAACACCTCACCCCTCACATCAAAGGATAGACAACAAAGGGATCAGACATCAAAGGCTAATTAGATTACACAACAAAGGATCTACTACAATGGGGAATATCACACCTACATGTCATAACACCTCGAACAAAGGGGCTCATTAGCATATCAAAGGGGCTCATTAGCATAAGTAGTAGTACTGATGAGGCAGGTGTGACCTGTCACTTTTTATGCATACTAATGAGACGAAAGGGGCATTTGTATAACTACTAACACTCTAACCCACTACACCACACCGCCCCGCTATGTGTCTTTCTACTCTGTGTAAACAATCTTCTTCCACCACTTCTTCTTTGGTGGGTAGATATCTGGGATATCTAAGCTGCCTTTAGAGATGCTTGGTCGCTCTGTGTCCTTCTCCTCTGTATAAACGATCTTCTTCCACCACTTCTTCTTTGGTGGGGAGATATCTGGGATATCTAAGCTGCCTTTAGAGATGCTTGGTCGCTCTGTGTCCTTATTCTGTGCATAAACGATCTTCCAACACTTCTTTGGTGGGGAGATATCTGGGATTTCTAAGCTGCCATTAGAAATTTCACCAGAAGGCAGTTTTCTCAGAGTTGTACCTCGACAGAACTTTTTTGACGAGGAGATCTCTGGGATCAGTGTGCTGCCATTTGAAATTTCACCAGAAATCCTTTTTACCAGAGGTGTAGCTTCACGGACCTTCCTCTCTTGGGAGGAGATATCTGGAATCAGTGTGCGGCCCATTGAAATTTCCCCAGAAGGCATTTCTACCAGAGCCGTAGCTTCACAGATCTTACTCTCTGGAAAGTAGATCTCTGGGATTATTGTGAAACCACTTGAAATTTCATGGCAATGCGTTTTTACCAGAGTTTTACCTCTGTGCATCTTCTTTTTTGTCTTTGGGATTTGTGTGCGGCCCTTTGAAATGTTACCAAAAGGCATTCTTACCAGAGGTGTATCTACACAGATTCTAATGTTCTTCCTCTCTGGAGAGGAGAGCTTTGGGTTTGTTTCACTGTCCTTTGATATTTCCCAATAATGCCTTTTAAGTGTTGGTATATCATTACAGATCCTCCTCTTTTTCCTCTCTGGGGAAGAGCTATCTGGGTGTCTTCTGATGTCCTTTGAAACTTCACAGTAACGTCTTTTACATGTTGGTATATCATCACATATCCTCCTCTTTTTCCTGTCCGGGGAAGGGATATCTGGGCATCTTCTGTTGGCCTTTGAAACGTCACAAAAACGCCTTTTTACGGAAGGTCTACCTTTGCAGATCCTCCGCTTCTTCCTTGCAGGGGAGGTGCCGTCTCGGCATTTCCATGAAATGTTAGCATAGGCCCTCTTTCTATCTAGCCTCTTTATGTGGGCCATCCTAGATTCATCCTCCAGTTTTGGTGGGTTTTGTGGACTCTGAGCCCCACAGGAGAAACTGGTGGATGCCTGATTTCCTGAGGGTCGCTGCTTGGTGGAGCTCAGACCTTGAGGACAGAAACTCATAAGATGGCTCATTTTAGTTAAGGTTAATTATATTTTTCCAAACAAGTTGAAAAAAGACAGGGAGAAATGATGAAAGCTCTTTCTGAGTTCGAGTGTCAACTGACTGATTTGCTGAAAATGCCTGTATGAGTAGTGTTGGCTGGGTTCCGGAATATCTGACCCTTGATGTAATATTCCACGGAACTCTCACGGAATTCCTAGTCACCAAAACGACGGAACTAATTAGCGGAATTCAGCTTTAGAATTATACACATGCATTATTTAAACTTTTTTTGTTTATAAAACGACCAATTTGTCCCTATAGATACTTGGTGCACTGTCCTTATATATTGTTCAAATCAAATCAAATCAAGTTTTATTTATAAAGCACATTTAAAAGCGATTTTTGGTCGAGCCAAAGTGCTGTACATGTAATAAAAACACATTACTACAATCACAATAAAAGACAATAAATTACAACAGATATATATAAAAAATAAAAAAAACACCGTCGTGCTCCGCTCTAACTAGAAAGCCAGAGAGAAGAAGTGTGTTTTTAGTGTAGATTTAAAAACCCCTAGGGTCTGGGCCGACCTCACATGGAGGGGCAGAGTGTTCCAGAGCCTAGGGCCAGCTGCTGCGAAGGCTCGGTGCCCTCGGGTTTTAAGCCTGGTCTTGGGCACTACCAGCAGCAGCTGGTCAGCAGACCTTAAAACTCTGGCTGGGGTGTAGCGCTGGAGGAGTTCAGCTATATAGGCAGGAGCCAGCCCATTTAGTGCTTTAAAAACAAATAAAAGGATTTTAAAATCAATTCTGAACCTAACTGGAAGCCAGTGTAGTGAGGCCAGAATAGGGGTGATGTGGTCACGCTTTTTGTGGCCAGTCAGCAAACGTGCAGCTGCGTTTTGGACTAGCTGCAGGCGTTTAATTGAGGCCTGGTCCACACCCACATACAGAGCGTTGCAATAGTCCAGTCTCGAGGTTACAAAGGCGTTAATAACCCTTTCTAAGTCATTAAAAGATAAATACGACTTGGTTTTGGCCAATAGTCTTATTTAAAAAAAGCAGGATTTGACTACGGTGCTGACCTGCTTGTCGAATTTAAAAGTGCTAGTGAAGGTCACTCCAAGGTTCATGACCGAGGGGAGGATGTTTTTTTTGAGAGAGCCCAGAATATCAACCGGAGAGGCTGGAGGTTGGGGTCCAAAAAAGATGACCTCAGTCTTGCTCTCGTTGAGGTTGAGAAAGTTTTTGCTCAGCCAGGATTTTATCTCTGTTAAGCAGTCCATCAACTGCTGTAGTGAGTGTTTGACATTTGCTTTGAGAGGCAGATATATCTGTACATCGTCGGCGTAGCAGTGGAAGGGAATATTATGTTTTGTGAGAATTGAACCTAGGGGCAGTATGTACAGTAGAAAAAGGATGGGGCCCAGAATCGAGCCTTGGGGAACCCCACAGGTAAGAGGGGCTTTGGCAGAGGAGAAGGCACCTAGCTGTACCGAGAAGCTACGGTCTGTCAGGTAGGACCTGAACCATGCAAGGGCAGAGCCTGTGATGCCAGCGGACTGTTCAAGCCATGACAGCAGGATGCTATGGTCCACAGTGTCAAAGGCAGCTGTCAGGTCTAACAGCACCAAGACAGCTGGGCTACCTGAGTCGGCGGCTAGGAGCAGATCATTAAAAACTCTTAGGGCTGTTTCAGTGCTGTGCATGGGTTTGAAGCCAGACTGAAACTTTTCATGGATTCCATGGATGGTTAAAAAAGACTGCAGCTGGGCGTAGACTACTCGCTCCAGGGCTTTTGATAAAAAAGGTAGCTGGGAGATGGGCCTAACATTTGCGAGAATGGAGGGGTCGAGATTTTTCTTTTTAAGTAGTGGCTTAACCACGGCATGTTTGAAGGCAGCTGGGACACATCCTGAGCTAAGAGAGGTGTTTAAAAGTAATAAAATACTTGCTCCAACTGAATCAAAAACATCACTGAGAAGGCGAGAGGGAATGCTGTCTGAGGTGCAGTTTGTCGGCCGCAGGTGCTTGACTACATCCGAGAGAGAAGAGAGGGATACAGGCTCAAAGTGGTCGAGGACAGCAGGGCACAGAAAAGGAGCAGGATCTGGGGTAGCACTAGTGTGGGCTAGCCTAAGAGCAGATACTTTTTCAATAAAAAATGTAAGAAACTTATCACAGAGAGTAGTCGATGGGACAATAGAAGAAACATCACAGGGATTAATGATAGAGTTGAGGACATTAAAAAGAACCTGAGGTTTATGGCTGTTTTTGGAGATTAACAGAGAAATGTGCTCTGTTTTGGCTGCTTTGACTGCCGTCTGGTAGTCAGAAAGGCAAGCACGAAGGATTTCTAGGGAGACATGGAGTTTATCCTTTTTCCATTTTCTCTCTGCACGCCTGCAAGCGCGTCTGAGAGCACGAGTACAGTCATTGAGCCACGGCTCTGATAGAACTTTGGTGCGTCTAAGCGTAAAAGGAGCAACATAATCCAGTATTAGTGTGCATGTCGAGTCAAACATGGAGATAAGCTCATCAGCATTAAAAGCACAGTTCACATCTAATTTACAGATCGGAGAAGCATTAAAAACATCAGAGAACTGTGAGGCAGTCAAGGGGTTAATCGAACGCAGACGACGCGCCGGGGCACGTGATTCGACTCCTGCGGAAGGGATCGAGGTTGTAAACAGAACCGGTAAATGGTCTGAGATACGCGTTGCTGCACATATTTCATCCACAGATACAGACAGTCCAAACGATAATACTAAGTCCAAAGTGTGTCCTTTTTCGTGTGTTGGGCCAGCCACGGACTGAACGAGACCAAAAGAATCAAGGAGATTTAAAAAGTCCCTAACCAGAGGTTTGGACTCGCAACACACATGGACATTGAAGTCTCCGGAGATCAAAACACGATCATATTTCACCATGATCCCGGACAGAAAGTCAGAAAAGTCATTTATGAAATCCTTATTGCACTTTGGCGGACGATACACGACTGCGCAGAGTATAGGCGAGGCCGGGTTCAGTTCAAAAAGCTGCAACTCAAAGCTAGCATAGCTAGTTACAGGGTGAAGCAATCGGCATTGGAGGCTAGCTCTAAACACTGATGCTATGCCCCCACCATGGCCGGTGGCACGGGGGGAGCTGAAGAATGTACAGTCAGGAGGAAGAAGTTCAGAGAACGGTGTATACTCGCCAGCGTGGACCCAGGTCTCCGTCAGGAACATAAAATCCAGTTCACGAGAGGTGAAGAAATCGTTTAGCAGGAACGTCTTGTTTGCTATCGACCTAGCATTTAGCAAAGCCATGCAAAGTTTTCGCTCCGGGCTTGCCGAAGGTGTAGTGCGTCTCAGCTGACGAAGATGTGCGTGTTAAACGCCGCGCGGGCCGGGAGCAGTCAGTCGGGCAGGAGGAGCTGCCAGCGGGTCCAGCAGAGGCCGCAGCTCCGGAAAAACAGGGCGAATCCACCGATCCCTCACATGGCGTGCAGCGGGAGGGCCATGACATCCGAGGCGTGGATAAGTCCCAGAAGAAGCCGTCAGGTATGCCTTAAGATGGACCAGTGCACCACCATGCTTTCCCCGTCGTCTAAAGCGTTTTCGGCGAGGCAGGATGCAGGGCAACCGGCGCAGGCAGGTGGGAATATTCGACAGTAGGGGGGGGGGGGGGGGACGATTTATGGTTGCCAGATGTAGGTTTGGGCAGCAATATCAACTCCAGTGAGGGTCTGAGGTGGAGGAGAGCTTGGCGATCGTAAACAAGCAGAGCAGAGACATTCTGACAAACATAAAACAAAAACATTATAGCTAAAGGTAGAGAGCTGAGGGAGCGGCGAGCCGACACAGGCGCCATCTTGAATGAAAGTGAAAGTGCTAAACAGTTTGTCATTGGTTTAACCTGTTAAAGGTCCCATGACATGGCCATTTCTATTGATCATAATTCCATTGTTGAGGTCTACTAGAATAGATTTACATTGTTCAATGTTCCAAACTCACATTGGTTTCTCATACAGCATCTCTGTGTAGTATGTGTATTCACTCTCTGTCCTAAACGGCTCCTGCACTCTTTCAGAGTCAGATTTACAAATATTATATTTTGACCTTAATCGAAATATTCGGTTATTTTCAAAAGCTTTTTTAGTCTGATGCTTAGATTCATTTTAAACAGACCGTTCAACAAAAGGATACCCACAATCTAAATATTGGATTGTTCTTTCTTAGTAAGATCCCATGTTCATTACAATTGTGGTCTTACCTTGACTTGAAGATGAAGTCCATGCTATCCTTCTGGACAACAATCTCCATTACTTTTTTGTAAAAGTCCTCCTTATCTCCCTCTAGTTTCAAAACAAAAGTCTAGTTTGTTGTTTGCGTCTACCGTCTCTGCGTAGAATAACAGTAGCAACAAGAACCTGTGGGCTCACGTGCGCCCCCTTCAGTGCGGCAGAGGTTATGGCTGCCTCTCCTGGTGCTTTTTTCATTGCCGTCGTATGATGAGACCAGCGGGCCTAAATATCATATATACGTGAAATAAGTTATTTAGAGACTATGGATGGCGAGGATAAATGTAATAAAGGGATCTACAAACATTACATTGGTGACATACAGTGAGACGGTAACAGGCATGCGCTTAGGGCCCGCTTTCCAGCCAGTTTCTGTGGGGTGACGCATTCTGAGGTGAGGCAGAGCTCATCTGTGCCTCACCTCACCCCACAGTAAGCAAATGAGCCTGGCTTGAGCGCGCTCACAAAATAAGTGCCCGCGCTACATTAGTGCCCGCACTCCAGTCAGTTACTGTGGGCTTACGTGAGGCAGAGCTCGTCCCTGCCTCACTCCTCATCGCTCCCATGTAGTTGTAACGGAGCTCGGCCAATTTGCTGATTTTGACTATAAAAAGCGATTGGAATCATACATAAATCACACTTACAACACAGATCAGTGGAGACATTTTATTATTATTACTATTTAGTTTTTCTTTAGTTGTTTTTCTGTTACATTGGAGTATGACAGGTGAGGCTCTGCCTCCCCTGACTGCACGTCGCTGGCACACACACACACTCGTAGCATGGCTCTGAGTTTCGCTGTGTCTCGCTGAGTTCAGGCTGAGAAATCCGCGGAGCTGCGGCTGAGAAAATATAAGGCTGAGTGAGTGTGTGGAGTGAGTGTGTGTGAGGAAGTCCGTGGATAGACAGGTATTTTCTGTGTTAGAGTTTTACGCGCTACAGGGTGTACTTTAAGGGTTTGTGACTTTGCAGACCATTTACATGCATAAAAAGCTACATAACACACGGGTAATAACTGGAAAAGCATGACATGGGACCTTTAAGCCCAGGAGCTCCTGCAACATCTTGCAAGAAACAGCGTCTGAGGGCTTCTTAACATTTAACAAACTATGAATGTTCCATACCCACTTAACGGGAAGAAACTCAGCTACCTGACGATATGAACCATTTTTACCGAAACAAAACACAAGTCTAACGCCGAGCCTCTGAATTAGCACTAAGCGAAAGAGTGCTAACGCACTTAGCACATAACTCACGGAAGAAATATGTTATACTTCATCGGATCTGCACAAATAATATATCACATGAAAGCTGAGATTCAACAGATTCCAATGGTATAAGTATCATCACTGAGCAACCAAAACTCGTGGCAGCGAAACCCAGCAAAGACAACACACAACTCCACTTTACGTAGCCAAAACGGCAAATACGTCTTACAGATGAAGCGTCTTATTTTGGACAGTTTAAAATGCGAGGGTCGTGATCGGTTCGTGCACGTTCCGTGATGGCCGGCCGGCCCCCAGTCAGACTTGATACCGCCCCCATGATAAATACATTTAATTATTGTGAAGCCAGCTGCAATGGATCATTGATCCACCAGGGGGTGCAGTGGGGTTCCACACTGGAGTCATGTGAAATCAACTTCTCTGTTGTTAATAATGTTGTTTAGTCGGAAAAAACGAACGAGCCGGCTCTCCCGATTTTTAATCCTAATTTAATCATCATCATTGATGTTTATGTTCACCGAATTGACATGAAATCACTGACAAATATGAATATTCTGTATTCAACTTCATTGAAACGATCAGGATGGGTGTTATTTTTCCCCACAATGACCAAGTCGCTGCAAATGATCCCATGTATTATGTACATGTACATGGCCACATTCTCAACAAAGTTACGTAACGAAACATTCTGTATTCCTTGCTTACTTTTTATTTAATGCTTTATAACAGCTGGAATAGTTCGTTTAGAACAGGCACCTCACTCGCAATCTGCTCCTCCGCAACGCCTACCACCTACCTCCGGCTGAAATTATGAATGTACAGTAAGGCATAGTAATCATAGATAACACGGCAGGCTCCGTTACAGTTTGTTTTCATCTGATTTCAAATATTTCAAATGTCTGAAGTTAATAAATACATTCTCAGTGTTCAAGTCAATAATAGTCATATAAGAAAAGTACTGATCTAATAACAGAGATTTTATAAGGACTTTTCAATGTTCGACATCGCTCATGTGAAATACAGTAAACTGGATGTTGTGGTGCCGAGAGGCGGGGTATCAAAAGTACAAGCTAAACTTTTATTTAGCATCTGAACGATCTGAACACACTTGTAAACAACGTGATGCCCGGGAAGCGAAGACCCGGCGGAAACAGCTGGTCTGGTTCACTAAAATGTCCGTGTACAGTATATCTGGTACTAATGTATAGCGGATCTTTGTTAAGATCCATATGTCAGTAGAGATGGGATGGCAGAAGGTGCTATATATATATATATATATATATATATATATATATATATATATATATAATTCCAAAGCTGGTAAAGACCTTTCAAATTTAGCAATAATAGTCATATAAGAAAAGTACTGATTTGTTCTTGAATCAACTTTTTTATGGAAAATGTTTTATGTAATTTTATTTCATTTTAAATAAAATGAAAGACATTCACAGTTAATGTAATTAGATATACATTATTAATGCCATACATTTTTAAATGTAATTAGATATACATTATTAATGCCATACATTTTTGCATAAATATGTATTCAGTATGATAGCTGTCTAACAGAAGTTAAATCCATTTCTCACTTATTCTGACAATGTACTTAACCCCAAATAAAAGAACCCAATAAAAATAGTTGTTAAATAATAGTGAAGTCACGTTGTAATAACAATAACTCATCTCTCTCGGTTTTTTTTGTTTTCTTTGTGTGCTTTGCCAAAAGCCACTGTGTCAAGTGTCCTAGTTGGGTTACCGTAACGAACAGCAGCCGGCTCTCGATTTTTAATCCTAATTTAATCGTTTATGTCCGCCGAATTGACATGAAATCACTGACAAATATGAATATACTGTATTCAACTTCATTAAAATGTTATTAACGTGCCTAAACTCAGTAATTCACTAAAAATTACTGATCCCTCCGCGTCGCGGAGGGATCTTGATCCCTGGGTGTTATTTTTCCCCATAATGACCAAGTCGCTGCAAATTATCCCGCTTATTACATGGCCACATTCTCAACAAAGTAACGACATGACTCCCAATATTAATTAAAATGCTTTTATGGATTTAGAAAATATTTTTATTGATTTAAAACATAGTTCTATGTATTGATTTAAATTTACATGCATCCGCTAAGAAAAATAGTCCGTTGTTACCGTTTTTTAAACAGTCAGAATGAAACGGCAGCTCTCAGCTGTGTGTTCACACTCCTAACTCTGATCTTTCTTTTCCAACAGTTAAGTTAACTGTAGGTTACTCTGAGTGACAAGCTTACAGTTAGTGAAGTAACACTTTTTTTTTGTGAGTCACGACCTGGCTGTTTCATTCTAACATAACGCTCCAAATATGACTGTTTCCACTCGGACTTCAATACAGCAACACCATTGTTTGGTTTCCATGGTAGCGTGTCTCTTTAGTAGCGTGCACTCCTTTCCTGTAAATTACAGGTCCAGCCAGGCAAAACAGTAATATGAAATATGAACGTTAGTTTTTAACTGAAATGATCAAATAAAGTCAAAATGTCACAGTGTTTACAAACATTGACCATACCGTTCACCAGCCCCCACCCCACTCTTTGTTTAAAACGAATTGGCCATCGGAATGTGTGTGTCCCAACCCCCCCCCTGTGATATCTCTTCACAGGGGGGAGAGAGTTAGACGCTCGTGAATTGTCAACGGGGGGGGGGGCCTCTCTGCACGGAGGAGCCGCGGAGAAGTGAATCACAGTGATCTGCTATTTTAAAGTAAATTCAACACATATCGACCCTAAATATAGCATATATTAAGAACGAGAAAGTGTTAACATCGTTTTTTGTAAACATATGACCAATGTGCGAGGGTGATGACATCAGAGCATCGTCCTATGGGCTTAGCCCCGGACAGGTACAACAGGTATTCACTCAGAGGGGGGTAGTTTCCCATTTACATGTCAAAAAGCAACATACAGTAGGCGGGTGGGGGATGGTGAACGTTTACATTTCTCTACAGCAGTGGTTCCCAAACTTTTTGTGCCCAAGGCACACCAAAGGACAAGTAAAAATCTCAAGGCACACCTATTGTGCGAAATAGCCCTTATAACACGTGTTATCACTCATATCATGTAAAATATCTGTAAATGTGCATAATTATTTACTAATGCCAAATAAAATGTATAGATAGAACAATCAGTGGTTCAAGTTAGTATATTCCTCAGTGTAACATATCCACTAGTTGCAAAGCTTAAACATTTTTATATATTTTTTTATTTTAAGGGAAAGGATGTTTTCACTACTCAGTTTGTCAACTATGTTACGGACAAACTTGATGTCATTACAATCATTTGATTAAGTCCTGCACTTCAAGTAAAATCAAATTTGAAAGGCTCTTGAGTCTATTCTACCATATATCCAAAGATTTTTTAAAGTTTAAAAAATAATTGTATTAAAGTTTTGTTTTTTCATGTGATATGTTCAGCACTGTCATTAAGTTTAGGGATATTTTGTATTATAAAACTACCATACAGGTCATTTTGATAGTTTTAAGAGATGTCATGTAAAACTCCAACCTGTGTAGATATACATTATACTATAAAGGATATCAGAAGCACTATTTTAGATATTTTAAATTTGAAAAAATGAGGTGCAACATAGTTGACAATGAAAGTCAAACATTTGACGCAAATAACATAGTTGACTGGACACATTATTAACCATCAGCACTATGTTAATTTCAAGGCAGAAGTGCAAAATTCCATTGATAATGATGTGTAATGACGTCTACATGTCGTACAAATTGTCAACTAGGTTACCTGTCAACTAAGTTACTACAGTTATTACAGTACTGGGTAACTCAGTTGACAGGTAACCTAGTTGACAATTTCCCTATTTTGACCCATCATTTCAATGGTAGGCCTTGCCTGGATGACCACATGTCATTTTCTTGAACAGGTTAACATCACATTTGCACATATAATTGAATTAAAATCATTAAACAATTGTAAACCATAACAATGTACGTAACATTGTTGATTGTCAATGAGTATATTAATTGACCATGTGCTATTATACATAAAATATTGTAAAAATGTAGAGGACAATCACCACAGTGTGTTCAAAATGTCTGCCAAAGAGGAACATGGCATCATGTGATGCTGGTGACATGGTATTGGGACAAACAATTTTTGAGTTAAAGGGGGAAGTTCTGTTAGTAACATAGTTGACAGAACTTTTGCGGACATTCATATATTAAGATATTTAAATTATTTAAAGGGGGAAATCAATTAAAAATATGTTATTATTCTTTAGTATTTAGACTTTTGAAATAAATGAATCATTTTTTAAATTTACTTTAATGGTTTTTATTCATTATTTTGAATCAAAGACAACCCTCAACTGAAAAACGGACATAGCAAAAACTGACAATTTAACATCATATTTCAAGCTAAATAAAGCATAGGATGCACATAATGTTTGTGTGATATTATAACATGCTTTCCAATAATAGGCAAAATATGATATTTTTGAAGAAAATAGTTAGAATAATTATAATTATCATCAATGGACATCAATGGACATGGAATGTACCCTAAATTGTAGAATCACTCAGCAGTTACATACACCAAACCTTCCAGTTATATTCCTATCAATATTATGAAGGCTTTTACAGAAGGGTTTGGTCATATATAATTCATAGCCTGAATTATATAACATTTTATACCTAAAAACTTTCCTCTATGTCCACCGTTGTTTTTCACAACCAATGGCAGAACTTTATTGAGGCCTGTAATTAGTCAACTACAGGTCTCTTGAGTCAGTCTTTTTCTTCCAAAAAGCTTGTGACAAGATGTTATTGCTCTTGGGGCATTAAAAACAAGATTTTAACTTTAGTTTTTTATATAATATCTGCATTTTCTATTGTGAAAAACTAAGTCTTAGTTATTTAATATATAGCGCCATCTCCTGGTTAAACCCTGAAATTGGAGAATAGTGGGAGGGCCTAACATTCCTGAATACTGGTCTTTGGCAGGCAACTGGCTGGCAGTCGGCAGGAAGCTGTATGCTGGGGTCCAAAATAAGAGGCTCCATCTGTACCTTTGCTGTTTTCTGATCAAAAGTTGTGTTCAATGGCAATAAACGCATAAAAACGCTGTCGAAGGTTAATCCAATGTCTCTGTGTCACTTTGAAATGATTACTGATAATCCATCATCATATTTATGGCAATAAGCCTAGCTTTCGGTTTGGGCAAACTGTGTGCACATCACTCTCACTCCTCAATGGTAACGTGTAGGTGGATTTAGGAACTTCCCCTCGATTATATTGGCTCAAACGGTTAAAAAGAGGTGTCAATCACCAACATCGACCAATGGGTTCCAGAGAAACGGCAAATACATCCAAATACACACCAAATGACCCCAGAGGTGTTTTTCTAAACCTCTCTAAAAAGGTCAAATTTCACTTGTTTTGCATCAATCTTGATACAGGGTACTTATTATATGTGACCTGCTCTATCGAAATCAGTAGCATTGACCCGAAGACACATTTTGAGTTGTATACACTGTTGGAAAGAGGAGTTTCCTAGCTTTCTAATGATATCAGGATTGTTTTTGTCAGTGTTGGGACTAACGCGTTACAGACTAACGCGTTACTGTAACGCAACTACCTTTTGCGGAAACTAATAACGTTACTAGTTACCTATTCCCATTCAGTAACGCCGTTATAGTTACTGTGATTTAAATGGGTGCGTTACTGCGTTACATTATGTGATCCAACTGAACCGAATCTCCCTGCGGATGTAACTTACAGGCGAATACAGTGATGTCCTCTCACAGTACCATGGAAAAGTGAAAGTGACCAGAGAGGAGTGATGATTGTTTAACGCGGGGTAACATTTCAGGGTAAGCCAATCAGAGACAGAGTTGGGCGGGTCTTGCCTTATGGGGAAAATACACAGACACACAAACACTTGCTAACACACACACATACACGGCAACGCCCACCACCAGCACACACACACACAATGGCAGATGCAAGTATCAGCGAGAGCAGCAGCGCATTTACAACTTGGAGATATAACCACTATTTTCAATTTGTGGGGATAAAGGACGCAAAAAATATTACGGTGAAATGTAAACTGTGTGCAGGACAGAAAGCATTGTCCACATCGAATAACAGCAATGTCAATCTCCTGAAGCACCTAACTAATAGTACATGGGGCTATAAAACTAGTCTCACTGTGCCACAGAACAACACAAAAACTTGTATTTTTATTGTTATTATTTTTAAAGTAAAGTAACTTGTTACTAGTTACTTTTATAATTTAGTAACTAATAAAGTAACTAGTTACTTTTTTGAGAGCAGTAACTATAACTATTACTAGTTACTTTTTAAAAGTAACTTGCCCAACACTGGTTTTTGTACTCCAAATATTAAGCAAAATATGTCACATTATATAATGACTGTCACCGAGTCATCATTTTGAGAAAAAGGCCTTAAAAGTTTCCTCTTCTCTGGAATCCATCGATCTGATTGATTATTAGCGGAGCAAATTATCAAAGTAGTACGGAGGAAACATATTTTCGTTTGGATTACTGGTCTGGGGGAAGCTCGCGAATGTGTTTGTGTGCGTTTGTGTGTATTGTGTTTGTTTCCCGGGGAAATTATACTGGATGAGAGCCTGGCGGCCCATCTGCTTCCGCAGGCAGCCGGGTGGGCAGAGGGGAGAAAGCCTCTGCCGCGTGACCGTGAGCTCTTCGAATATCTGGATAAGATGTTCAGGCTCGGAGCGCAGATGGCAGCAGTGGCCAGTAATCTCGGCATATTGGGGGTCTCGCTGATCACCCCTCAGCAGGACATCCCCGCCTCTGGACGGGGGCGATTACTCGGACCGCTGCATAATCTGGTCCACAGTATGGCTACCGCAGCCGGACGTGTGATGTCCCTGGCCACCGTGGCGTTGTGTCACATGTGGCTAGGTTTGACCGCGCTGTCAAAAAAGGACCGGGATGATCTCCTTGGGGCCCCCGTATCCACGGAAGGGCTCTTCGGGTCGATCACCTCGGTCACCCAGCGTTTCAGTCGCTTGGAGGAGGAGAGGGCGCAGCTCAGCCGCATACTGGCGCTGGCTCGTCCTCAGGCGCCTCCTCAGGGGAGAGAGCACCCGGTGGTAAGGCGGAGAGAGTAACTCAATAATAACCAGGTTCGGTCATCCACCATCACCACCATCACCTTCTCCGGCCAGGACATTACCCTCTCCTCAACAGTAATAATAATAATAATAATAATAATAATAATCCTTCTATTTATTATAGTGCTTTATCAATGACTCAAAGCGCTTTACAAATACACATTACACATACAGATACATACATGTAATGGTCTACTGTGGACAATACCCACAGGAGCAAGTTCAGGTGAAGTGTCTTGCCCAAGGACACAACGGCTTTACAGACGCAGCGGCGGCGGGTTTCACCCCCTTGATCTGATAATCATTGCACAGTGCACTGCGCCACACCGCCCATCTTCACACCTCGAAGTCATCGAGGCGCTTTTACAAGTACACATTGATATCATACATGTACTGTGGACAATACCCACAGGAGCAAATTCAGGTGAAGTGTCTTGCCCAAGGACACAACGGCCTGACGCAGTGGAGGTGGGAGCGGGTTTCGAACTGGAGTTCCCCAACGCCCCCTTGATCTGATGATCAGATGCACAGACCACTGTGCCACAGTCACCAACCTGGGTGTGAAAATGGACGCCCATCTGACCTTTGAGGCCCATATTAAACAGCTGTGCAAGAACTCCTTTTATCACCTCAGGAATATCGCCAAACTCCGCCCCACACTCACTCTGTCTGACGCCGAAAAGCTAGTCCACGCCTTTGTCTCCTCCAGGCTGGACTATTGCAATGCACTCCTCATCGGGATCCCTAACAAAAGCATCCAGAAGCTCCAGTACATTCAAAACAGCGCTGCTAGGATCCTGATGAGGGTGCGCAAATACGATCATATCACCCCCATCCTTAAAACACTACACTGGCTCCCCGTAGAACTGAGGATTGAATACAAGATCTCCCTCCTCACCCACCAGTGTATCCATGGAACTGCCCCCCACTACCTCAAGGAACTCCTCACCCCTCATACTTCCTTGCGGACCTCTCGCTCCAGCAATACCAACCTCCTCAAACCCCCCAGGACCAAGCTCCGTACTATGGGAGACCGGGCTTTCTGCTCGGCTGCTCCCAGACTGTGGAACTCTCTCCAGAGCACCACAGACCGTGGAGGCTTTTAAAAAAGCCCCAAAACCCATCTGTTCAATAGAGCCTTTTCCTAGACCTTTTATCTTATTTATTACTACCCTTTTCTTTTTTTTCTTTTTTTTTTATTGCTTTTTATTAATTCTACCGTGTTGTGTACTGTTTTTATTTTGTTCCATGCTAAATGCTTGTAGCACATTGGGATCTGAACTCAGATATGAAGTGCGTTATAAATTAAACCCATTATTATTATTATCATCATTAGAGAGGCAACGGTACAGAGCCCCCGTCGCTCCCGTTGCCCCCTCTGCCTCTGCGGTTCAGTACCGGCACTCGCAGGGACAGGCTGGCCGATCCCGACAGGCTCCCGCTCCGGCTCCTCCTCGGCAAAGGGCTTCTGGGTGGGGTGCACCATCCTCCAGAAGCTGACTGGCGGTGGGAGGAAGCGTCCCGGCGGAGAGAGTTGCTTTCTCCACCCAGGACGCAAGGGCGAATTGACAGCTTGTCAGAGAGGGGTATACTCTCCTCAAAAAGCCTATCATATCTCCTCTCAAGTATTACTTGTAATACTGAAGACTTACATTGTATGAATCGAACATGCACAAAGTGCTGCCATGATGAAATCAAGCTTGCGGCTTATAATCCAGACGAGCGAGCCAGATGGGAACACTGGAAGACGTGGTGGTTGGGAACAAAACATATAAAAACTGGGTAAAGAAAACAGAAAATGGTACAGTGTCAAAACTTGTTGAGGAATTCAACAGAGAGTTGGACGCCATTGCCATCCATCATTTCAACTGGCTTCACCAGGCCCAGAAATTCAGGCAACTGAAAGACAACCTGAGAGAGAGAACGAAATAGTTCTACATGTTGACTTCTCTGAAAATTATGCCTGTAAATTGAACACAGAGATTCAATCATTTCATTTTGGAGGAAATCGACAACAGGCATCCATCCACACAGTAGTGGCTTACACATCAACAGGTTCAAAATCTCTGACTCTCTCAGCCATAATGAACGGGCTGCGTGGGCCCATATCAAACCTGTAATACAGGAAATTATGCAAAACTCGGTCCAAAAGATTGACACGCTCCATGTGTTAAGTGACGGTCCAGTCACACAGTATCGAAATAGGGCAAACTGTTTCCTCCTCAGCAGTGTACCATATACCTGGGGGCTCAAGCAAATCACTTGGAATTACTCAGAGAGAGCCCACGGTAAGGGTGCACCTGATGGAGTTGGTGGAGCTGTGAAACGGATGGCGGACAACCATGTCCATGGGGGGAAAGACTTACAAAATCCGAAGGACTTGTATGAATTTCTGATCAACAGAGAAGTCGAGAACATCCGAATCAAATGGATTGATGAAAGCGACATTAATGTCTTCAATGAAATGTTGCCACCATCAGTTCCAAAAGTCCCCGGGCTTCTTAAAACACACCAGATACTTTCTTTCTGTCCAGGAGAGATTTACTACAGGGATCTGAGCTGCTTCTGCCAATACCCAGAGATGTGTGAATGCTTCAAACCAACTAAGATGAAGATGGACGATTCTTCGAATGCAAATTCTGATCACCTGCAGCCAGACAGCATCCAGAAGACCTATGCTGAGAGTCCCAGTACTGATGCTGAGAAGAATGAAGAGTACACTGTGGGAAAGTTTGTCATAGTTAGCTATGACAACAAACTATTTGTTGGTCAGATCACCAAGCTACTTCTTGACAACATTGAAATCAACTGCATGGTTCAGCATGGAAAGAGAAATGTATTCAAGTGGCCTAATAAGCCAGACTGCATTTTCTACCACAGAGAACAAATCGCCAGTGTCATCTCCGAGCCAGAGCCCAACCGTGCTGCACAGCTCACCAAATATGACTGGTTACTATTCAATGAGATCTGAAAGAATGTAGAAACATGATGCAAGTCCCAAGCACCAAAATCTACAGTATGAGCTAGTGGACATTGTTTCACCACTTGAGTCAAACTACAGATGTGACTGAATTTTACTTAACAATGAATGTGTTTATCTTTACTGAATGTTTTTATTAATGAGTTTTATCAATTCAATGAATCTTACTGAAAAATGAAATTGGTTATCTCTACTGAATGTTACATGAATGAACATTGATGAGTTTTATGGATGAATTGTTTAATGAATTGTTTTGAATATGTTTCAAGCTATCCATTGTTATTTACATTTCCGTTTATGTCCATGTTATGATGTGACATGATGTTATGATGGCTATTAGCCAATCATTTTTTTTTTAAATAGCACTGTTGGTTCTGATGTTCAGAATATAACCTTAGAGAGTAGAGATGAAATAATAAAGATTTTGTACAAAACTTGGCATATCTTTGTAATGGTGTCCATCGGTGTGACAGAATGTCCTGTGGTGCGACAAAAAGAAAAGTAAAGAAAATAGGCATTTTGGTTCTCAAATGCCTGAGAAAAGGGTTGAATAGAAAAAGAGTAATAGAATCACTATGGATATGTAAAGATAGTTTTTACTTCAATCAGGTTTCATACTTATTATAATGAAAATAACCAAAACTTTTATGAAAAGTCCCTATGTGTAGATCATTTAGTAGGGCAATAACATGATTGTACATTTAAATTAGATTACTATTGTTGTAGGGAAATATTTAAAACAAGTTGATAATGGTTGAGCATATATTTATTCTCTGTCTGACAATCTCTGAATTAAATTATTAGGACTTCCGCACAGAAAAGTTCATATTATATCAAATAATTAAGGAAATAGATTGGGTCTCACAAAGTTTTGAGTTATTCACGTATTAAGTAATACAGTGATATGTAATTTGAGTAACATTTCAGAAACAAATATAATTTTACTTTTGCTTTCAGTCCACGTCAACTACCCATATGCGCCGCCTGCAGAGGTGGTTCTCCAGCCTGCGTTTGGATCCCAAGAGGCCAAAACGGCGTCTAGTGACCATCCCGCGCTCAGTGGAGGGCAACCTCCGGTTCTGGGGGTTCCCGGATCACCTACAGAGGGGGTCTCCACTGGGACGGGTGACCTCCTACATCACAGTGTTCACGGACGCGTCCAGAACAGGATGGGTAGGGACCTGCCTGAAGAGAGCTATAGGTGGACGCTGGTCTCTAACAGAGACACGGCACAGCCACCTCCTAGAGCTGCGGGCAGTAGTATTGGTCCTCCAGCATTTCAAACCCTTAATTCGGGGGAGACATGTACTGGTCAGGAGCAACAACAGCACCACAGTGGCATATATCAACAGGCAGGGCGGAGTCCGCTCTGCCGCTTTGTTGACCACGGCGGAGAAGCTGTGGTTATGGGCCTCAGATGTGGTGTTATCTCTGAGAGCCCTCCACATCCTGGGACTGGAGAACAGGGGGGCCGACCTCATGTCGAGGGGCGGCCCCCTGCCAGGCGAGTGGGCGCTTCACCCGGAGGTGGTGAAGCAGATCTGGGCCCAGTTCGGGAGAGCGGAAGTGGACCTGTTCGCCAGCCGGCGCAACAGCCACTGTGCCCTGTGGTTCTCCATGGCTCTGAGCGACGATCCGCCCTTGGGGGTGGACGCATTCGCACACGAGCCATGGCCAAAAAAGCTGCTCTACGCCTTTCCACCGCTGCGTCTCATTCTCCCTCTCCTGGGGAGAGTGAGGCGAGAACGTCTGTCAATTATCCTAGTAGCGCCGGATCGTGTCGGGGCGCCGTGGTACTCAGAGATGACACAGATGAAGGTGGGCCAGCCCTGGGCGCTTCCCCAGTTCTGGGGGGCGATCGGGGCGTTACCCACTCTGGGCCAACCTCTCCAGGCTTGGCTCCTGAGAGGGACAGGCTAAGACAGGGTGGATTGTCTGATAGTGTTATTCAGTCTATCCAGGCAGCTATAGAGCGGGATCCACCACAGCCTGTTACAGGCCGAAGTGGCTGGGATTCCAGTGATGGTGTGAGGAGCGGAAAATAGACCCCCTATCTTGTGAGTTGGGATTTATTTTGTCTTACTTACAGTTACTGGTGGACAGAGGGCTTGCGCATTCCACAGTGAAAGTGTATGCAGCAGCCATCTCGTCCTGCCATGAGGGATTTGGCGGCAGGTCAGCCTTTAGTCAGCCACTAATGTCGCGGTTTTTACGGGGGGTCAGGAGGCTGCGCCCAGTAGTGCACGCCTCCGCCCCGCAGTGGGACCTGCCGCTTGTGCTCGAGGCTCTGGTCACAGAACCATTTGAGCCTCTGGAGCTTTCCTCCCTGAAAGCACTGTCGTGGAAGACAGCGTTGCTACTTGCCTTAACGTCAGCCAAGAGAGTGTCCGAGTTAACTGCTCTATCGGTGCACCCGAGTTGCTTGTTGATCCGGGGTGACCGGAGCGGGGCGACACTCAGACCAAACCCCTCCTTTGTGCCCAAGAGCCTAACCCCTAGATTCCACCGGGTCCGTCTGCGTCGCGTTACAGCTGCGCCGCGGCGTTCGCAAAGATCGCGACCACTATAGTCAATGGGTGCTATTCCACCAGACGCGCCGCGTTACGGCACAGAAGCGTCCCAGAAGCGTCTCGCCGCTGGGCTCCGCTCGAAATAGGATTCAAGTCTATTTTTCGACGCGACGCGAGGCGTTGCAGAGGCGCCGGGCAGGAAGTGGAACGGTGACAGCATCCGGCCCATCCCCCAAATAAACTAATTTGCAGACCCCCCTTCACATCACTACATCTTCACAACGACACGCGCAATGGACGACAAGGTTTTCATATTGGAAGTGGAAAAACACTTGATTTTATACGACACAACCCATCTTTTTTATAAGGACAACACCAGAAAGGACAAGTCCTGGTTTTTAGTCGCTGGAGTTTGTGGAGTGAAAGGTGAAAACTACTAATTAGCCAACACATTAATGTTTTTAAGTTAATGAATACTTGTAGGTACAGTACAGAGCCATTCAGTAGGCTAGTTTCAAATCTTGTGAAAGTCATTTAAAGGAGAGGTGTCATGGCCATTTCCACTGATCATAATTCCATTGTTGAGGTATACTAAAATAGAGTTATACTGTGCAATTTTCCAAACTCACATTGGTTTCGCATACAGCATCTCTGTAAAGTATGTGTATTCAGCAGTATTCACTCTCTCCACTAAACGGCTCGTTGGAGCACTTGCCCCCCCCTCCCTGTGAGCCCAGTGTGCTCCGATTGGTCAGCTCGGCACCTCTGTTCTGATTAGTCAACCACCAGAGAGGCTCCGCCCATGTCTAACAGTGCTTTTTTTCGGCTCGCTCTGAGCATGGGTGTATAATAAGAGTCTCTGAGCGGAATATCAGTCTGATGGCGTCGGTACAACCGTATATGTTATACGCTAACTAACCGAACTGTACCTACAACTGTATTTAGGTGCACTTGTGGAAACTGCGCCATGATGCCTACCGAATTGGAAAACGTCTGTTGCAAAGAAATTAGAAAAGTGGCCTACCTGACAGTTAGCTGCTAGTTAGCTGCTAGCTAGCTGAAAACACCAACAGTAGATCACAACATTATATGCCAATATATACACCATACACACCCCGCAGAACCTTCATAACATGTACAGATTCGATTATAGACCTTTGAGGTGTAGAACGGAAGAAGAGTAAGTTATTTTTACCTGTAATAAACTACTACTGTGTTTGATGAAAAATCAAATCATGGTTTGCTATATATGAATGATACGTTATAGGAGCAAATAATTCAGGGAAGAAAGGCTACTAAGTATTTCCATCAAACTTTATTTTTAGAAATGTACAAAATGAACATAAATATACATATATACACGGTATATCATCCATTCCGCCCCGTTGTCGGCATCTTGCCTATCGCAGCCGGGGCTTTTTAGGACGAGGCATCAGTGTGATAGTCCCGTCCCCATCATGTATTGTCCGCCAGATACGCCAGGATCTGGCTGGACGAAATCAAATGTAAATCACAAAATATTAGAGAAACGTAGTTGTTTTAGATTCGTTAGTTGTGGATCTATCTATCTAATCAACACAGTAAGCTTGCCAGCTAATATGCTAACCTAGCTTTCTTGTTTACCTTGGTAGCAAACACGATATGAACGGTAGCTCGGAGGAACGGCAACTATAATGTAGTGTAATAAAACTACTATGAACAAAAGCTAGTGGTTCATATTAGGCTAGCAATAACGTGTTTATAATTGCAATCTTATATGGGTAGTCTGCTACGTTCGGTCATTCATTGTAACTGGCATGAATACAATGTTTTCCGCTAACATGTATAGCCAGCCTCGTTAGGAAAGCCAACTGTAATGTACTGACCGTACGGTAAATCACCCGGAGTATACTGTATGAGTATTCCGTGTGTGAATGCAGACATTCTCCTGCCATGACAAACATGTAAGGCCATCTGCTGACATTGTAGTTGATATATTTAAACGCTAGCAATGTCGTTAGCCCAGTTAGCACTGTCAATGGCTTGTTTAGTGTAATAAAACCACTATGAACAAAAGCTAGTGATTCATATTAGGCTAGCAAGAACGTGTTTACAATTGCAATCTTATAATGTAGTCTGCTACGTTTCGGTCATTCTTTTTAGCTGGCATGAAAACAATGTTTCCCCCTAGCATGTCTACCTATAGGTAGCGTGGTTGTTTATCTCGAAACACGTTTATCCATTTACACAGTTGTGGTAGATATACCTTGTTTGTTTTAAACATCATAAATACACAAACAACAATGAATACTTACAGGTTGTGTACCCGAATCTCCCGCTGGTCCAAACAAAGTAGGAACAGCATCATTCTTCAGTGCCCTACGCTGTACATATCCGGCATGAATCCCTGAAAGGTTTTGGGAAGCTTTGTTTCATGAAAGGCTGGCAGAGGGTGCGTCATAGCTCTGGGCGTGGCTACTGGGTATCCCTACGTAGCGATACCCAGGAAGTAAACAATGGAAAATGAGAAATCTCCAACGAGGCGTTTTGAGGAGGTATTTTCTGTGTTAGAGTTTTACTCGCTACAGGGTGTACTTTGAGGGTTTTTGACTCTGCAGACCATTTACATGGATAAAAACCTTCATAACACACAAGGGGACGGGTAATAACCGGAAAAGCATGACACCTCTCCTTTAATAGCTTTTCAGTAAACTTGCATTTCACAAGAAAGTAAGATCTTATTTCTTATATCAACATATATGCCTATGTTTATATATATATATAAATATATATATTTTCATATATCTATATCTATGTACCATATATATATGTACACATATATGTGTATTGTTGTAGCAAACACTGTTGGATGGTGGCTCACAGCCCCCCTCCGCTACGCGCTGTTCGTTAGATGAGGCTGGTTACATTTAATAAAGAAAGGGATTCAAAACACCGGAATAAAGGTTATAACAATAATCTGATTTTACTGGTAAGAAACAAAACTAGTATACAAGTTTACAGAGTACTCCGGACTTCAGGTTTCTACTGCTGTGCGATACAGGTATCGGGACCAGCCAGTCAGAAAACAGGAAGCATTTTACATGCAAAAACAACAGTATTCATATTCATATTTTGGGGCGGAGATGTGTTGACTTCTTCCTTCCCATTTTACTCCGAAGCGAATCAGAGAGTCCGTGGGGAGGAGCTGTGTGAGCTGCTCACTCCCCCAGGTGTTTTTACTGGTTGGATTCACTTCTGCTCGGGTCCAATACAGCGAATCAGAGTTCTGAGAAAGAGTATGTTTTCTTCTGAGATTCGGAAGTTCACAAGGGCAGAGTCAATCTTATCTCTGCACCGATATTCACTCCCTTACTTTCCCAAGGAATATTTCACACAAACTATTCTTTCCCAGACAACCAAACATTGTACACAGATATATTGATGCCCAGAAAGAACCTTGAAAAGAATATGTGTGTGTGCTGGTGGGAGGAGGTGTATGTGTGTGTAACAGGATCTCTGGGTCAGTGAGTTGTAAGTGAGAATACAATATGTATATATGTGATTACTTAAAACAGTTCAAACAATACATGTTCACTAAAATACAATTCAAAATAACATGTTTACTTCAATACAGTTTAGAACCATATCTGTTTACTTTAGTATATATATATTTATATATATATATATATATATATATATTATATTATTTGTTATTTATATTTTTTTATATATATTGTTTTTTTAACTATACTTTAGCTTGTTAATTTCGCCCAGGGATCAATACAGTTTTGTGTTAACCTATTATAATGATAATATATTTTTGTATTATAATTGCTTTTTATTAATCTTAATCTGCAAAGTATAGCTGTCCGAAAAATGAAGAAAATAATATTTCCCTCTGGAGGTGTATTGTAGTAGAAATAAAACAGGAAATGGTATTTCTCAAGTATGCACAAGTGCCATTGTACAATAGTACAGTAATTAATCAAGTCAAGGGCTACTACATTTTAATTGAGATTTTTTTTACATCATTGAAAGAACTTCACTTAGCTATGTGAGTATAGTGTTATAACAACTACACAAAGTACTGTCAATAATGTTTAAATACAGTATGCTGTGGTGGTCCTTGCATTTCTAGTCTGAAGATAAATTGTGAGGACAGACAAGAATCATTTGGCAGTCATTTGTCAGACAAAACTATTTATTTGAAAAGAAATAACATAGCATATTAAAAATAAAGAACACTTTTTTACAAATGCAAATAACTTTTTTGCTTTTTATAATTTTCTGGAATGAAAAAAAATAAAAATAACACATTTTTCAATCGATTTGGCGGTGTAATAACTATTGTGTTCCAGTAATCACACCATCCTGTCCTGCCAAGTCACACTGCCCTCAGGAGAGTTGAAGAAGGTGCAGAAAGCCTCCCTCACATTACAGGCATCTCTTGATGGCCTGTTTCCTCCCATGTTTCTCACCGGTGCTATGTGTCTACCCTGCAGCTCTTCCTCATCTAGCAAACTCTGGTTTTCACTAGGGGCAAGCAGGAAGTTGTGAAGGATGCATCCAGCCACCACTAGCGTGTCCACGTTTTTCGGGTGCAGGTTGATACGGCGATGGAAGATTCTCCACCTGGAGGCCAGAATGCTGAAAGCATTTTCCACCACCATCCTTGCTCTTGACAGTCTGTAGTTGAAAATCCTCTTTTGATGAGTGAGGTTCTTTCCGGGGTATGGTCTCATGAGGTATGGCTTGAGTGGGAAAGCTGCGTCACCCACCATGACGAATGGCATCTCACCCAGGTGAGCAGCATCAGGTAGAGAGGTACTGGTTGGAACATGAAGAGTTTTGGTCTCCATTCCTTTCCCCAAATCCGATCCGGCATACGTCCCACCATCACTTGTTCTTCCGAAGTCCCCCACTTGAATGACTCGGAACCTGTAGTCAGCATCAACAAGTGCCATAAGCACTATGGAAAATGTCTTCTTGTAGTTGAAGTACTGACTCCCAGACAGTGGTGGTGCCCCCCCACACAGATCGGCAAAAAGTGGGACAACCTTAAACGGAAATATAAGGTAATGTGTTATCATTCTTTCGTTTACTCATGTGTGTCTGTGAAACCATGGTTGTGTCTGCTCCGCATAGCTGCTTTTGTATAACTTTACCTCTCGTTTTTGTAGGAGTTGAGATGCCCCCCAACCGGGTCAGGGACCGACAGGGAGAGGCCACACTCATGCATTTACGGCCATGCATGAGGCCATCGGTGGGTGGCCATCCATCGACCCTCCCACCCTGATGGACTCCGCCACGGCTGCTGTGGCTTCTGGCAGTGGCTCAACATCCACTGAGGCTGTCCAGAGCCAGGCCACAGTGGAGGATGAGGAGGCCACCGAGTCTGGCTCGGACAGCCAGGAGTATGTTGAGCCATCCACCTCTGCCGGTCCCCCTCCCCGCAAACCCCCCCCCCTGTATTATTACAGTTCCTGGAGGCAGTCAAGAAGGAGGACCGCTTCAACCGCCAGCAGGCAGCCTCGGAGGAAGCCTCCACAAAATTCCTCCAGCTCTTTGAGGAACTAGTTAGGAAAGAATAGTGTCTGGTTTTTTTCTTTGCTTTGGATGTGTTCATTTATTCTAGGCCTATATGTTTTGGAAAACATACAGTGGGTGGTCACTGAAAATGTGTTCTGATATATGTTCTTCGTGGAAAATGAGCCAAGGCCATTGAGTGAGTTAGAAAAAATAATTTATCATGTCATTTTTCTTTAGATAAATAATGAAAACGGGTCCCACAGACCTGAACACCATACAAGGGTTAAATCAAGCATGTAGCCTTCTTTACAATTGTTACGTCCCCTTCTAGGGTAGAGGAAAGTGACAAGTATTTATTTATACGACAAGTTAAACAAAAAGGCAAACAAACGGCCGGGCACAAACAAAAGGGGCCAAAAGGGCGCAGGCTAAACTGAGGCGCAAACAGAAGGAGAACTCTAACAAAATGAGCCTATTCAAACTACAAAGTAATATACATAATAAACTAAATAACCCTCACTATCACAGTGGTACAAACTAATAAAGGAACTGTAGGCAAACACAGCGATTCTACCAAACAACAGTCAAAATGATGCTAAGCTAATCAAGACAAACCTAATATCACACGAGTTTAACCACGATTAACAGCTTTAGTACACAAACGAAGAGCATGTAGCGAGAGGCGTCTGTTCCCACAACAGAGCCTCCAGAGCAGGGGTAGCCAACACGGTGCCCGCGGGCACTTAGTCGCCCGCAGGGGCAACGTGAGTCGCCCGCAGGGGCAACGTGAGTCGCCCGCGGGGCATGTTCTAAAAATAGCTCGCCAAGCAAATCCAAAATGTATAAAATACACAAAACAAAAAAGGAAATGTAATTAAAAGAATCTACCCTATGCATAAACAAAACCTAAATCATAGCGAACTCTATCTACTTACTACAACTCTATATCTATCTAACACCCCTCCTCCCCCCACCCCCAAAATTAATATCTACCAATCACGTTCTTGCTTGATTTGCGGGACCAGCGTTGCAGTCGGGAAGAAAAGCAATGTGGCACCTCCCCGCTGATTTTCCTTCTGGCAGAATCTACACAACACATCAGCCCCATTGAACAGCCTATCATGCCAGCCTACAGATGGAGCCTCTTATTTTGGACCCCAGCATACAGCTTCCTGCCGACTGCCAGCCAGTTGCCAGCCAGTTGCCTGCCAAAGACCAGTATTCAGGAATGTTAGGCCCTCCCACTATTCTCCAATTTCAGGGTTTAACCAGGAGATGGCGCTATATATTAAATAACTAAGACTTAGTTTTTCACAATAGAAAATGCAGATATTATATAAAAAACTAAAGTTAAAATCTTGTTTTTAATGCCCCAAGAGCAATAACATCTTGTCACAAGCTTTTTGGAAGAAAAAGACTGACTCAAGAGACCTGTAGTTGACTAATTACAGGCCTCAATAAAGTTCTGCCATTGGTTGTGAAAAACAACGGTGGACATAGTGGAAAGTGAAATTGACATTGTCGAATTTAATAAAAATACAAAATAATGAAATAATGTATCTGTGTACGTGTTTTACTATGTGATCTGCACTTATCAAACATCTAATTAAGGCGAGACACCCCAGGTGAATAGGGTATTTTTAACTTAAAGATATCAGCTAAATATTTCTCCAGTTAATTACTTACAATAAGGCAATTGTTTTTTGTATTACAAGTTTTCTGAAATAGCATGTTTAAATATCCAAATGAACCATTACCTCATGAAATATGCGCATATTTTAACACATTTCAGGAACCGAAATCTGAACTTTGGATAAAGCCAGGATCAAAATTATTGTTTCATTTTGTAGTCATATTAGTATCTAAGGCTTTTACAGAAGGGATTTTGGATATCTCTTTGTATCACTCCATAAATCAGAAAATACTGTCAACAGCCCTAAAATATCAATTTTCACCATGTTTTTAGGTATAAAATGTTATATAATTCAGGCTATGAATTATATATGACCAAACCCTTCTGTAAAAGCCTTCATAATATTGATAGGAATATAACTGGAAGGTTTGGTGTATGTAACTGCTGAGTGATTCTACAATTTAGGGTACATTCCATGTCCATTGATGTCCATTGATGATAATTATAATTATTCTAACTATTTTCTTCAAAAATATCATATTTTGCCTATTATTGGAAAGCATGTTATAATATCACACAAACATTATGTGCATCCTATGCTTTATTTAGCTTGAAATGTGAAATTGTCAGTTTTTGCTATGTCCGTTTTTCAGTTGAGGGTGTCTTTGATTCAAAATAATGAATAAAAACCATTAAAGTAAATTTAAAAAATGATTCATTTATTTCAAAAGTCTAAATACTAAAGAATAATAACATATTTTTAATTGATTTCCCCCTTTAAATAATTTAAATATCTTAATATATGAATGTCCGCAAAAGTTCTGTCAACTATGTTACTAACAGAACTTCCCCCTTTAACTCAAAAATTGTTTGTCCCAATACCATGTCACCAGCATCACATGATGCCATGTTCCTCTTTGGCAGACATTTTGAACACACTGTGGTGATTGTCCTCTACATTTTTACAATATTTTATGTATAATAGCACATGGTCAATTAATATACTCATTGACAATCAACAATGTTACGTACATTGTTATGGTTTACAATTGTTTAATGATTTTAATTCAATTATATGTGCAAATGTGATGTTAACCTGTTCAAGAAAATGACATGTGGTCATCCAGGCAAGGCCTACCATTGAAATGATGGGTCAAAATAGGGAAATTGTCAACTAGGTTACCTGTCAACTGAGTTACCCAGTACTGTAATAACTGTAGTAACTTAGTTGACAGGTAACCTAGTTGACAATTTGTACGACATGTAGACGTCATTACACATCATTATCAATGGAATTTTGCACTTCTGCCTTGAAATTAACATAGTGCTGATGGTTAATAATGTGTCCAGTCAACTATGTTATTTGCGTCAAATGTTTGACTTTCATTGTCAACTATGTTGCACCTCATTTTTTCAAATTTAAAATATCTAAAATAGTGCTTCTGATATCCTTTATAGTATAATGTATATCTACACAGGTTGGAGTTTTACATGACATCTCTTAAAACTATCAAAATGACCTGTATGGTAGTTTTATAATACAAAATATCCCTAAACTTAATGACAGTGCTGAACATATCACATGAAAAAAACAAAACTTTAATACAATTATTTTTTAAACTTTAAAAAATCTTTGGATATATGGTAGAATAGACTCAAGAGCCTTTCAAATTTGATTTTACTTGAAGTGCAGGACTTAATCAAATGATTGTAATGACATCAAGTTTGTCCGTAACATAGTTGACAAACTGAGTAGTGAAAACATCCTTTCCCTTAAAATAAAAAAATATATAAAAATGTTTAAGCTTTGCAACTAGTGGATATGTTACACTGAGGAATATACTAACTTGAACCACTGATTGTTCTATCTATACATTTTATTTGGCATTAGTAAATAATTATGCACATTTACAGATATTTTACATGATATGAGTGATAACACGTGTTATAAGGGCTATTTCGCACAATAGGTGTGCCTTGAGATTTTTACTTGTCCTTTGGTGTGCCTTGGGCACAAAAAGTTTGGGAACCACTGCTGTAGAGAAATGTAAACGTTCACCATCCCCCACCCGCCTACTGTATGTTGCTTTTTGACATGTAAATGGTAACTACCCCCCTCTGAGTGAATACCTGTTGTACCTGTCCGGGGCTAAGCCCATAGGACGATGCTCTGATGTCATCACCCTCGCACATTGGTCATATGTTTACAAAAAACGATGTTAACACTTTCTCGTTCTTAATATATGCTATATTTAGGGTCGATATGTGTTGAATTTACTTTAAAATAGCAGATCACTGTTGCCCCTTTCACACCGGCGCTTTTCCAGCTCCTGCTGGGAGCTAGAGCCTGAAAAGCGCCGGTTTTTCCTGTTCACACCGCAGCGGCGGCGCGTCATAGCTCCGGAATGCGGTTCACTTCCAGCTCCAAAAAGTTGTCGGTCCAGAGGCAAGAGCTTTGGAGCTATGACGCGGCGTCGCTTACGTCTCTTACGTCGAGGCGTGCAGGAAACCTTACTTTGACCATCCGTTCGCTGTTATTGATCATTGTGGAGAGCAGGCAG
This sequence comes from Trematomus bernacchii, assembly GCF_902827165.1. Lineage (NCBI taxonomy): Eukaryota > Metazoa > Chordata > Actinopteri > Perciformes > Nototheniidae > Trematomus > Trematomus bernacchii. Next base: position 1,647,153 of record NW_022987387.1, read on the forward strand.
ACGTTTGGTTTGTTATTATAGCAGCTATCGGATGGAATTAATACATGGGCTGTACAGGTTGTCATGTCCGACTATCACAAGTAGAATCATAATGAAAAATACGCCGGTAAAAAGTGCCTGGAGAAAACGGCTTAGCAAGTAGTCCGTTTAGCTTTGGTTGCTATGCTAACATCACCCATGTTATACCAGAGAAACTTTCATAACAGCGTTGTGATGCCAAACAGTGTCAATTCAGACTGACACACATTCACTTAAGGGGAACTGGGGATATGTATCAGCTGCTTGTGTGACAGTCAGACAGTGAATACTTTAGAGCCGTGTGAGCTAACCCGGAGCTAACGGGAGAATACACTCCCGTTGAAGAGCAGCCAGCACTGCAGCGGTCGGTAAATGCTGAAACACATTAATAAACAATGAACCACGGCACTCTGGAGAAAAGTATAAGGTTGGAGAAGTCGTTATTTAATTTAATCTGGCTTCGTATGATTAAAAGCAACACGATCGTCGACCCGACGCAGTCCCCCCCCCCGTTGTTGTGGGAGAAAATCTCTCGGCAGCTCTGGGCAGTGTGAACAGAGCGGGAGCTGAAAAGGGAAACGGGAGCTGAACCAGAAAAGCTCTCGCTAGGAGCTAGAAAGGGAAAAGCGCTGGTGTGAAAGCCGCATGTGATTCACTTCTCCGCGGCTCCTCCGTGCAGAGAGGCCCCCCCCCCGTTGACAATTCACGAGCGTCTAACTCTCTCCCCCCTGTGAAGAGATATCACAGGGGGGGGTTGGGACACACACATTCCGATGGCCAATTCGTTTTAAACAAAGAGTGGGGTGGGGACTGGTGAACGGTATGGTCAATGTTTGTAAACACTGTGACATTTTGACTTTATTTGATCATTTCAGTTAAAAACTAACGTTCATATTTCATATTACTGTTTTGCCTGGCTGGACCTGTAATTTACAGGAAAGGAGTGCACGCTACTAAAGAGACACGCTACCATGGAAACCAAACAATGGTGTTGCTGTATTGAAGTCCGAGTGGAAACAGTCATATTTGGAGCGTTATGTTAGAATGAAACAGCGAGGTCGTGACTCACAAAAAAAAAGTGTTACTTCACTAACTGTAAGCTTGTCACTCAGAGTAACCTACAGTTAACTTAACTGTTGGAAAAGAAAGATCAGAGTTAGGAGTGTGAACACACAGCTGAGAGCTGCCGTTTCATTCTGACTGTTTAAAAAACGGTAACAACGGACTATTTTTCTTAGCGGATGCATGTAAATTTAAATCAATACATAGAACTATGTTTTAAATCAATAAAAATATTTTCTAAATCCATAAAAGCATTTTAATTAATATTGGGAGTCATGTCGTTACTTTGTTGAGAATGTGGCCATGTAATAAGCGGGATAATTTGCAGCGACTTGGTCATTATGGGGGAAAATAACACCCAGGGATCAAGGGACCCAGGGATCCCTCCGCGTCGCGGAGGGATCAGTAATTTTTAGTGAATTACTGAGTTTAGGCACGTTAATAACATTTTAATGAAGTTGAATACAGTATATTCATATTTGTCAGTGATTTCATGTCAATTCGGCGAACATAAACGATTAAATTAGGATTAAAAATCGAGAGCCGGCTGCTGTTCGTTACGGTAACCCAACTAGGACACTTGACACAGTGGCTTTTGGCAAAGCACACAAAGAAAACAAAAAAAACCGAGAGAGATGAATTATTGTTATTACAACGTGACTTCACTATTATTTAACAACTATTTTTATTGGGTTCTTTTATTTGGGGTTAAGTACATTGTCAGAATAAGTGAGAAATGGATTTAACTTCTGTTAGACAGCTATCATACTGAATAAATATTTATGCAAAAATGTATGGCATTAATAATGTATATCTAATTACATTTAAAAATGTATGGCATTAATAATGTATATCTAATTACATTAACTGTGAATGTCTTTCATTTTATTTAAAATGAAATAAAATTACATAAAACATTTTCCATAAAAAAGTTGATTCAAGAACAAATCAGTACTTTTCTTATATGACTATTATTGCTAAATTTGAAAGGTCTTTACCAGCTTTGGAATTATATATATATATATATATATATATATAGCACCTTCTGCCATCCCATCTCTACTGACATATGGATCTTAACAAAGATCCGCTATACATTAGTACCAGATATACTGTACACGGACATTTTAGTGAACCAGACCAGCTGTTTCCGCCGGGTCTTCGCTTCCCGGGCATCACGTTGTTTACAAGTGTGTTCAGATGCTAAATGACAAGTGCAAGTGACAATTGTTGTCGTCTTCTCTGTGAACGTTTTTTTCTCCGTTATTTTGCCATTTTCAGATTTAAATTTCGAGCGGAAAGCTAACCAGGAAGTAATAATTACTTAAGCGGAGAACGGAGAAAGTAAACGTTACAGCAGGCATAACAACAGCCGGTGTTTATTTTATTATAATATTCAAGAACAAATCAGTACTTTTCTTATATGACTATTATTGCTAAATTTGAAAGGTCTTTACCAGCTTTGGAATTATATATATATATATAGCACCTTCTGCCATCCCATCTCTATATATAATATCTATCCGTGACATATGGATCTTAACAAAGATCCGCTATACATTAGTACCAGATATACTGTACACGGACATTTTAGTGAACCAGACCAGCTGTTTCCGCCGGGTCTTCGCTTCCCGGGCATCACGTTGTTTACAAGTGTGTTCAGATCGTTCAGATGCTAAATAAAAGTTTAGCTTGTACTTTTGATACCCCGCCTCTCGGCACCACAACATCCAGTTTACTGTATTTCACATGAGCGATGTCGAACATTGAAAAGTCCTTATAAAATCTCTGTTATTAGATCAGTACTTTTCTTATATGACTATTATTGACTTGAACACTGAGAATGTATTTATTAACTTCAGACATTTGAAATATTTGAAATCAGATGAAAACAAACTGTAACGGACCCTGCCGTGTTATCTATGATTACTATGCCTTACTGTACATTCATAATTTCAGCCGGAGGTAGGTGGTAGGCGTTGCGGAGGAGCAGATTGCGAGTGAGGTGCCTGTTCTAAACGAACTATTCCAGCTGTTATAAAGCATTAAATAAAAAGTAAGCAAGGAATACAGAATGTTTCGTTACGTAACTTTGTTGAGAATGTGGCCATGTACATGTAATACATGGGATCATTTGCAGCGACTTGGTCATTGTGGGGAAAAATAACACCCATCCTGATCGTTTCAATGAAGTTGAATACAGAATATGCATATTTGTCAGTGATTTCATGTCAATTCGGTGAACATAAACATCAATGATGATGATTAAATTAGGATTAAAAATCGGGAGAGCCGGCTCGTTCGTTTTTTCCGACTAAACAACATCTATTATTTAGAAGTTGATTTCACATGACTCCAGTGTGGAACCCCACTGCACCCCCTGGTGGATCAATGATCCATTGCAGCTGGCTTCACAATAATTAAATGTATTTATCATGGGGGCGGTATCAAGTCTGACTGGGGGCCGGCCGGCCATCACGGAACGTGCATGAACCGATCACGACCCTCGCACTTTAAACTGTCCAAAATAAGACGCTTCATCTGTATACAACACATGAGGGGCAGAGTTTTACTGTTTGTGTTGCAACTTGCATATACATTTATTGCACTTGACGCACACACACGCATGGCGTAATTTCCACCTGGGACAGGGGGGAAATGTCCCCCGCTCTTTTCGAAATCCCATTTGTGTCCCCCCACTTTACAAATATGTATATTATTTTTTTTTAACGCAAGCCGTCATCACCACGGAGGAGCACACAGCCTATGGGAGCGAGCGAGACAGACACAGAGAGAGAGAGAGAGAGAGAGAGAGAGAGAGAGAGAGAGAGAGAGAGAGAGAGAGAGAGAGAGAGAGAGAGAGAGAGAGAGAGAGAGAGAGAGAGAGAGAGAGAGAGAGAGAGAGAGAGAATAAGCATAAATAAAAAGAAAGAATGCTAACTAGGTAACATAAGATAAGAATAAACCAGTTTAAATGATTTGTTATTGGTTGTGATCATATTCTAAAGATGTTTGGATTATTGAAAAGTCTACAGCTCCCTTTCATCTGAGTGTTGAGAGCTGTATCCATCAATTCATGTTGTGCTCAAAGTGCTCCAGATTGATGCTTTTCACTTCAACATTTAAAAATAATCTTCCCGGGGGTGCATGCCCCCGGACCCCCCTAGAGGAGGTGAGGACCCCCCTAGAGGAGGTGAGGCCCGTCCACCCCCAAATAAAGCAGGTTAAAATAATTAAATTGCATACATGTTCTTTTAGTAAACACTGCAAACGGGTCCCACAGACCCAAACAGCACACAAAGGTTAAAGGTCAGCATATCATAATGTTAAAATGTGCTAAATATATACACTGCAAAAAACAAAAAAAAGAGGAGTAAAAGTAGCCCCCGACTTGTTTTATTTTTTGAAAGTAGCCCTCACCCTAAAAAAGGTTGGTGACCCCTGGTGTATAGTGTATAGACAGTCATTGGGTTTTTTGTGTGCATGTGTGAATATATGAAACGTATATAAGCTTAGGGGTGGGCGGATCGATCCCAAAATATCGATACTTCCGATATTACGTTTCGTTTCAAAATATCGATACTAGAGCCAATAGGATCGATACTTTTATACTTTTTTTCCCCCTCTCCTCTACTCGTCAATTTCATCAAAAACTATGTGCAGACGAACACAAATATATGCGCTCTTTTCTTCTCTCTCCACTGCTGTCCTCCTCTCCTCGAGGCTCGCGCACGCGCAGCGCGCTCCCTGCCTGAACGCCAATTATCAAGCTGACTGACAGCAGCCAGCAGGGCAGGACAGCAGCAGCCAGCGACTCGCGAGTGCGACACACGCGCATGATGGCTGAGAGAAAGAGGAGCGTTGTGTGGAGCTATTTCACAACTGTCAATGAAAACTTAGCGAAATGTGATGTGTTCAAGAAGGCAGTTCGCTACTCAGGCCATTTTGTATTGTTATTTTTCATGTTTGCACTTTAAATTTGCAAAAATAAAACGTTTATTTGTCTATAAAAACTGTCCTGTCTTTATTCATGAAAATGAATTCAGATTTAGTCTATGATGCTTTCAGCTCAAAAATCATGTCATGCAGGTCACCCCTATATGAAAGTACATAAGACGCTTTTCATTTTAAAAAGTATCGGTATCGATATCGGTATCGGCAATACTGGCCCTGAAATACTTGGTATCGGATCGAATCCAGATTTTGTGGTATCGCCCACCCCTAACGGACATCTTGACCGGCGAAAGAAAACCTAACTGAAACTCTGCCGCACGGTCCCCTCGTTCCTTGGAAGAGGCGGAGAGGTGGGTGTTTGTCATCTGCTGGTGGACTAACCGGAGAGAATTACAGTGCTTGCCTCGACGGGGAGGGATTGCATTGAATTACAGCAGCGGGAGCAAACGCTTGCCTCGGGGAGGGAGAAAAAAAGCCACAGCGGAGAATGAACAGAAGGGCAACCATGGTAACCATGCGCGGGAAGTCTTCTTCGCTGCTTTTGTGGCAGACTACAGCGCCACTTACAGGCCTGGCATATGTACTACAGCGTCTCCAGCGCTTTCGAGCGGCAATGGCCGGCCGTGGCCCAACCCCACATTCCCCTGATAGGTGGAGAGATGGCCCAATAGCCGTAGCGCCACCGTCCTGACGTCAGGACAGTGTTCAAATCTGGATCAGTTTTCATCAGATCCGTTGCAGCCCCTTTTTTAGAGATTTGGGTATGGAGGAAAATAGAGAGGGTTGTGTTTTCTGACACTTGGTGAGTTCCCTGGAACACCGGGGACACATATTCATGTATAAAAGACGTACAAAAGTGCATTTTGCATGATAGGTCCCCTTTAAAGTAAATATGTGGGGGAACAATGTTCAGCTGATCTAACAGAGATTACAAAATACAGCGCTCTAACAAAACACTTGACAGCTGATGCAGCTGTTGCCACGTCATAATTAACGGACGTAGCTTTAATATGAGTTCTCATTTCTCTAACCGCCTGCTGCTTCCCCTCCTCTCTCCTCGGCACCTCCGCTCGCATCTCCTGTGAGCGGGACTAACGGAGCGTCCACACAGCAGCGTTAAAAAAATCTTCCAACGCTTCTGCCCATTCACTTTGAATGGGGTGACGTCACTTTGCCTCACTTTTCGCCGAACTGCATTGTGGGCAGCAGAGCGGAGATTTTCAGGATTTTCAGGATTCAAAAGTTGAGCAATGTTCAACTTTTGAAGCTGAGGTGGAAGCGTCAGCCAATCAAATCCCGTTTATGCAAATCTGACAGTACAAGCGCTAGCCAATCAAACCTGGGATGCTGGGAGAGACATACCGCAGGTCATTTCCTCATATTCCAAAAAATGGAGGAGAAATTAGCGGTAGCGAATCACCCGGTGCTTTATGACCAGTCCCTATTTACCTACCGGGATACAAACCGGAGGAGCCAGGCATGGAGGGAGGTGGCAGAGACAGTGGTAGGTTTTCGCCTGTTTGGGGAGTTTATATCCAGTTTACTTCGGGCTTTTTTGCTTCGTATGTCGGGGGCGGGAGATTCATGTGATTGGTTGTTGGTCGCGTTGCTCGCAAAAAATCCCCAAGCTTCAGATACGCCCACCTCCAAGATTTTTTTAACGCTGCTGTGTGGATGCTCCGTAAGACACGAGGATAGGAGTCGAGGATAGGAGTCGAGGAGGGGAATCCCAGAAATGAGATACGGCCCAAGCAAGGCCTCTGCTGTAATTATTTCTGTGCTCATTTTAGTTCCAGATTATTCAAATACATTTTGCTATTCAAAATACAGAAAGTCTATTCCTTAAAATCAATGTTAGCATTAGATAACTCTTTAAAAGTGTCCATATCAACCATTAAAAAAAAAAGTTCTTGATTTGTTTTCTCATGATTTTTATATTCAAAATGGTTAAACAAATGTCCAGCAGAAGGATCTCTAATCAGAGGGAACACAGACTAGAGATCCTCACTCGTCCTGTCTATTACCTTGTGTCTCCGGATATGTTTAACATAATGTGTAAAACCTGAGTGATGATCATGATAGAGGTGATGTGTGATTGTGTGTGTGTATTCAGAGTGCAGAGGTCAGACTTGGAGAGCACAGATGATAATACAGATCTAGCCATCCATTTACCCCTCCACCTACCGACCTCCAACCGGAAACCCAACGGATCCCAGTGGCTGGTGATCTACACCTTCCCATTATTTAATGAGAGGACGTTGCTAGATTCCACTGTAGACCCGCCCATTTGTGCGATTGCAGGGTTTTACCATGAGATGGCGCTTCCTTCACAAATACACATAAACAGCTAACTGGGTAACCTTTGGTCTTTGTTTAGGCCTTGGTTCACACAGTATGTTTCCTGGACTAACATTAGTAGTTGTTACTTCAATAATGTTTGCAGCTCCGCCATTGTGTTTGCTGAATAGCATTTAATCACATATTTTTCATCCCTTATTTTCCCACGGAAATGTAACACATTGATTTTACAGTTTAGTTTTATTTATAATATTACACACATGCCAGCTATATAATTGTTTATTTTCTACTATTTTAATTTCTAATTATGTGCTATGCCTTGTTTTATATGCTGCTGCTGTAACAAAAAACATTCCAGATTTTGGATCAAATAAAGTATATCTTATCTTATTAGTAACTCAATAATATATAGTCATTAATTATTTTGAACAGGGTTTCACACATATTCACTACGTCATGCGGGGGGGGGGGTCTTCCTTTCGGCGAGGGGCTGCTCCGTGCCTGTCACAGCCCCACTAAGGTAGGGACGGGCAAAATTAGTGGCTACATCTGTAAGTAATGCTAACTTTGGTAGGCGTAACAAATAGGCTGAGCAGCTTCAGAGGCGGAATGAATAACGCTAATACTGTAATACTTGTGTCTTACTATAACAAAATAATTTCTGCACAATAAAGTGGTCTATAAACTGAACACCTCAGGCTTTCAGGTTACTAGGAAGAAAACAATATTAGAGTATAGCTGCAGTTCTTTGTTGTGACTGTATCCAGACGTGCTGTTGTCGTGCTGATGAGCCCATAAGATTGACATTGTTAACATCAACACTGAATCCATCCTGTGTTCCCATCAGCCTGACAAATGAGAGCAGAATATAAAAACACACTTTGCCAGTTGAGCTTAAATGGCTTTTTAATATTGGCACACTGATTGGATTTGAATGTTTGAAGATGGTTTTTGTGCAAGTGTTTTACTGCCAATAGGGGAATACTCCACACCTTGAAATCCTTTAGACCAGTGGTTCTCAACTGGTGGGTCGCGACCCAAAAGTGGGTCGCGGACCCGTTTCGAGTGGGTCGCGGATGTGTGAGTGAAGAAAAAAAAGTTGGAAAAAAAAATTTGGATTTTTTTTTTTTTTTTTTTTTTTGGGGGGAAAAAGTCAAACTTTTATTTTGAAGGCCCGATTTTCTTCTCAGAGTGTACCAGAATGCGTAGTTTATGTTAGTATTTCTAAAAATCTTCTGGGGGAGAATCCCCCCAGACCCCCCTGCTGGGGTTGGGTTTCAGCATGTGTGCCTTTTTATATAGTTCAGCTTTGATTCCATCATCTCATTAAACCTTTTTTAAAAGCATACTTTAGTTCTGTGAAGGGATATAAGGGATATATGCACTGTACTTCAATTTATTTTATTAATATTGTATGCTCAAAAGCGTATATATATATTACAGCACGATTTTTTGTTGAATAGATTTGAGTGCTTCAAAATGTTGGGTCGCGATGTATTGACCAAGTAAAAAGTGGGTCCCGAGGCCTGACCAGTTGAGAACCACTGCTTTAGACTGTTTAACCCACATTTGGTTAGACACTCAGTGTATGTGAGCCTCCACAGGTTCACCATACCTCCACGCTCTGAAATCATCTGCTTGTTCTGTGACTCCGCTCAAGGAGAGATTGCAGGTTTTGACGACGGGATCTCAGCCAAGTGCACAGAGGGAGCATGAAAGTGATGAAATGCATTGTAAGCTTATTTTCTCTAACTTAACTTTCTCACAGAGATGGATTTGGAGTTCCAGTTGGCTGATGTGTTCCGTAAAGGGAGACACTTAAAAAACCATAGGAAAGCTCTGTATTTATTAACTTCAAGCAGAATCCATTCCAAAGCAGGGATAGACTTTCAAAACACGTAGAGCAGGAACAGACAGCTCAGAAATATATTTTATGTGCTGACATTCAAAGAAAAAACCCTCCTCATTCCTATGCATGCTCTTTTGTCTTTGTTTGAATGGCTGACATGGGGGACACAAAATTATAAATCTACTCGGAGGGAAAGCGCTACACATAATGATCTATTTTTCACACACTCTGCAAATAAAGAGAAAGAAATAGATTGTTTGTCCTGCCTTTTACTAAAGCCCCATTTTGGAGCTCCCGCTTGGCGACGGTGAGACAAATGAAAGCACTTTTTCTGCAGTATAATTTGGATTTGTTATCACATTCTATTACATTAACCTGTTCCACCCTGAGCCTGTTTTTCAGGTCTCAGGCTCGAAAATGACATTCCCAGAACAAATGACCATATCTTCCCTTCTAAAAGGGTTAAATTAATAATCTTTATTCTCAAAGTAATGATAAACCTGTGAGTTGGATGTAGAAAAGTCAGAATCAATATAGATGTTTTTTATTTTAAAGAAAATTCAGATTGAACATAGTAAAAAACTGTAAATTATAGTGTCCGTCCAAAAATTATTTTTTACTTATAGTGAAAACTACCCTTGGATGATGGTAAGGTAGACTAAAAGCTTTAGGAATCCAAAGTACAACATATAATAAGTATCCTGTATCAAGATTGATGCAAAACAAGTGACATTTGACCTTTTTAGAGAGATTTAGCAAAAGAAAACCACTTCTGGGGTCATTTGGGTGGATTTGACCTATCTCTGGCCCCCCTTGGTCGATTTTGATGAATGAAATCTCTTTATAACCGCTAGAGCCAATGGAATCGAGGGAAAGTTCTACACACACCAACACATTAACAAATAAGGAGTGAGAGTGACGCGTTACCAAAGCCGGAAGCTGCATACACTCTGTTGGCTACCATTAGCAGCTAACTTTTTCTCTCCGATTTTTACATAAAAATGGAATTATGGATTATAAATAATTTTTTCAAAGCGACAGATACATTATTAACCTATGGAATAGGGGCTGTTGTAGTGATTTGTGTTTTGATTATATTTGTCCATTCCTCAGGGGCAATGACAATTCCCAGTTCCCTTTCCCACTTGACCTTTATGTAATTTGTTGAGTGGCCTCTCAGTTCAACTATGCATTTGTATAGCTCACCTACGATCTTTCTGGATAATTTTGCATTATAAGCCCTAATAAACATTTGAGTGATGCCCGATACATTACCTGGCATGTATCCTTTGATGTTCTTATCAAAATAGTGTAGAATTTGGAGGTATCTATAGAAATCCTGCTGGGCAAGGCCATATCTTTCTGACATCGTTTTAAAATCTATAAATTCTTGATTATCAACCAACACACAAAGTGCTGTAATACCTTGCCTCATCCATTGAATGATGAACCTCGTGTAATTAACAGCTGGTTTGAAATCTGGGTCGTGAGTCGGCCACATTAAGATTCGTAGATCTCCATAGAAAACCGAACCCACCGACTCAGGATTTCATATTGTTTAGCAGCTAGTGGGCATCCTAGCAAACTCTGTAAGGGCCTGTCTAGCATCGACAGCTCCTTGTGTTTCCATTTTGCAAAATATTCTTTATTACACCAGAGCATCAGTGGCCTTATCTGTGCCACTAGAAAATAATCTTTAAGGTTGGGTAAGCCCATCCTTCCGCTTTGCTTTGGCAGCTGTAGAGTTTTGTATCTCACCCGAGGGGGTTTGCCGTTCCATATGAATCGTGATATCACTTTGTCCCATTCTCTAAATGTAGTATCCGGAATATGAATGGGTAATGACATAAACAAGTAAAGAAGTCTGGGTAATATATTTGTTTTTACTGACAATTCTGTTTCCAAGATCCAGGGGCAAAGAGGCTCATCTATCTAGATCGTCTTTTATCTGTGAATCTATATGTTCATAGTTATCAGAGTACATCCGAGACATGTCTTTTGTTAATTTTACACCTAAGTATTTAATGGATTTGGATTCCCAATTATACTTGTACTTATTTTTTAGATCCAACATCGGGATAAAGTTGAACACTAGAGCTTGAGTTGTATCAACGTTAACACTAGAACCGCCAATCGGGTCAATTTGACCCAGAGCTGTTTTTTATTGTGTGTAACTTTTTTTCAATAAAATATTAAAGTCTTCCAGTCCGTGACTTTTCCTGAAAGTGTGTTATGTAGCACCCTATCTTGTTAAAAATTGTCAATATGAAGTCAGATTGAAGAAATCGCCCAAAAAATTGCCATTTATACCTATTTCCGCCAAGCGGGTCATTTTGACCCCACCCCTTTTCATATAAACATGACGTGTTGCTATAGCAACGCCTTTTGTCTACTGCGGTTCCTTATAGATTGAGAGATAGATTGAGAGAGAGAGAGATAGATGGATAGATATATTGATAGATAGTTATAGATAGAGAGAGAGAGAGATAGAGACAGTCTGTAGTGAAGGAGTGCGCTCCCGCTCACAGGAGACTGCTCGCACTGCGCTCCGCAGCAAACAGCTGTGGGGCGAGTTGAAAGTACGTTATGCTGGCCGCGGTGTCTAAATAATGCTTCCGGCCCAGCGGGCCATTTATAATGTCGAGCCCTGAGAGTCCACAGATTATATTGGTATACGTTTCATCCCTGTGCGATCAAAACTCATTGTTCAATAAAAGAACATTTTACCTTGAAAATCAATGCATTCTAATAGCGGGTCAATTTGACCCAGGTGGCGGTTTTAGGTATAAAAAATCTCTGGCGGTTCTAGTGTTAAGAGAATAACCTGACAAAGCTCCATATGTTTGCAACATATCCATTAACCTTGGGAGTCCTGAATCCGGGTTAGACTGACCAGAGGCCTGTACTACGAAGCTGAATTTTCGCTTAGCCAGCTGACTTCAGGGAAAACTCGGGCTTTCCGGTCCTACGACGCTGGTTCTCTTTTTAGCGGGCTAGATCTCCATGGTAACTTATGCTGAGTGGCTAACCTCCTCGGGAGGAGGTTAGGTTGCAGGCTAAGAGATCAACTCAGTGAAAGCACCGCCTGCTGACCAATCAGAGCTCCGTGTGCGGAGTTTAAAGCTATCAAGTCATATTACAGGATAGAGGAAATACAGAAAAACTGCCGTTGCAGGAAAGACGGCCGGCAAAAATCAACTGACTGTGAACGTGAAAATGAATAGAATATCTCCTCCCATCTTTAGAGCAATCTGACTATTATAACATTAGCGTTAAGAAAGCTTACTTAAATATCTGCCACGACATAAGTAACCGGATCAGAGTAACATTAAGTACAGTCCGCGGCACTGTGACGGGCCGTCTCCACGGCAGCGTTAAAAAAATCTTGGAGGTGGGCGTATCTGAAGCTTGGGGATTTTTTTGCGATCAACCAATCACATGAATCTCCCGCCCGGGACATACAAAGCCAAAAAGCCCGAAGTAAACTGGATATAAACTCCCCAAAACAGGCGAAAACATACCACTGTCTCTGCCACCTCCCTCCATGCCTGGCTCCTCCGGTTTATATCCCGGTAGGTCTGGTCATAAAGCACCGGGTGATTGATTCGCTACCGCTAATTTCTCCTCCATTTTGGAATATGAGGAAATGATCTGCGGTATGTCTCTCCCAGCATACACGCCGTTTGATTGGCTAGAGCTTGAACTGTCAGATTTGCGTACACGGGATTTGATTGGCTGACGCTTCCTCCTCAGCTTCAAAAGTTGAACATTGTTCAACTTTGGATCTTGAAAATCCTGAGAATCTCCGCTCGCCTGCCCACAATGCATTTCGGCGAAAGCGAAAAAAAGTGACGTCACCCCATTCAAAGTGAATGGGCAGAAGCGTTTCAAGATTTTTTAACGCTGCCGTAGAGACGGCCCGTGAGTGCAGACGTTGATGTGTCCCATTATCATTCATATCATATCACATCATATCATATATTTCCTTATTTGAGTCAGCTTCTTGAGCCGTATCTGGCCGTGCAACACTCACAGTGTCACATACTTATGCAGAAGTATTATTTTAAGCAACACATTAAGTTGACGAAACACTCGAGTCAAATGTAATTAAAGTCAGATCCACTCGTGTCTTGGACGGGGCAGTGATATCATAAACCTGTTAATGTACGCATTCAAACGCTTTTTCTTTTACCAGCTGTATTCACCTTGCAGGTGCAGCTATGTGGCTTTTATCCTGGATAAAGTGTTTAAGTCATGGATGTTTAAAGTTTAACTTCTTCATATTTGACTAATATTAAAGTTCACTTTTCATTCAGGAAGTATGACGCTGCGCTGTCAGTACGCTTGTCCATGTTTGAGATTGGTCGAATGCTCCAGATACCACCCCTTTCATGTGAACGCGCACCTAACTAGATAGGACACGGCTGGCTTGAGCGATCCACTTGATAACCAGCGTCGTAGTACAGCTTAGCGAGAGCGCGTATGTTTTGGATTGGGCCAACCGGCTAACTCAAACATATCCAGGCTAGGAAAATCCGGCTTCGTAGTACAGGCCTCTGGACATCGTCCGCATAAAGACATATGTTGTACTCAGTATCTCCCATTATGATGCCTTCCAGGTCTGCAAGCGGTTCAATAAATAGATTAAAGAGCCCTGGACTGGCTGGGCAGCCCTGGCGACAGCCACGCTGCAGGTGAATGGTTCTAGACAGACTTCCGTTTACCTTGATTCTAGCCATAGGGGATGTATATAATGTTTTAATGCTCATAATGAACTTCTCATGAAATCCACATTTTTTCATAACTTTATAGAGAAAACCCCACCCCACTGAATCAAAGGCCTTTTCTGCATCCATACTGAGGAGGATGGCACTGAGTTTTTCTTTTTGTATATAGTCAATGGTATGGAGAGTCCTCCTTATATTATCCTGGGTCTGCCTATTAAATAAATCCACACTGGTCCTCATCAATCAATAGGGGCATCACTTCCTCCATTCTTTTAGTTAAAATAGCTGCATATATTTTATAATCCTGATTTAGTACACTAATGGGTCTATATGACCCACATTCTTTCAAGTCCTTACCCTCTTTAGGAATTACTGAAATGGTGGCCTCCCTCCTTCAGAGTGTAATTAAAGCTTTTATGAAGTATTGATATTAAATGCTCTCTTAGTGATTTATACCACTCTCCTGGAAATCCATCTGGACCTGGAGATTTACATGATTTCAGGGAGGAAATAGCCTTATCAATTTCTTCCACTGTTATTTCTTTTATCAATTTGTCATTGTGCATTTTCCCTAGGGAGGGCAGGTCCAACCGGCTCAGAAACTCTTCAACCTTATCAAATGGTGTGGACTGAGTGTACAGGGCCTGATAAAATGTCTCAAATGCTTTTTGTATCCCCTCCAATTCACATGTAATCTTTTTAGAAAGAGGGTTCCTAATTTTATAAACTGTATTTTCAGTTTGCTGTTTCCGCAACCTCCAGGCTAATTACTTAGAGGCCTGAGAGCCTGCCTCATTGTCACGACCTTAACACAAACTGGAGAACCCAAATGCATGACCCAGAGACAGTCTTGAATGTAGCAAAACATTTCTTTAATTTCAAGAAAACAGAAAATCCCTCTTAACCGAGTAGGTACTGGATTTCACAAAAAGCGCTCACAAGGAGGAAAAAACAAGCGTAACAAAAAGAGAATTTAAGATTACAAAAATAACAAAACCTGACTAGACTGGAAATGATCCTCTCTTTGTTGAAGCCTGGCACGACCATCTATGGAAACAAACAAGACAAACTGACACAGGACAGGGGGAGACAGGACTATTTAAACATGAGGTGAGTGGGAACAGGTGGAAACAATCAGGGGCGGGGCAGACGCTGACGATGGCGGGAAAACAGAGAAGGGTCCAGCTGCAGCCGCAGCCGGTGGAGGTTGAACCTGTAGGAAGTTGTAGGAAGTTGTACTTCCAAATATGGTCAGAAGAGAGCTCGCCCAACACGTGAGACGCTGACGCAAGGATATTTAATCAGACACGGAGGTTTACAGAGAACAGACAACAGACAATATGGCGCACCGAGTACAGGTAATTAACATCTTGTGGATTTAGATGTAATTACATACTATTTAGGTTCTCGTTTGTTTGTCGATTTGGCTGTTTAGCGCAGTATAATTGTGTTTATTTTGCTAATTTGTATTTTAAATATTCAAGTTAAAGGAATGGAATACATAAATAATGTGTATGCTAACTGAGCGAGCATGTCCTATTAGCATACATGCTAACTGGATGAGCATGTCAAGCTAAGAGCTAAGATATACATCTTAGCTAAGATATATGTATATCTTAGCTAAGATACATATCTTAGCTAAGATACATATCTTAGCTAAGAAAATCAGCATGTTAACACGATAAATATTGCCGCCATGAATCAAAACGTACTCGCAAAAAGGCGGGGCTTAGATAGAAATGCTCATAACTCATCAACAATGTATCCAAAAAACACACATGTTGGTGGTAAGGTTCATTCTGTAATGGGGAATAGGCACAAAAAGTAATTATCTTTTTGGACTATAGGGGCCAAAAACATGACAAATGTATAACTCAAGAACTGATGGACGAAATAATTTTTTCATTTTTTAGACATACTCTGGGGGTGAGTATGACCTTATATTTAAAGTGTTGCAACGAATGTCAAATGTGGGCGTGGCCTGTACTTTTTTTTTTATGACGATGTGCTAAAATGTGCTTCGGAACGCAAAACTTGGGACACACGTCAAAGCCCACGACCTTTTCGAGAATGTAAAAAAAAACGTAATTTTTCAAAAAAACTGCTCACTAGCACCCCCTATTGTGTGGTAGTCACATATAGTTTCTCAGAACTTCACTAATTTTGGCACACACATTCCTCATGGAATTGCGGACATATTACTAATTTGCTTCCATTAGCCCCGCCCCTGAGAAAGTCGGCCATTTTGAAAAATGTGCGTTTTTCATGCATTTTAAGCACATTCTTGCGAACTCCTCCTAGGGGAATTATCGGAAAAATTCCAGTCCAGGACAAGTTCAGCCCCTATCCAATATGATACTTAATTGCGGAGCACATTTTTGAAAAATCACTCGTGGAGGTCGTAAGCTAACGGAGAATGTACAATTTTTGACCAATTATATGTCAGATAAGCTACTGAGACCTGCCTATCTCATCAACTCTCACACACACACAAAAACAGACACACAAACACACACACACACACACACGAAACACAAACAGCTCAAGCATATAATAAATATCAGGCTACAGCCCTTGTATATTTTATTATGTGAAGCACTATATAGTTTCATGAAAAATATCTACTGTTTATTTGTAGATATCTCCTAAAGCCTACAAATAAAGTGTGAAATGTAGGCCTGTTACATATATTATTGAGCGATATATATTATACACACTGTTCTGCTTTCTGCACTGACCTCAGCAGCTGTTCTCACTGTAAACATCGCGTCACAATGAAAGCAGTTGTATTAAACAAATAAATAGCCTAACATCCAGGGGAGATGTGATTAGTGAGTAAACAAACGGTAAAGGGCAGAAAGTCTGATGCACATTTGATCATCTTAAATAACTTATAATCACAACGGGAACAGTTTGCAGAGCTGTGCTTCGTTGACATAAGTCCAGCCATGCGTCACGCCTCTTTTAAACATCACTGTTGGCTGAAATCCACTCCGGAGAATACATCAGTGTACCCTTGGTTATAGCTCCTCCAGAGAGACTCCTCTCTCCTCTCTCCTCTACATCAGTGTACCCTCGGTTATAGCTCCTCCAAAGAGACTCCTCTCTCCTCTAAATCAGTGTATCCTCGGTTACGGCTCCTCCATACAGCCTCCTCGATAATCGATCCTCGACGAGCCTTTAGAGAAATTTGTTTTCCTTCGACACGTCGCGCCGACATCCGTTTCCGGGTCGCTGCCGGAGGACCTGGGAGTCTGGGACGCAAAAATGATAGAACTGACAAACGGCTCATTTCTGAGGACTCGCGCGCGTCTGCTAGACACCGGGACGACCGGCCGCCCTCCCCGACAGGCGCACGGACGCGAGGGCCCGCTCATCACTGCGCGCACTTCTGTGACCGCAGTTTTAATTATTATTATTATTACATTTTGGAAGTAACTTGCCCAACACTGCTCATATGTGACTGTCCCCGAGTCCAAAAAAACACGCATCTTTGTCATCGGTGTGTGGAATCTGACTCCCGCCTCCAGTTTTTATAAGATTCTCCACAAAAAGAACCATTGAGGTCCCTTCCGCTCCTTCCTTGATACCACAGATCCGAATGTTATTGCGAAGCGAGTGTCCTTAAAGTTCGGTGAGTTTTGATTTGAGTTGGAGCTGGGTCTCCTGCAGCTGGGTTATAACCTCGTTTGCTTCCAAATCATACGTTTCCACCTCTCCGATGCGCCGCTCGGCTTCTTCGAGTCGCTGCGAAGTAGCTTCAATTTTCCTCGTAACTTCCTCCATTTTCTGGTTAATGTCTGTCCTCATTTCACCTAGTTGTTTTTTGATATCCTGTTGAAAACTGCTCTGGAATTCTGACAGTTGTATGGAGATATCGTTTTTAAGTTCAGACATGGCTTTGGTCATGGTTTCGTTTATGGCGTCATTGATGGAGGCTAACAACGCCATTTCTCCTAGCTTAGCCTTAGCCTTGTGGCCGCAGCTTGCATCTTCCACGTCTGTGTACTTCTTGTTGCTTCTTAACCTGTTACGCACGGCCCGCCCGGTACCGGGCGGATAAACGCGTCATTTGCAGGAAACAACGTCTAAGGAATCTTAATATTGAATACAACTATGAATGTTTTATATCCATGTAATGGGAAGAAACTCAGCTAACTGATCTTTTTAATTTTTTTTTTCAAAAAAACCCCACAATGCTAGCACTCAGCCTCTGAATTAGCCACGAGCGAAAAAATGTAACCTAAAACGGCACTTAAACGCACTCATAACTCCCTTATTACTTATCCTAGATGCACAACCAACCACTCGTTGTTGGTGTCCTGGAGACACTGAATCTAGTGGTGCCCTCCTCAACACTCAGTGATAAACATTTGCGACGCTATAAACGAAAGCGTACATCATAACATGTGGAGCTAAGTAGCTAGAAACGCTAACATGGCTTACCTTGGTCAAAACTGGTCTTCAATGGCATTAAAACGATAAAAAAACGATGCTGCAGTTAATCCATAGGTTCATCCAATGTATCTGTGCCTTCTTTGAAATTATTTCTGATAATCCATAAGCAATAAAACTGCTTTTTAGTTTCCAAATTCCAGAAGGAGAGATTCTTCCAATCTGCTTTCGATTTCCAGACGCGCAGCCCCCACCTTTTCTCTTTACAATTAGTGTGTATGTGGGCCTCCCCCTTCGATTCTATTGGCTCTAACGGTCAGAAAGGTGTGTCAACGATCAAAATCGAGCAAGGGGGGCCAGAGATATAGAAAAAAAACCATTTTCACCCAAATCACCTCAGAGGTGGGGTGGTTTTGGCTAAACCTCTCTAAAAAGGTCAAATGTCACTTGTTTTGCATCAATCTTGATACAGGGTACTTATTATATGTTGTACTTTGGATTCCTAAAGCTTTTAGTCTACTAACCCATCATCCAAGGGTAGTTTTCACTATCTGTAAAAAATAATTTTTGGACGGACACTATCATTTACAGTTTTTTACTATGTAAAATCTGAATTTTCTTTAAAATAAAAAACATTTATATTGATTCTGACACTTCTACATCCAACTCACAGATGTAACCTTGCTTTGATAAAAGAAATTATTCATATAACCCTTTTAGAAGTTAAGTTGTAGTCATTTGTTTTGCGCATGTCATTTTCGAGCCTGAAACATGAAAAACAGGCTAGGTGCTTAACAGGTTAAGGCCATTCCAAGGTAATTTTCTCCCCCCCCTGACATTATTATGTGTTGATAAACACTTTCAAAGTACATCTCCTAAATTATAGGGGGGTATTTGGTAGTCCAGTCGGGAGCTAATTTGTTATGCTGCCATCCTCAAGATCGCGCCACCGGAAGTCCTTTTGCTCTCTTTTAATAAATAGTTGAACTTAGAAGTCGTTTGTCTGTCCTGGAATTTGAACACAACACATGCTCAGAGAGGGGAGAGGGAAAAAAGGTAGAGTGAGACAGAGAGCGAGGGGAATAAATGGGAAAGTGCACCAACTAGAATGAGCTTCATATCCTTAAGGCAAGGCTAGTTCATATTAAAGTCAATTTATAACCTTTTATAGCGCGGGTCTTGGGAGGGAAATTAATCTTGCATGAAGGGTGATTTCTTTGACGAATTACAATGCTCTGCAGAATGACCGTCGCTGATACACAGTTCACCTTTTTATGCAATCTGGATGAAGAATGTGAAGAGAACTCTTGAGTGTGTGAATGCCAAAGTATGCAAATCCACATATACACAGGGCTACTATTTCACCTCGCCTGAAGAAAGTGTCTCTGTATACGCTGGAACCATTGTGGTAGTGACCAGGGGCCTCATTTATAAAGCTTTGCGTAGGATTCACGTGGGAAGGTGGCGTACGTAGGACAAAGCAAATACATATGCACTGTGACGACCCTTCCCCCTTCTGCCTGTCTGTGCTCCCTGCCTTGCTGTCCTCTGGCAGGCACTGGGAGTGTCGTCCTGTTTGTCATTGTTTGTCCTGTTTGTCATTGTTTGCCCATCTAGAAGGCGGAGCCTCAAGAAGGCATAAAGGCTTGCCCAGCTGGAAGGTTTAGTCTCTCTGATCCTGGCCTGCTGCAGCAATCCTCAGCCTTCCACCTGTGTTTGGTTTGATGCACCATCCAACATGCATACAGCACACTTCCACACACTGCTGACAAGACTGACAGTCTTATTCTTACATACACAATTACTCATAGGTATTTTAAAGGGGACCTATCATGCGAAATGCACTTTGTGATGTTTTTTATACATAAATATGTGTCCCCGGTGTGCCGGGGAACTCACGCAGCGTCAGAAAATAAAACCCTTAATCTTTCCTCCGTACCCAAATCTTTTAAAAACGAGGGTACAACGAGCAGATACAGATTTGCTGCCGATATGACGTCAAATCGGAGGCGGACCCACATAAAGTTGCCATCAGAAACAATGCCTGACGTGTTTTGGACGTAATCTCGTCTTTGTTTACATTAGCAAGCCTCGCTAACACTCAGAGCTAACCTGTACTGAAGAGCACATGTGTTTAAAAAGGAGGAAATAAAAAAAAGAACTCACCTTGTGATAAACCTGCAAGAGAAAAAGCATTTGAGCTCCATACTGTTTCAGAAATAATCCTTGATGTGGTTTAAACAGGATGGCGTTTTATCACAACCAAATTTAACTTTATCTCCGGTAGAATTCTGATCAGGCATTAGCTTCGTCTCCTCTTCTTTTTCTTTTTCAAGCTAAGGACCCAAAATCTGCGTTTCTCTAACAGGGCTGCAAAAGAGGGGTATGAGCAGTATGAGGCATGGCTACAATGGGTGATCTGTTTGCTATTTTAACCTGTTACGCACCGCCCCCCCAGTACCGGGCGGATAAACGCGTCATTTGCAGGAAACAACGTCTAAGGAATCTTAATATTTAATAAACTATGAATGTTTTATATCCATGTAATGGGAAGAAACTCAGCTAACTGATCTTTTTAATTTTTTTTCTTCCAAAAAAACCCCACAATGCTAACACTCAGCCTCTGAATTAGCCACGAGCGAAAAAATGTAACCTATCACTGCACCTAAACTCACTCATAACTCCCTTATTACTTATCCTAGATGCACAGCCAACCCCTCAATTAGCATCTCCTGGAGACACAGAATCGTTTGGTGCCCACCTCAACACTCAGTGATAAACATTTGCGACGCTATAAACGAAAGCGTACATCAGAACATGTGGAGCTAGGTAGCTAGAAACGCTAACATGGCTTACCTTGGTCAAAACTGGTCTTCAATGGCATTAAAACGATAAAAAAACGATGCTGCAGTTAATCTATAGGTTAATCCAATGTGTCTGTGTCCTCTTTGAAATGATTTCTGATAATCCATAAGCAATAAAACTGCTTTTTCGTTTACAAATGTCAGAGCGAGAGATCGCTTCACTCTGGTGCAAACCTGCATGCGGGAATACCCCACCGTTTGTTTTCACAACGAGTGTGTGTGGGGGTCTCCCCCTTCGATTCTATTGGCTCTAACGGTCAGAAAGAGGTGTCAACCATCCAAATCGACCAAGGGGGGCCAGAGATATGGAAAAAAAAACATTTTCACCCAAATCACCTCAGAGGTGGAGTGGTTTTGGCTAAACCTCTCTAAAAAGGTCAAATGTCACTTGTTTTGCATCAATCTTGATACAGGGTACTTATTATATGTTGTACTTTGGATTCCTAAAGCTTTTAGTCTACTAACCCATCATCCAAGGGTGGTTTTCACTATAAGTAAAAAAGAATTTTTGGACGGACACTATAATTTACACAGGGTGCGTACGGGTGCTGGAAATCCTTGAAAATGCTTGAAATTGTACAAGGTGTTTTCAAGGTTTGAAAAGTGCTTACATTTTGGGAATGGTGCTTGAATTTGGGATAAAGTGCTTGAAATTGTAAATGCTTTACTTCGCTTTTTAGATTAAAAGAAAATAAAGAAGTCGGAGCGCGCTTAATTGCTTCGCTTTTACATTAAACAGCTCCGCTCCGGCCTTCCCGCGCAATGCGCGTGACCGGCAAGTGTTTTTGTTACGTGTGTGTGACCTGGGCATTCTGATGAGAGTGATAGATGACAGTATGCCAGAAGGTTGCCATTTCAACGAGCGTTGGCTAGCAGAAGACAAATACAAGCCATGGCTAAGACTAGGGTCAAGCGAAGCCCAAGAGTAGCCTCCTGCAAAGTGTGCAACAATAACGATGCGAGAGTCTGCGCTGACGAGCCACACACCACACGAAAGGTACGCCGTAGTAGAGCATTGTAGATTAGGCTATCGTTGCATGTAAAATACATGACACTTTTCTCTGTGCGCGGCAAAACAAGCTCGCCAAAATGGCTTCACTAGTCTGGCAGTATTTTAAGTGTCCGAAAATGACAATAAAATAGCGGTATGCAACGTGTGTGAAGCAGAAATCCTGCAGCTCCACCCGCTGTGACGGACCGGTGAGCGGAGCAGAACACACATTAAGAGTTAGACCTAACACACTTAGCTATTTTATCTACCTCTGGAACAAGCTAAACTAGTTATAAATATATTTATTCTTCACTGTTGGGTCCAGTGGCGTTTTTATATGTACAAAAGTGGTGGGGCACAAAAAACTTAGATGTCTATATATAAGCTTCTGCAGTGACGTGCAGTGAGGTTCATGGCTGGTGAGGCACTGGCACTGACTCTTCAGGTTTACAAATATTATATTTTGACCTAAACCAAAATATAATATTATTTTCAAAAGCTTTTTTTGTCTGATGCTTCGATTAATTTTAAACAGACAGTTCAACAAAAGGATACCCAAAAAATGTCATTTTATCATTTAAATATTGAATTGTTCTCTCTTAGTAAGATCCCATTTTCAATAAAATGGCGGTCTTACCTTGACTTGAAGATGAAGTCCATTTGCCTATCCTTCTGGACAAACATTTCTATTACTTTTTTGTAAAAGTCCTCCTTATGTTCTTGTAGTTTCAAAAGTCTATCATAAATCTAATCCATAGATTTATGATAAAAAAATTATATAAGTAGGGTAGACATGTGGATGTTATCCGGCTAATCAAAACGTGCATTTATCTAACAGGTACGTTTCCCACAGATCTTATTTCGAGCTATTTTCTAAAATCCTCTGGAGAAATCTCATTGCTTTTTTGTGCTTACTTCCTGGTTTTAGGACGCGCCACTGCAGCTCTCTTGTCTCCTCTTCACACAGCACACTTTTCGCGGCACACGTACTTACAGCCAATCAGCTCTGAATGATTTGAGATGACGTATGGTGGGGATGGTAGCTCCATGCCCCTCTGGTCATTATTTTTTTGCCACACACATTTCATTACAAAATACTCTGAGCATGCGCAGTGAAGTTTTTACAGTCACGTTCACTTCACAGCGAGAGGAAGGGGCATAATCAGGTTTTGTCCCACATGGCTCTAAACAGCTCAATAGGCACACACTGTGACTGTAGACACACTAATTAGAAGAACACAGACTAAAACAGCAATGTACAGACGAATCAGATGATTAAACATGATCTTAAAATATATTTTATATATTTTTTCTTTTTTTTTTTTTTGCATTTTTGTAATCATTATTTGTAATACTTTCTGCTGACACTAGGTGGGGCTGTGCCCCACCTGCCCCTAATGACCAGTCGCCACTGGTTGGGTCACTCATTACTGGATCAGTGAGCTGCATGAGACGATACTGACAGGCTGTCAGGGGAGAGAGAGAGGGGGAGGGGGAGAGAGCGCTTCCGCTAATTTCTCCCGTGTTATTATCCCAAGTTAATGTAAACTTGAATAATGTACTTCATTTGAATGTAATAATTATGTTGGTTGGTTGGTTTGTGGAAGCGCCAGTGAATGAGCCCCATTAACTGAGTTTTAAACATCACTTTAAATAACTAATCATTTTATGACATGTTTTATAATGATTGATCATGAAAGTGTTATCAAAGCTGGTAAAGGTGCAGCTAGTTTGAATGACTTTGTATACTGCAGGGTAGCTTGTGAATTTACTCCAGGTGGAACTAAAGTCTGATTTAACACTTGATTATATTTCACATCATTCATCCACATCTGTAAAGTAACTAAAGGTATTAAATACATGTAGTGGAGTAAAAGTACACCATTTACCTCTGACTTATGTTTACTGCCAACCTAAAAGTACCTCAAAAATAGTAATCAATAATGTATTGAAAAGTTATTTGGCTGATTGTTTTATATTGGCTCAGCCAGGTTATATGGGATGCCCAGTCTACGTACAGATGGGTCACTCATTTTGAAATATTAAACTTAGTTTTCTTTTCTAAACATTTAACTGTGTCATCCTCATGTAGAATGCTATTATGAAACACACATTTGGTTGTTTATAGCATAAAGAACATCTGATTTAATGTGAGGTAGGGAAATAATCATTTGAGTATAAGTATGTGTATATAAATAAACAGCTGTAAGATGCTTGAAAAGCTTGAAAATGCACCTTGAAAATGCTTGAAAAGTGCTTGAATTTGACTTTGGAAAAGGTGTAAGAACCCTGTTTACAGTTTTTTACTCTGTAAAATCTGAATTTTCTTTAAAATAAAAAACATCTATATTGATTCTGACACTTCTACATCCAACTCACAGATGTAACCTTGCTTTGATAAAAGAAATTATTCATATAACCCTTTTAGAAGTTAAGTTGTAGTCATTTGTTTTGGGCATGTCATTTTCGAGCCTGAAACATGAAAAACAGGCTTGGTGCTTAACAGGTTAAGCAAAAAACTTCACAGACATGTTTTTTATAGGTATGGTCCTACAATATATTTTTCCAATATAGCATAATAGGTCCACTTTAAAGGGGACCTATCATGCAAAATGCACTTTTGTACGTCTTTTATACATGAATATGTGTCCCCGGTGTTCCAGGGAACTCACCAAGTGTCAGAAAACACAACCCTCTCTATTTTCCTCCATACCCAAATCTCTAAAAAAGGGGCTGCAATGGATCTGATAAAAACTGATCCAGATTTGAACACTGTCCTGACGTCAGGACGGTGGCGCTACGGCTATTGGGCCAACTCCACCAATCAGAAGGAGACAGCCACTGCCATTGCCGTTCGAAAGCGCTGGAGACGCTGTAGTACATATGCCAGGCCTGTAGATGGTGCTGTTCTCACTGAATCTGCCCTTGCAAAAACAGAGCTAAAAAATGTCAAATTGAGCAAAATGAGGCATGGCTAAAATGCATGATCTGTTTGGTATTTTGAAAAAAAAAAAAGTATAAATATGCCTTATATAGGTATGGTCCTACACTATATTATTCAAATATAGCATGATAGGTCCACTTTAAAGGGGACCTATCATGCAAAATGCACTTTTGTACGTCTTTTATACATGAATATGTGTCCCCGGTGTTCCAGGGAACTCACCAAGTGTCAGAAAACACAACCGTCTCTATTTTCCTCCATACCCAAATCTCTAAAAAAGGGGCTGCAACGGATCTGATAAAAACTGATCCAGATTTGAACACTGTCCTGACGTCAGGACGGTGGCGCTACGGCTATTGGGCCAACTCCACCAATCAGAAGGAAACAGCCACTGCCATTGCCGTTCGAAAGCGCTGGAGACGCTGTAGTACATATGCCAGGCCTGTAAGTGGCGCTGTAGTCTGCCACAAAAGCAGTGAAGAAGACTTGGTTACCATGGTTACCCTTCTGTTTATTCTCCGCTGTGGCTTTCTTTCTCCCTCCCCGAGGCAAGCGTTTGCTCCCGCTACAATGCAATCCCTCCCCGTCGAGGCAAGCACTGTAATTCTCTCCGGTTAGTCCACCAGCAGATGACAAACACCCACCTCTCCGCCTCTTCCAAGGAACGAGGGGACCGTGCGGCAGAGTTTCAGTTTCAATTTGTTTTCGCCGGTCAAGATGTCCGTTAAAGTTTAAATCTTCCGGACAAAATTAGAAAAGTGCCGGTCAAAGGTCTTCTTTGTTATTTATTGAGCTTTAAAACAAATGAATAACGACTCTATATAATAAAACACGGAGGACGGAGATCTCTTTTTCTCCCCCTCTTCTGACAGCCCAGCAGCTGATCAGAGCACGTCTCCCCTCTCCTGCAGGGGGCGTGGTCAGCAGAATCAGACCCGTAGACAGCAAACAGCACATAGAGCGAAATGAGGCATGGCTAAAATGCATAATCTGTTTGGTATTTTGAAAACAGAAACGTATAAATATACCTTATATAGGTATGGCCCTACAATATTTCATTTAAATATAGCATGATAGGTTTCCTTTAAGTTAACTGTTAAATAAACATCTGATTGGCCTATAACTCTGTGGCCTCCCTCTTTGTTTACAGCCAAGTAAGGTTATAACAGCACAAAAATATTCCGATTTATAAAACACTGCGCACGCACGTCCTACGCCGGTTTCCCTTTATAAATCACAATCAACTCGAAATGCGGCGCAGCTTTTGCGGGCTTCACGTAACGCCCATATTTGTCTATAAATAATCAAAGAAACGCCCCGTATTAATATTCATTTTGACTGACTGCATGAAGAAGATCGCAGGAAATGACGACAGAACAGCTAAAAAAAGACATCTCACACCGTGTCAGATTTTGGTTATTTTGGGGAGGTTGAGATAAATCATATTGTTTGGTGGATGCAGTTTGAACCAGAGTAGCAGCATGAAGGTCGGATCGTCACCAAAATAAATAAATAAGTGGTCCGAAAAAAGTTAATACACATTACCTTCCTCAGGCAGTGTGTTTGTACCAGGGACAGGAGACACCCTCCGGAGTGGAGTCATGACGACTGGATCTTCATTAATGAAGGAAAAAGCCGAAGCCGAAGCTACGAGAAGCTCGCGTCGGGCTTTCTTCAATAATGACTTGAATACAGCTGGTAACAAAAAAAGTGTTTGAATGCGTACATTAACAGGTTTAAGACACGAATGGATCTGACTTTAATTAGGACATTTGACTCGAGTGTTTCGTCAACTTAATGTGTTGCTTAAAATAATACTTCTGCATACAGTATGTTACACTGTAACAGATACGGCTCAAGAAGCTGACTCAGATAAGGAAATATATGATAGGCCTAGGCTACATTATGATGTGATATATGATATCAATGATCATGGGACACACATCAACGTCTGCACTCACAGTGACTGTAGGCTACGTAATGTTACTTTGATCCGGTTACTTATGTTAACTTGTGGCAGATATTTAAGTAAGCTTTCTTTACGCTAATGTTATATTAGTCGGATTGCTCTGTAGATGGGAGGTGATATTCTATTAATTTTGACGTTCTCACAGTCAGTTGATTTTTGCCGGCCGTTGTTCCTGCAACGGCAGTTTTTCTGTATTTCCTCTGTCCTGTAATATGACTTGATAGCTTTAAACTCCGCACACGGAGCTCTGATTGGTCAGCAGGCAGTGCTTTCACTGAGTTGATCTCTTATCCTGGAACCTAACCTGCTCCGGACCAGGCTAGCTGTTCAGCATAAGTTACCATGGAGATCTAGCCCGCTAAAAAGAGAACCAGCGTCGTAGGACCGGAAACCCAGAGTTTTCCCTGAAGTTAGCTCGCTAAGCGAAAATCCGGCTTCGTAGTACAGGCCTCTGGTGACAGCTAACTGATGGATAGGAAGTCCAAAACACCTCACAGCAAGAAGGTGCACGGTTATTTTCTATGTATACTAAAATGAAAGGAGTGCAATATGCAATTAATGAATCAGTTAAGAATGAGTTATGACGTGGGGGGAACGGGTTTAATATGAGTAAACAAGTTTGAAGAGGGGGGTTTTGAGGGCTTGTTTGACTGTCTAATGTAGTTGCGGAGGGCATTCCAGAGGGAGGGTGCAGCAGTAGAGAATGCCCCCCAGGTCCAAAGCTCGATGGCTGGACCTGAGGCAACAGGTTGGGAGTGAAGGGGCTGAGGTTGGAGACAGGGAGGGGCCGGAGGAAGAGCTGTTTTGGTGATGGTGTTAGTGTGATGAGTCCATGTCAGGTCCTCAGTGATGTGGACACCGAGGAACCTGAAGCTGCTGACTCTCTCCACCATTGATGGTGATGGGGGCGTGTCCCTCTCTCTGCTGCTAACTGTAATCCACAATCAGCTCCTTGGTTTTGCTGACGTTGAGATGGAGGTCTTTCTCCTGGCACCAAGATGTCAGGTTTTCGACCTCCTCTCTGTACGCCGTCTCGTCGCCGTCGGTGATCAGGCCGATGACGTTCGTGTCGTCAGCAAACTTCACGATGGTGTTGGAGCTGTGTGTGGCCACGCAGTCGTGTGTGAACAGGGAGTAGAGGAGAGGGCTGAGCACAATGGTGTTAAAAGCCAACTGTATTCTGTAACATAACTACAAAATCCTACCCTCGAAAATGCAAAAGGAGGTGTCGAGGCGGCACTGGCTCTGGAGGTAGATGTTCGTTCTTCAATCAGAAAGTAGTTTAATCCCAAATCGTAGCCCAGCAGTCAACATGTGTTGTTGATGTTCTGGGCAAAATACCCCAAATTGCTCCAGAAGACACCTTGCATAACATCCTCTGCCTCTGTATGACTGTGGGTGAACATGTTAAAGCACTTTACAGTCCATTTATCTTGGTCTCGTGGCCCTGTGGCTGGTTGGCCAATTCGTTAACAATCCATTTTTAATTTCTTTTTTTTTTATGAGAAGGACTATGGTTATTAATGAATACATCTCAGTGACCCTCTCACCTGTATACAAGCGTACACACACACACACACACACACACACACACACACACACACACACACACACACACACTTTACTCTCCCTATTCCCTAATTCCCCACCTACCTGTACCACCTCTATTAAAAGTTGACCCCCTCCTGACACCATATTGATCTCCCCTCATCGTCTGTTTATTGCAGAGCCAAGAAGTCACTGTAGATGAACTTTCTGAAAGGGAGTTCTAATCAATACTTCCCTTTATTATCTCTCCTTCCCACCTTTAACCTGAAGCTTTTCCTCCTGTACCCTCCACAATCCCAAATCATGGACTCATCAATACAGATCTGCTGGGGGCTCCGTAATGTCTGCCAGCCTGATGGGACAGGGCCAGGATGAAATGCTCTCTTGCCAGCAGTAGACAGGTATATTTAGCATTTAGCCATTAGCAATGCTCATTGATTTGAACCTGAGAGGAGAGGGATAAAGGTGACAATATACCTCAGATTTCCCTTTTTTCCCTCCCTGGATGTATCATGGTATTGCCTGCAGCTGCACTAAATCCTGCCGGCCGACTGTAATGACTGGAAAATGAAATGGAGGTCGAGGGTTGAGGCTGAGCCTGAGCACATTAAGCGGCTGATCAATACGCCACTTGGATTTGCCTGGTCACATTAAGTAGTACATATAATATGCCCTGCGCTCGTCGATGCTCTGCCGTATCATTTCATTACGCTGTGATGTGTTACAAGCAACCCGCCTAATTCATTAACATTAAGAAGAGCGGCTTTCTCTCTGATCTCTGTCTGCTTCTCTTCCATGTTGATTACACTGATATATAGTCCCCTTGGAAACATGATGTTCAATTAAAAAAAGGTCTGCTACGCTATTGATCATTGCAATTGATTAACAAGATGAAACGGACAGAAATAGAAATCAGTGCCACAGTTCAGTTTAAGAAGGCAGGATGCTGTAGGTTGGTCTGACTTCCTGGCATGGAAGATGATATTTTTTAATGTCCATGCTCAGTTTTTCCTGGATCTTGTAGTCATGAATAATTAGGTTCAGAGATGCACATACTTATAATTCCCAATGGAGACTGACTGATATTATTGGCTGATTTTAGCTTATGATGAATCAATCTAAATAAAATGTTATTGTGTGTCTTTTTTAAATCACAATAAACCATCACAACCAAAGTTACACAATCACCAGAATCTCCTTTGTTCCTTAGAGTAAAGTGACATTTATTTAAAAAAATCAAGTATTTTTCCTTTCAAGAATGCATTGACAAAGGCCTCAGTTCCCTGTAAGAAAGGGCTGTCTGACTGCAAGGTTAGGCAGTAAAAAAACATCTCAAGTAGCGTACACGTATAGCGTATATTGCATTTTTTAGGTATGCTTCTTTTTGGATGGCTAAAATGTTTTGCTGCTTCTGTTCAGCTTATCTTCTGTGCAGTGACTTCATTGTCTCTCCAAATTGTGTTTGTGCTTACTGCCATCATGTAGAAAACAACTCATACGACCCCTAAACCTCCAAATATCCGAACTATCTCTTAAATTACCCGGCAATACAACTTTCTTTTTGTATCAACTTCACATCTAACTTTCACAAAGAGCACACACACTTTCCTTTTCTGCAGTCCCTGAAACAGACAATAATAACATATGGTAAGATGACTTTAATGGATTACTTAATTAATGACAGTATCAGTAAAGAAAGGCTTCTGAGTGAGCTTATTGATGCCGGTAGGTGTTACAGACCCCGAGGGTTTGGGATGGAGGGATGGAGAGAGGGTCTTTATTAAACTGATGTCGGAGCTCGACAGTAAATCCAATTGAGCTTCACGGCCCAGGCAGAATTATTGGATTTCTGCTTCCTGACTGGCATTATCTGGGTGTGCTCAGCACCCAGAGAGCTATTTGGATAGTTATGAGAAATAAATCCGAGATAACATTAGGCATTAAGGGGCAATAATGCTTTAACACGTCTATTTCTTTATAGTGTCCCAACTCAGTCATACATATTGATACACATTTGTTTTGGAATGGGGACACCCCCACCTTCTCTTCTACAGGGTTCCCGCGGGGTCTTAAAAAGTCTTACATTTGATAATCTGAATTTAAGGCCTTAAAAAGGTCTTAAATATGACCAAAAATATAAGAAAGGTCTTAAATATGATTTAGAAGGTCTTAGAAATGATGGGATTTGAAAGGTACTTCTGTGTTGCAATAGCGTCTAAATGTGTTTTGGGGGAAATGTCCGGGCTGCAAAGTAACCAGTACGGTAATAGCCTTTCAGTTCCCCCCAACAATTTGTATTGAAATAAATCAACATGGAACCAGTAATCACTAACTTTGTTTCCCCCGGCCCCTTATCGGAGAACACCCAGCTAGTAACCTAGCAACCAAGCTTCAGCTAGCGGCAGTCAGAAACTCATGTATCTTCGACGCTACTTACAAATAAATATGGGGAAGTGTAAGTTCAACCGTATTTGGTTGGAAAACATCGAATTTAGTGCTTGGTTAAAACCAGTGGAGGGGAACGTGTTTGAAGCCCGCTGCACCTTTTGCAAAAAAAATAGCGTTTGTTTTGCTAATGTAGCATTAGCTAGTGCAGCGTTAGCTAGTGCAGCAACACCGGGGGACCTCCGGGCGACGTCAACCCTAAAAGCGGAGGTGCTTTAGACCCTAAATACCGTAGTTAAACACCAATCATACAACAAAAACGATGAAAGATTGTAGCAGAGCTCTGAATATAGCTCTTGTCTCACACACACACACACACACACACACACACACACACACACACACACACACACACACACACACACACACACACACACTGTTGGAGCAGAACACCTATTGTGGTGGCTGATAGCCACCCCCTCTGCTACGCGCCGTTCGTTGAATGAGGCTGATCTCTATTTAATAAAGAAAGGAATTGAAAACACCGGAATCAAAAGTTATAACAATTATCTGAGTTTACTCTGGTAGGAAATAAAACACGTATACTTAGTTATACAGAGTACTCCGGACTTCAGGCTTGTGATGCTGTTTACAGGTAGACAGACCAGCCTTCAGGAAACGAGAAGTACAGACTTCAGGTTTGGGATGCGGTTTACACGTCTCTAGACCAGCCTTCAACAAACCAGAAGTATCTTTACATACAAAAACAACAGTATTCATATCCATATTTTGGGGCGGAGATGTGTCGACTCTTCCTTCCCATCTTACTCCGAAGCGAATCAGAGAGTCCGTGGGGAGGAGCTGTGTGAGCTGCTCACTCCCCCAGGTGTCCTTACTGGTTGGATCCACCTCTGGCCGGGTTCAATACAGCGAATCAGAGTTCTGACCAGAACGTGAGATTCTAAGGTTCTACAATGTCAAAGTCAATCTTATCTCTGCACCGGTATTCACTCCCTTATTTTCCCATGGCATCTTTCACATAAACTGTTACTCTCAGACAATTAAACATTGTATACAGATATAATGAGCCCAGAAAGAACATAATGAACCTTGAAAAGAACATGTGTGTGTGCTCTGGTGAAAAGGAGCTGTGTGTGTGTGAAACAGGATCTCTGTGTCAGTGAGTTGTAAGTGAGAAGACATTATATATGTGATTACTTAAAACAGTTCAAACAATACATGTTTACTTCAATACAGTTTAGAATCATATCTTTTTACTTCAATCCCTCTTTTGATCTCACCTCACGAGATCAACATATAGCATTTGAAACATAACCACTGTCAATTTTTTCTACTGTGTCTGTCCCAACATTTATATAAATCCATCAGAAGCTGGGATTTAGAGCACTTTAAACCTTTAGGAACAGTCCACAACAACAACTTCTTATGACAGTGGAGGGGGAATAAAATATGTTTAAAAAGTTCGTCCTTGTCAGCTGAGTCATCGTACTCTTCCCCCTCCGACGCATAAGCCAACAAGGGCATTTGGTACGAAGGGGAAGGGGCAGCTTTTCCCTCAATGGTGAAACTGATGAGTCTAACACACAATGAGCGGATACAAGGCACACAACAACAACCACATGTCACTAAAATGGCAATAAAAGTAGCCACAGAAATTAGAAGAGACATTATTAAACTTTTCCATTTACCAAACATGTTTGTCATCCATTCCTCCATAGGATTGTTGATCCCTGATTGTTCATGCATGGTTTTGGATAGGGTACGTAGACCCTCTAAGGCTTTAGTCACTGAACCGTCAGGCGCCGTGTTGTTGGGAACAAACGTGCAGCACATATCACCGAACATTGCGCAAACACCCCCTTTCTCCGCCAGAAGCATATCCAACGCCATTCTATTCTGTATAGCCATAAGGGAGGTAGGCTCCAACTGTTCAGCTAGGCCTTCTACTGCGTCCCTAGTGAGGTTCGCCAAACGTAGGACATTGTAATGTACAAAGTTAATCCTGTCTACATTTTTGTTAGGAGTAATGGGAAGAAAAGCTGAAATGATAGGAATATTTTCGAACCCTGCCACGATCTGGTCAGCTAATTTGTACTCATTAGGGACCCCCCGAGGGATTCCTATGGAGTCAATGTAAGTAGGGGAGTTACTGGAAAGGTCAAAGTTGACTTCTGCGTCCCTTTTGTTTAAAACGTGTCTTCGCCGTCGGTTAGCTAACTGACCGTTCGAGACGTGTTTCGCATCGAGGGGAATTAACCTGTCACCTAGTAATGTCAAAGGGGCATGGAGGCGGGTCATTGCACAAAGTCCTATTGATGCTTCCGGAATTCTGGTATACAACCGTCGGCCACCACAATAATAGTAAAGCCCACCCCTGGCCCAATGACCTACCATATTACCTGCTAGAGTACTGTTGCACCAGTCAGAGGAAACATTACCCAGATTAAATTTAGGGGAGACGCTGGTTAATTTGAAACAAGTGTATCCCCCTCTGCCTTTTCTTGGTGTAAAGGGTCCTGTTTTTGTGCCATTATCAATCGGTGGGAAAAGGCTGGCTAAGGTTGTACAGTTTGATGGGCTAGCCATTTGGGTAAGTTTTAACATGCAGTTGTAACCCCAGATATCTGAAGGGAAGAGAGGAGCGGGGTCAGTTATCAAATGGGGACGAGCGGTCGCACAAGCTAAACAATCACCTATCATTTGTTCGTGAGCAGTCCCAGCAACCCATTTTAACCATAGATTATCATCAGTAAAACCCGTGGCCATTTGAATTATGTCTAGTGGTTCAAGTTCGCCAACTTCGCTAGTACATTTATCTCCACAGATGATTTTGGAGATATATTGTATCACGGCGTTAGTTGGGCGAGTTACTGCTGGTTTCGGAGTGACAACTATTTTGAACAGACCTTGGGGTGACTTTCTTCCTGCGTGTGCTGCCAAAATATATAGACCTGCATCGCCGATCTCAACCCCTCTTAGGATAATTGAGACAGGGTTGCATCTTCCTCTAGCACAGGGAGAGATAGGGTTCTTTCTAATGACTTTCATTCTACGTTTTAGTGACGCAACAATCCTTGCTGATTTGAATTTAGGCGTATATCCCCAGTCTTTCGGACCAGAGTTAACTAGTACATAAGACCAGGATTCGCATTTACATCCTCGGGTGTGAGTATTGCATACTGTTGGGGTGAGGCAGACATATTTAGCGAAACCTGAGTATGATCTGTCTTAGTGGGAACATGGGGCGATTGCGCACAAATCTATGTCCACTATTCCGTCGCTACCTTCTTGGAGAGTGAAGGTTCTTTTTGGAGACATAAGGCTCGCTACTCTAGTCCCTCTTTTGGTCCTTTCTATCTCTTCCTCTGGGGCGAGAGTTGGAGAAAGAACATCATTAGTTTTACAGACAATGAAAATTATCGTTACCATAATGGTAAGTAGGAGGCCCAGGCCCGCTACCATTCTCCAGTGCCCGTACATAATTATGCTGTTAGGTCAAATTCTTCTGGTATCTTTAAACCTTATATTACCAATGGCCAATGCGATCGTACCTTGGTTCCCCAGAATACAAAACGTGCCCCCTGAGGGAGATTGAGACCCAGATATGCCAAAACCCTCTTTAGTACGAGGAGTATTTAAATAGACATCTACCCTCGTCCAGATGTTGAGTAATGATAAAAGGGCCTATTTGGAAAGTAAAACAGGAGTTACTCCCAACTTGGTTAGTGATTGATTTTAAGCGATAGGTTTTTAATGGTAACTGTGGGTCCCCACATATGTCAGTAGTCTGTCCCAAAAGAACCCTTCAATATTTCCTGGAACCTTTAACACATAGTTCTGTAGAATAAAAATAAACAAATCCCTTAAACAAATGGGAATATAAAAAATAAAGTTGAAAGTTCCTCCAAAAAATTGATTGTTCAGACAAAGTTCCATACCGGCTATATCAACCTGTTTCAGCGGGAAGTGGAGTTCTCTGTGCCGTCTTGGTTTGCTGGTGTCTTCGTCCCCCCAGCCCGCTGACGGCGGATTCTGGGCTGCCTGCTAGAGAGATGTCTTCTGGATTCTCCTCCTCCGGCCCGCTGATGGCGGCTTCCGGGTCGATGCTGGAGAGATGTCCTCCCGATCCTCCTCCTCCGGTCCGCTGATGGCGCCTCCTGGTCGACGCTGGAGAGATGTCCTCCCGATCCTCCTCCGGTCCGCTGATGGCGCCTCCTGGGTCGACTGCTTTGACGAGGGCCAGATCTGTCCTGATGTCGTCTAGGGTCCTCGCAGGTGTTTTTCCCGACCGCACACTGGCTCCAGTGGTACCAGTTGTCTCCCTTTCCTTCTAGGCGGACGGCATGGGAGGTCCTTTGGGTCACTCGGTAGGGACCGGAAAACCTGGGGTTGAGTCACTTAGGCCTGATGACTTTCAGCCAGACGAACTCTGCTGTGTTGGCCTCGTGTTTCTCGGGTCCCCCTTTGGCGTCAGCAACCTGTGTGGAGAAGTCTCATACCAAGCCCTTAAGTTGCTGGAAATATGGTTTTGAACTCATCTCTTCTACTTCTTTAGTGTTTATTGGCGTTTGGCAAACCAACTTGTAGGTGTATTACCGCCACCAACTAGACTGGAGTGTGGACAAGAGACTATGCAGAAAACAATAAACAAAAAATAAAATAAAAAATAAACAATAAAAAAATAAAACAAATAAAATAAAAAATGAACAAACAAACAAAACAAAAAATAACCAAAGCTAGATTATTTTAAATGTATCAATTTCTCTTAAAAGCAACAAACAAAACAAAACAAAAAATAACCAAAGCTAGTATTTTAAATTGATAAATTTCTCTTAAAAACGTAATAATCTCACATACATATTGTCTGATGTATATCCTATCCCCCCTTTTTCTGAAATAGAATGCCGTTGACGGTGTTCTTATTTTCAGAAATATCGAGCCCTATACATCAGTTATTAAATATCAGCTATATATTATATATTATTATTACTTATATATCAGGCATTAAATGTCAGCCTTCTTCCATGATTGACCTCGTTTATATTATCTGACTTATGTTGATACGTGTTCGTTTGTATTTATTTAATATACTGGGCAATTATTGTCTTTAATTCTAAATTTTCAGTATGTAATGTTTCAGAATATTGTAACACTCCCTGTTCGCCACCAGAGGGCAGCAGCTGACCATGAATGAAGTTGTCCTCACTCAGTGATACTACAAATCTATCTCCACTAGTGTCAATTATGCTTTTATCTCAATTATTACACAGATTTGACTTAAAAAATCACACAGAGTCTATTCCCTTTTGCAGACTTTGTACTACCTGAATTCTATCTCTGTGTACAGTATGTACTGTGTACAGAGTGGTGTTTTACACACATTTTATCCCATATAGTCAGGCAGATTTTTATTGTGCAATGTATATTTCAACAGATAGCGTGACTTCCTGAAGCAAGCTTCTACAACCCCCTTTCGGCGGCCGCGGCTTCAGGCAAGGAGTCGGAACCCAGTCAACAAAATCTCTTTATCGTCACGTTTA
Source organism: Trematomus bernacchii (assembly GCF_902827165.1). Classification (NCBI taxonomy): domain Eukaryota; kingdom Metazoa; phylum Chordata; class Actinopteri; order Perciformes; family Nototheniidae; genus Trematomus; species Trematomus bernacchii. The sequence goes on from NW_022987387.1 coordinate 1,683,718, forward strand.
ATGAGCCTGATTAACCCCACAGCAGTTTTGTGATGAGATTCGGTCGTTCCAAATAATTAGTTGGAGGTCGCGTCTCTCTCCTCCTCTATCACCCACCATATAACAATTACAGCCATTTTATACATTTAAAGCACCACGAAAGGTAACCGCATTAATCAATCTTATCATGATCTGTGGGGAATTTAACCCTTCTGTTTTTTACACCCCCGCAGCCTTTAATTAAAGCACTACAAGCCAACCGTATTCATCAATGTTATCTTGACTTACGGGGAATTTACCCCATACATCTTTTACAGCTTTGCAGCGTTCGTTTCTAGTGAGTTGTAGGACGGGACTTATCTACCCGCCTCTTACAAGCACTTTTGTGCCTTAGGTACAGGACTGAACTACCCGACTCTAAGCACTATTAATCTATTTCAACTAGAATATGTATTGCATTTCCCACCGTGACTAAGAACACTGAGAACGCTGCTGACAACTCTACATTTTTTAGTATAATCAATCACAGATTTTTGATAATCAAAACAGGCGTCTGCTCACCTTTTGTATATGGCCATTGGTTTAGTTGTCAACAGTATCTCTGTGTCCTCCCCCTGGACTGGATTCCGTCCCCTGGCTGTCGGTGTCCCTTTCTAGAGACCAGCACTCATCACGTCGGGGTCACCACTTGTTGGAGCAGAACACCTATTGTGGTGGCTGATAGCCACCCCCTCTGCTACGCGCCGTTCGTTGAATGAGGCTGATCTCTATTTAATAAAGAAAGGAATTGAAAACACCGGAATCAAAAGTTATAACAATTATCTGAGTTTACTCCGGTAGGAAATAAAACACGTATACTTAGTTATACAGAGTACTCCGGACTTCAGGCTTGTGATGCTGTTTACAGGTAGACAGACCAGCCTTCAGGAAACGAGAAGTACAGACTTCAGGTTTGGGATGCGGTTTACACGTCTCTAGACCAGCCTTCAACAAACCAGAAGTATCTTTACATACAAAAACAACAGTATTCATATCCATATTTTGGGGCGGAGATGTGTCGACTCTTCCTTCCCATTTTACTCCGAAGCGAATCAGAGAGTCCGTGGGGAGGAGCTGTGTGAGCTGCTCACTCCCCCAGGTGTCCTTACTGGTTGGATCCACCTCTGGCTGGGTTCAATACAGCGAATCAGAGTTCTGACCAGAACGTGAGATTCTAAGGTTCTACAAGGTCAAAGTCAATCTTATCTCTGCACCGGTATTCACTCCCTTATTTTCCCATGGCATCTTTCACATAAACTGTTACTCTCAGACAATTAAACATTGTATACAGATATAATGAGCCCAGAAAGAACATAATGAACCTTGAAAAGAACATGTGTGTGTGCTCTGGTGAAAAGGAGCTGTGTGTGTGTGAAACAGGATCTCTGTGTCAGTGAGTTGTAAGTGAGAAGACATTATATATGTGATTACTTAAAACAGTTCAAACAATACATGTTTACTTCAATACAGTTTAGAATCATATCTTTTTACTTTTTACACACACACACACACACACACACTAGGGCTGCTCGATTATGGCAAAAATCACGTTAGAAATCACGATTATTTTGGTCAATAATTGATATCACGATTATTAAATACGATTATTTATTGACTTTGAAAACATCCATTTATTGAACTTTAAAACAAATAATAATTTGAACAGTATCTTTTTAACTGTTGATTACCCTGAACGTATAATTCAACTGAAAAACCAATACAAAAATAAATGAAATTATACATTTAAATAAATAATATCAAAATAATAAATACCAATAAGCGCACTTCCACAAGCTACTAAACATATATAAATATGATAAATAAAAATAAATTAGACTAAAATTAATTAGATCAAATATGTTGCAGTCACAACCTAGCAAAGCTAAATAATCGTTTTTTTCGATTATGTTGTTTTGTAATTGTGGCAGGCCAAAATCGTAATTGCGATTAAAATACGATTCATTGCACAGCCCGAACACACACACACACACACACGCACACGCACACACAGAGACACACACCCATATACTTTCTGTCTAACACGCAGTTATGTACTGTTATGCTGTTATGTTCAGTCATTGTTCTTATGTTGAACATGAATTAATTTACTTTGTAAGTAATTATGGGACGTATTTCTTCTTTCATAGCAATTTTCCTTCATACTTTCTTGCCGTGAAATAGGTCTTAAATTCTATTCAAAGTGGTCTTAAAAAGGTCTTAAAAAGTCTTAAATTTGAGTTGGCGAAACCTGCAGGAACCCTGCTTCTATTGTCACAGTAATAGGCTTTAGCCATGATTAATGAATGTGTTCTAAAGTGACTGAAGCTCTTTAGTTAAGCTCTCCCAGATAACAGCTCCTCCCTCCGAAATATGCCAGGGCACATCTATCTTTCCCAACCCTTTGTCTATTATGGGATGTAATTGTACCAAGCCACTTCTAAGTAGCCCAGCTGTTATTGTTATGTCTTTAGAATAGCAGAAATAGAAAGGTGCAGGTGGGAGATGGCATTTACCTCCATGCTGCTGCTCGTTTAAAACTCAATGAAAGGTGGAAAGTGCTGAGTAAAGAGTTAGGTAGAGGAGGGAACATCTGTGATGCCATTTCTCTGCATTTAGTAATAATAATAATACATTTTATTTATATAGCGCTTTTCACAACTCAAAGACGCTTTACAGTATGAGGGAAGGTAGACAAACAAGGACAGGCAAACAAATAAATATAGTAAAATAAGATAAACAAAAAAAGGCAGTCAAGAGGAAGTTGATTGAGAGGGGGGGGAGGCTTATGGGTAGACAGAGTTGAAAAGATGTGTTTTGAGGCGGGACTGAAAGACTGTGAGGGACTCAGAGTCACGAAGATCTTGGGGGAGGGAATTCCAGAGCCTAAGAGCTGCTACTGAGAAGGCTCTGTCCCCAAAGCTGCAGAGTGTGGATGTGGGAATGGATAGGAGTCCGGCTGCGGTGGATCTGAGGGACCGTGGGGGTTGATAAGGAGTGAGAAGGTTTGTGAGATAAGGGGGGGCCAGATGGTGGAGTGCTTTGTAGGTGAGGACCAGAATTTTGTAGTTGATGCGATGGGAGACAGGAAGCCAGTGGAGGTCTTTGAGGACTGGGGTGATGTGATGCCATGATTTGGTATGCGTGAGGAGACGTGCAGCTGCATTTTGAACCCGTTGGAGTCTGTTGAGGGATGTAGTGCTGATGCCGTAAAGAAGTGAGTTGCAGTAATCAAGGCGGGAGGAAATGAAGGCATGGATTAGTCGTTCGGCTGCGGGGCGGGTGAGAGAGGGTAGGATTTTTTGCAATATTGCGGAGGTGGAAAAATGAGGTTTTGACTGTTTGCCGGATGTGAGGTTCGAGGGAGAGGGTGGGGTCAAAGATTACGCCAAGGTTACGTGCCTGATTGGAGGGGGAAACAGTGGTGCCATCGATGGTGAGTGTTATGTTAGTGACCTTGCTGAGGGTGGATTTGGAGCCGATTAGGAGGAGTTCTGTTTTGTTGCTGTTCAGTTTGAGGAGGTTATGTTGCATCCAAGTTTTAACAGCTGTCAGACAGGAATCGATGTGGGTAAGGGGTGGGTTATGGAGGGATTTGGTGCTGAGGTAGATCTGAGTGTCATCAGCATAGCAGTGGAAGTCCAGGTTGAAGTGGTCTCAAAAAGCTCGCCTGAAGTCGGACAGCTCGGAGTCGGCTTGACTCGGTTTGCAATGGCGTAAATTGCGTTGGCGTTCTTCGTTGCAGATGAAGTGGATGCAATAGAAATCCCACAATTATTATATCACTACAAATGAATGACTCAAGTGTTCATTTTAAAACAAATCAATACAAGGGGGGTTGAATCCTACATGTGAAAGACAGAACCACTACTTTTCAAAACTACTTCCGTCAGTGGTCTTGACCAGTTTGCATTTATAAAGAATGCACAAATGTGTTTAATGTCAGATATGTACTAAGTAAATACATTTGTTTCTGCTCAAGATTAGATTCAACTTTATTGTTATTACAGGTACTGAGACAACGAAATGCAGTTTAGCTTCTAACCAGGAGTGCAAAAAGCAGTAAAGTGAAAAGTAATGTACACAATCTACAGAATAAAATATAGAATGAATTGAATGATGAATAAACAGTGAGGGGTATGAATACACTATATACACAGTAGCCTATGAGCAGTATGAACAGTGTGTATGAATATGCTAAGATATATAAAGTATAAAAACGGTAAGTAGTGCAAGTATAGTATAAAATATATAGATATTAATTTCATGATGATAAACATTGTGGAACAATGATGACAAATGTGAATGGAAGTGGCGACGTAAAACTGACACAAAACAACAAAAAACTTTTGCGGAACCAATTGGAGAGTTTCATCACCAGCACGGGGTAAAAACCACCAATGAGCGCTCAGCTCGAGATACCAGCGAGTCGTTTCCCATCAAGCATTTTGCTTCTGCAGCTCGTGGAGAGAAACTGCTCCGCCTCGCTCTCAAGCCTGCCGGCGTCTTTGTCCCGCGAGATTTCAACGTCTCATGTAGTCGAGCCTCCAGTGCAAGTCGGACACAATTACTAACCATCATGCAACGCACTAACAAGACGGCGGTCGCAATTGCGCAGGTCTGCGCCGGTCTCGCTTGTCTCAAACAAGCCTGTTGTCTCTCTTTGTTGGCTGCACATGGAACCGAGCTGCTACTGGCCACGTCCCTTTGGAGCTGCTGCTGGCCACGCCCCTTTGGAGCTGCTGATGGCCACGCCCCTTTGGAGCGTCCGTCCGCATGCAAGCAGTGAGCTCTGTGAAGAGAAGGCTGTCTACCAGCAGAAACTCAGCTAAACGCTGCCGTGATTAAACGCCATATTATGTTCCAAACCACATCAAACATTATTTCTGAAACAGTATGGAGCTGAAACACTTTCTCTCTCGCGGTTTTACCACAAGGTGAGTACCTTTTATATCCTGCTTCTTTACACATATTTTCTCCAGTACAGCGTTAGCTCTGAGTGTTAGCGATGCTTGCTAATGTGCATTGTTTCTGATACAGCGACGTTTCTGATAGGGGACGATAGGTTGGGACGTGGCGGGACGTTGCCAGGAGTTCAACGTAAAGCCAACCCACATTTTTGTAATGTCATCATGATGCAGCAAATCTGGATCAGCTCCGTTGTTCCCCCGTTTTTAGAAATGTGGGTAAGGAGGAAAGAGAGAGGGTTTTATTTGCTGACACTTTGGGAGTCTCCTTACACACCGGGGACACATATTTATGTATGAAAGATATCAAAAAGTGAATTTTGCGTAACAGGTGACCTTTAAGGAATTTGTTGCACTCACCCCCAAGCTCCTGAAGAGGAAGATCACCATTGTTGGCACAGTTAGAAAGAAACAGCCTGATCAACCCACTGCTCTGCTCTGATCACAAAAAAGTGAGCCAGGCCTTTTCCTCATCATCTGCCTCCCCTGCCTCTCGTCTGATGATGCGTCCCCTGATGCTTTGCATAGACCAATCACACTTCTGCTGATGTTTAGATTATCCTTTTTGCACTTTGACAATATTTTAAACTGTGTTTCAGGACGTAGTGAGTAATCCATTAAATAGTTGTTGGTGGGCCAACTTTTTTATACATATATGTTATTTGTTTGCTTGAGATGCACATGAACAGGGAAACAGAAATATATCAGAGGGAAGACACCGATCAAAGCCACTAATTCATTTTTTGTAGAAGCGCAGTTGCTCAGCTGCAGAGCGCATGGATGAACTGATGACTTTTCGACATTAATTTTTGTATTTGTTATTTTTCAAATACGTCATTGTTAAGGTGCAGATACAGAAGAGAAGAAGCCCTTAAGGGTATTGTGTAGAGGGAAGATGCTGGAGAATGAGGAGCAGAGAGTTTTCTTTCTAACCAAGAGGGAATTGATCCAGCTGAGGATTGTGACTTATAGTTATTTTAAGTACATTTGATATCAAAATAAAGGCATCTACAGGCAGAGCAGGAAGCACAATCAGAGTGGCCCCTGGATGTATAAGGAGTGAACTGTGGCCCTCATATCAGACAGGATACTTTGAGGCATGATAAATCTACATTTCTGTTATACATCTATTTTTGTGTGGTGGGAAAATGTATTGATTTTTCTCAAGTTTCCCAGGACTCAGTAGAACAGTGCACTGTGACCGTCTCTACAGTACATGCTACACATGTTCCTACACACATGTAAACAGGGTTCGTACGTGTGCTGGAAATCCTTGAAAATGCTTGAAATTGTACGAGGTGTTTTCAAGGTTTGAAAAGTGCTTGCATTTTGGGAATGGTGCTTGAATTTGGAATAAAGTGCTTGAAATTGTAAATGCTTTATTTCGCTTTTTAGATTAAAAGAAAATAAAGAAGTCGGAGTGCGCTTAATTGCTTCGCTTTTACATAAAACAGCTCCGCCCCGGCCTTCCCGCGCTATGCGCGTGACCTGCAAGTGTTTTTGTTACGTGTGACCTGGGCATTCTGATGAGAGTGATAGATGACAGTATGCCAGGAGGTTGCCGTTTCAACGAGCGTTGGCTAGCAGAAGACAAATACAAGCCATGGCTAAGACGAGGGTCAAGCCCACGAGTAGCCTCCTGCAAAGTTTGCAAAAAATAACGATGGGAGAGTCTGCGCTGACGAGCCACATGAAAGGTACGCCGTAGTAGAGCATTTTAGATTAGGCTAACGTGCATCTTACGTTTGTTTAAGCAAGCTGAATAGCGAACTCGATGAGGGATAATAATAATTGCAGGGGACAAACAGTTACAGAGTTACAGTCGCCATCCTGTGGTGTTCAGAGGATGAAGCACTCACTGTTGTAATTCAACCCAGTCTCACGGCATTTCGTTTTTTAGTCACGAAATATAATCTATTGATTCGACACAGATCGATTTTAAAAGCAATGTATTTCTACTGGTAGTATGTTTCGTGCCTAAACCAAATGTGACTTGCTCTATCGAAATCAGTCACATTGACCCGAACTTCCCGAAGACACATTTTCGTTTGTATTACTGGTCTGGGGGAAGCTCGCGAGTGTGTGTGTTTGTGTATTTTTGCGTTTGTGTGTAGGCCTATTGTGTTTGTGTACCGGGGAAACACTCACAAGAAACACCGGCTGTTGTTATGCTTGTTCTGACGTTAAATTACTCCGTTCTCCGCTTGTAATTATGCCGTTACAAGCTTCAAAATTGTATTTATCATCTGAATTTGCTGAAACAAGTTTAATATTCTGAAAGCCAATACTTTGTTTATTTGAAAACAAACTGTCCCGGACCCTGTCGTGTTATCTCTAATTACTATACGCCTTTACTTCATAATTTCAGCCGGAGGGAGGGGGAGCGGCGCTGCGGAAGAGCAGGGTGCGAATTGAGAGGTGCCTCTTCTTCCCTTTACAAGCTGTTATAAATTATAAACTGAGGATTTGACCGCGTCGCTATGGTTGATACTTTTAGAAACAGGCTTTAATATAAAATCTTGAAGTATTATACAAGTAAAACTACATTTTGCTTTAATCCCATGTAATTGTAGAATGAACACAGTCTTCCTTTGAAGATTTATAAGTCAGGTGTCTTGAGTAGTCAACATTGCCTACAAATCATTGTACACATTTGTAAATATTATTTTCCACTTGTTACCATTGTGAGTCTATTTGTATGCAGCTCTGCGTGATTTTGTGGCTACAATTCAGGCTAATACGCTACCAGAGGTGGAATAAGTACTCAGATGTTGTACTTGAATAGAAGTACTCAGATCTTGTACTTCAGTAAAAGTAGAAGTACTCATATCTTGTACTTGAGTAAAAGTAGAAGTACTCAGATCTTGTACTCAAGTACCAGAGTGTAGGAATACTCTGTTACAGTAACAGAGTAAACTGTAAAAAGTAACTGTTAAGTCCTGCATTCAAAATGTTCCTCAAGTAAAAGTAGAAAAGTATTATCATCAAAATCTAGTGAAAGTAGCGACAGTAAAAGTAGTCATTGTGCAGATTGGTCCATTTCAGAATAATATATATGATATGTTTTATAATGATTGATCATGAAAGTGTTCTCAAAGCTGGTAAAGGTGCAGCTAGTTTGAATGACTTTGTATACTGCAGGGTAGCTTGTGAATTTACTCCAGGTGGAACTAAAGTCTGATTTAACACTTGATTATATTTCACATCATTCATCCACATCTGTAAAGTAACTAAAGGTATTAAATACATGTAGTGGAGTAAAAGTACACCATTTACCTCTGACTTATGTTTACTGCCAACCTAAAAGAACCTCAAAAATAGTAATCAATAATGTATTGAAAAGTGATTTGGCTGATGTTTTATATTGGGTCAGCCAGGTTATATGGGAGGCCCAGTCTACGTACAGATGGGTCACTCATTTTGAAATATTAAACTTAGTTTTTTTTTCTTTCATTTTTCATCCTCATGTAGAATGCTATCACGAAACACATTTGGTTGTTTATACTTTATAGCATAAAGAACATCTGATTTAATGTGTGGTAGGGAAATAATCATTTGAGTATAAGTATGTGTATATAAATATGTAATTTACAACAGCTGTAAGATGCTTGAAAATGCACCTTGAAAGTGCTTGAATTTGACTTTGGAAAAGGTGTAAGAACCCTGTGTAAAGAACAAGGACGGTTTTAGGACTTTCTCTTTCTGTGTGTTATTATGTTTAAAACCAATCCACAGTTAATGTGATGAAATTATCATTACATATGAAAATGGTGGCGTTATAAGAAGATGGTTAGTTTGCATGTGTGTATACATCAACTGGCGAAACAACCTCATGTTACCCTTTAGCTCAATACAGCAGTCACACAATGAAGCTCAGTAAATAGAATCAAACAATACATGTACAAATAGTACAACATTACAGCAGCTGTAGATAAGCATAGAGCTTATCTACAGTAGCTGTGCAAAGTGAATTTACTAAATGGAATGCCCAGTTCAGGTTCAGTCAAATAATGCAAATCAGTGTTAATTTTGGCAGCTATTTTTGAGTTAGTCTTAGTCTTAGTCTTTAGACGAAAATAGTTATTAGTTTTAGTCACATTTTAGTCATTTCTATCCTTCAAAGTTTTAGTCTAGTTTTAGTCGACGAAAACTCAAAACGTTTTAGTCTAGTTTTAGTCCAGTTTTAGTCGATGAAAAATTACATTTTAGTCAACTTTTAGTCAAAATGTTTTCTCTCTTTAAACCAATTCAGTTAGGCAAATACAGGTATCTGAAATTGGAATCAAGGTGACAGCATCAAGTGTTGAAATTTGTAAAGCAACATTTCACTCTCATAACACTTTACTTAGTTAGTTAGTTGGATATCTCTAGTCTAGACTCTCACATTGATGCAATACTGCTGTGTTGTCCTTGCTGATCCTCTAAGGTAAGGATAGTGCATACACATAGATACAAGTGGTACTGGTAACATAGTGGAATGTTCTTTACTCCAAGTCAAGAACCAAAACATTATTTTTTTTAGCCTTCTTATATTTATTTTCCAAAACCTCAAATAAAAGTGAAGACACGTATGCCCAAAACAGAGCAATAAATGATGAACAATGACATGACACCTGAAGTTTTGGATCACGAAAATTACAGACTTGAGTTAGCTCAGTGACTCAAACCTTAGTCCATTGTAGACTCTCTACATTTATCAATAGTGTGTCAGTAACTTGTCAACAGAGGGTCATCACTCACAAGATGCAGTGCAAAGCAGTAACTTGTATAAATTGTTGTATAAAACTATCCCTCACCTTAACATTATATGTTTCTGTACCTACAAATAAAATAAAAATGTTGAAAGTGCATACATACCTATAGAATAAGATAAACCTTGAATAAACGTGGCCTTATAAACAATCAGAGGGAACCACCTCTGTTGTGCACTCTCATATCAAGTAACAGACAAAGTAGCATTAACAACCTTTTAGCCTACTAATCTCTATTCAGTTTGAGGAAAGCACTTCTCTCTAAAATGACTCTTGCTCTATTTCGACGGCCACGAGTGAGGTCACCTGTGATACTAAAAACTCGCTCAGCAAATGCTTGAGATGCTGGCATTGCCAGAAGATCTAAGGCAAGAGGTTTTAGGGTCTGATAAACAGAACCCTGTGCAGCCCAAAACTCAAGAGCAGTCTCTTTGTTCATGGGCTGTGACAGCTGCTCCTTGAATTTCAGCATTTCCTGCCTGACACAGGGCTTTGAGAGGCTAGATCTAGATGGCCTGCTTGCACTTGCTTTTGACAGGAATCTAAATCTCGGCCGCTTTGTCTCTGGTACCTCTCTCCTTTCTTCTTCATCCTCATTGTCATCAGTCTCCTCCTCCCGTATTACTGGTGACACCATCTGAGCAATGTAATCTTCTGCTTTTCTCAGAAGCTCCTGAATTTGTACGTCGTCATGCTCATTTTCAATGAGTGCTTCGGGTGAGACTGTTGGGTCGAGGAAGCATGCTGCAGCAATGAGGGGTGAGAATTTTGTATCACTGGGATCAAGAAAGCAGCTGAAGCGTTGGCCCATGTTTTCCTTCATCCTCTGTGACAGGGAAGCTAGGTCCCTGTAGCAAGAACCCTGGGCCTCGGGGAACTCAGAGAGGTGAGCATTCAGGTCCAGGAGGGCGGGCAACACCAGGGATAAGGACATTGTGTCACTCTGGAGCATCTGGGTGTGCTCAGCAAAGGGGAGGAGCAAATCTCTGAGAGCAGTGAGCTTCTGCCACTCACTTGGCAGTAGACAGTCCCAGCCCATTCCATCAGCTACCTGAACAAGGGAGTCCTTCACTTGGAGAAGGCGTGATATCATCAGGTATGTGCTGGACCATCTAGTAGGGCAGTCTTTGACCAGAGTGAGTCCACACAGCTTTAGCAGTCGCTGAATTGCCACAGACGACTTGCGGAAGAGCCGGACAAGTACTCGTATTCTGTCAAGGAGTGGTTTGACACTTGCATCTTTCTGGATCATGTTCACCACGAGTTGCAGTGTATGTACAACGCAGGGGGTCCTCTCTATGGCTCCGTACCTAGATAGACAAACACAGAGAAAAAGACAAATACTTTATTAATCCTCTAGGAAATATAATTGCCATGAGCAACACAATGCAATACAATATACAACGTATTAACACACATCTTTACATCTATACTTATTATGATCCATACCGTTAACCTGTCACATTTCTGGCTGTACATTTGGTTTTGTACCAAGTTACTGTTGATCTTTTATACTCTAATATTTAGTTTATACTTGAAGTCTATATATTTGCACTATCTTACTTTTTACCACAACTGCTGCAAAATAATTTCCCTCTGGGTAAATAAAGTAATATCTTATCTTAAATGCTAAAAGAGAATATAACCAAGCACAGCTTAATGACATGATCTATGTAATTGAGCCTGCTACTGAAAACACTGAAAATATTAACAGCTACAAACTAAAAGAATGTACCTTCGGTCTTCGACAACCTCACAGTCTTCCTCATCACTCTCCTGGGATTCTTCCTCAGAGCTGCTGGGCTCATCATGTACATTTTTTTTTAATGCTGCAACCATGTTGCTTCCGTTATCAGTTATGACTGTCAGAATTTTGTGTTTTGGTATTCCCCAGTCCTCTGTGCATCGTTCTACACAAGTCTTTATAGACTCTGCAGTGTGTGGGTGGGAGATCTGGTCAAGTCTCAACAATATGTGCTTCCCTTTATTCTCCTTAGTGCAAAAGTAACATGCACTAATTGCCAGGAATGATGCTGTAAATCCTTTTTTTGTCCATATGTCCAGCCCAATTGTTATTTTGCGTGCTGTGGCGAGTCTTTCTTTGAATTTTTGTTTTTCGTCAATGTAAAGCTTGTCAACTAAGTTGTTTATTTTGTTTTTTTTGGGTATGTTCAGCCTCTTATCGAAGGTCTCCATCATAAGGATGAAATCCTCATCCTCAACTGTACGGGCAGGTAGACCGGTGCGTCCAATCCACTGGGCAATGACCTTTTCTTTAGTGCCTTGTTCCAGCGAGTCTGCTTTGTATTTTGGTCCTGAGGAGGAGAACGCTGCTGGGATAGTTGACTGTTTCCTCTGATTCTTTGCACCAGGACCAGGTTGCTGTTTTTGAGTACTCGTCTCTGGAATCTAGGTGAGGAAAAATAAGATTGCATAATTACTCCCTATACAGACCTACAAGGCCTACAGATGAATTCTAATTAATTAAATGTAGGCTAATCCCTTTAAAATATGCCTTTGGTAATAGTATTATCATTCAAATATAGTATATCAATAATATCAAGTTTAGATTTTGAAGATTCTAATTATGTGATAATACAATACAACTAGCCTATTATATATGCCTACCTGGCCTTAGAGATAAGAAACCATACACAAATATTTTCCAAATAAATTGCTGTGTAATCTTAAAAAAAAACACAATGCAGTGACTAGATAGTTATTGCAATGCAAGCTCAGCCAACATTAGCCTGGAAGCCAGGTTCATTCATTTGCTACCGGTAACTGAAAACTTGTTTGCAAGAAAGGCTAAGCCAACATGGATAGCTAGTAAATGTGCCACTAGTTGCCAATGCCGACTGCCCAGTAACATAGACTTAACGTTAGCAAATTGATATGCTTAGTTAGCGTTACCACTTACGAGTTAGTTACGACTTATCATGTTGTTGTCATGTACAGTTAGCTAACTTACCGTGGCATAAATAGCAGGATGGTGCGCCTTCAAGTGCCTCTTCAGGTTGGTTGTATTCTTCCCAACTAATTTGAAGCCACATGGCGTCTCTCCTTCTCCCGCAGTAACAGTGCAGTGTGTTTTACTTTCTACCGAATTATAAATAAAGTGTGTCCATATATCTAGTCTTTTTTTCCGACCAAAAACTAAAAGCGCTGTCGCTGAATCCGTCATCTTGTTATTTTCTCACTGTTTGGACACCACCTGCTGCAGCTGGGGTGGGGGTGAGTGACGTGTGCAGATTCCCAGAATCCCAAATAATTCAACCAATGACAGGGATGCATTTTGAAAGACAAGACGGACAATTAGGGGGAAATAATATCCTGCATTTTTAATGTCCGATAGTCCACCCTTAACACCTTCGTCTCGTCTCGTCTCGTCAACGAAAACTAAATTTACATTTCGTCATAGTTTTCGTTATCAAGAATCTATTTTTAGCTCGTCATCGTCTCGTCTTAGTCATGTAAAAAAGGTCGTTGACGAACATTTTTCGTCATAGTTTTCGTTAACGAAATTAACACTGATGCAAATGCTACTTAGCTGATAGCTTGTTAGCCTAGGCGGCAAACCAGCCTGGTGAAGAAAAGCAGTCTTTGTCGCTTGTTGCTGCATGCGGCCAGTTGAAATCTCGTAGTAGTTGCAGTGCGGTAAGCTTGAAGACTATTAGGAAAGCGCTTTTTTTTTAATGAACAAGGTAAATATTATATAGTTGGTATCAGTAAAATGTATAATCTACAATAAAATCTCGTTTAAAATTGTGTTACGATGTCTAAAGTTACTGATAAGTCACATGTTTCCTGCCTGGCCGCAGCGTGTATCATTACCCTCTCTCGTCTGGGCGCTAAGAAAGGAGCCCTCAGCCAGTGCACTCAACACTTTGCTGACTGTTGCTATCTGTAAACTATGCCACCGAAACATAATTTCAGCCAATCAGCGTCGTCAGATCTGATGGTCATAGGGCGCCCTGTCAGCGCAGTTGCACAGTTTATACTGTAGAAACTATGTCCAGGACAAGGTATTTGGAAGTTTTGGAAGATTCATAGCTAACCACACTGAAGATTATGGATTATCTCATATTTTTAAACCTCAATTTGTCCCCCCCCCCCCCTCCCTCTAACATCACCAGAAGTCATCATTTAAGGGGTCATTTCTCAAAATGTTCTTCCGGGGGAGCATCCCACCGGACCCCCCTATATGGTTTGGTCACCATTTCCATAGCCCCACCAAAAATATTTTCCACCAGCCGCCACTGACCGTAACCATGGTGAAGTCTGTAGGTAGCATCTGTCCCGTTTTCTGTTCTACTCGAGGCAAATGACAGGCATAAAACCCTGGCAGCAGAAGGCATCACAACTCTTGTGACATTTCTAACGAAGGCTGTAAACGACATGCCAATTTTGTCATGGTCCCATTTCACACTGAATGTACAGGCTGAATGCAGACTGCTGGAGGACGGAAATGCTGTCAATGCATTTTTTCAAGTGGATGCTTTTTGTATTTGTTCAAGCAAGCGCTAAATGTTAAAGGAGAGGTGTCATGCTTTTCCGGTTATTCCGGTTATTGTGTTATGAAGGTTTTTATGCATGTAAACGGTCTGCAGAGTCACAAACCCTCAAAATACACCCTGTAGCGAGTAAAACTCTAACACAGAAAAGACCTCCCCAAAACGCCTCGTCATTGTCCATTTGATTCTTCCGGGTACGGCATGATGTCATGCCGTACCCGGAACGAAATGGACCAATCCGTGGAGCCGTTACGTTACGTCCGCGGAGCCGTTACGTTAAGCCCCCGCTGATTGGTCCAAATTGACCAATCCACGGACTTCCTTTTTTGACATCCCTTATATTGTTTGACTTCTGTATTATTTTACTAAACACACAAAATATGTGTATTAAATAATGGCAAGGGTTGACATTTGCTGTAGTGAACTATATAATTAGCATTTGGTTAAAAATAAAATGAACAAACGATATGCCTAATGGGAGATCTAGTTGGGCAGGTTTGATTTGAGTAAGCGACAGTGTGCTGGCACTGTCACTTTCACATTACTGCAAACAGCTGAGCCCCTTCAGGCTACACACACACACAGCGCTTCAAATTACCGAGCAATGAGGTGTGAAAAACAGCCAGATTTGGCAATGCAAAAGAAACGTTCATGTTGTCTCTGTCTTTCACAAGCTGAGCCACCCAGATTCTCCCACAGGCAGAACAAAAGCAGCCCAACGCCTTTGTCTCCTTCAATCCGCTGGAGCTAATGGGCAAAACTCTGACAGACAGTCTGACAGGGCTCCAGTCGAGAAGAGGTTCATTACAAGTCTTACACAGCTGTCCATCAGACAGGAGACGGTTCAGGGATTAGCTCCTCCACCGAGGTTCCTAGAGGTTCATTTCTACATCTGGACCACAACTGTCAATCAGTCAGCCCACAGAGCACCTCTTGTTTATTGCTCTCATCAGGACTGGGAGCAAGAGGCGACTTCTATCTGACCAAGAGGACCTAGACCGATTATCAGTCTAGCTTGCGTTCAGCCTTTTATTGCAGAAGTCCAACACGGTGCCCACATCAAAATAACAAGATTCATTTGTCTGTTTATAAAGCTCATATATATTAAGTTAAAGCAGCGCTTACATTGGACCTTAAATGTTTACGCACAATCTTGAAGTTGCTGCCCCCAGCGTTTTTCGAAGTAGCTTAACTAATAAGTATATCCCATCTGTACAATCAATGCCAGTGATGAACTCTTTATCATCAATTAACTCGCTAGTTTTGTCTGTTCGGCAAGCAGGTGGTGCTTTCAGGGAGTGTGTGTGTGCTTGTGTGACTTTCTGGGAGTATCTTTATCAATACCCCCCAGGAAATCCACCATTGATCATAAAAAGAGCCACCGCCACAGTAAATAATAGGAGCAAGGCAACTTCAAAATATTCTGTGTTTCTTTTCCTTCCTCTTTGGTTTCTATTATGTTTCTGTTTTATTCATTGTCCCCTTACACCTCCCTGTTGAGTAGACAGAATGCATGAAGGGCAACATTTCCTTTCTCACTTCTACTAAGATATGATGGGGCCACAAACTGTTCTCACCACCCAAAGGCATACACTGTTCAGAGGGCATTCAGGAGGAGAACAAAAGCCAAGAACTTCCCCTCTGACCACACTACCTCACTTGGCTTAAGGAAAATAAGTGGATATGGGAAATGTCTACTTTCATTTACAAAAAATAATACAGATGGGGGGGGGGGGCTGCAGGTGCCAGGCTTACGTGTCTTTCTATACATTCTAAGTGATTGTTTGGATTTAATTTACTTTATTTCCAGCACTTGAACTTTACAAAAGCTGCGAGACAGTGTGAACCACTTTTCTTTTAAGTTAGTCTTTTCCTACATTTTAAAGTTCTATATTTGTGAAGAGTGCATAACTTTGAGTTGGTGATAGCTGAACTGTCCCTAGTAAATAAAAGAAAAAGAAAGAAGCACAACAGAAGAACATGGGCTCTGGAAGAGACTGGTTGATATAGAAATGTTTGGACCGTTACAGAAAACCTTCATCATTTTAAGTTACGTTACTACGTCTGTACTAACACTGATTTTTGAACAAAGCGGAAGCACTACAAACATATTTAAACCAATTAAATCATGCTTTTATCAATTGATTGTGTTAAATGATTGCTTTATTATGTAGCCACGCAATAATCAACCGGCTCGTTGCACATTATCCCTTTCTAAATATGCTTAAAAATGCTGGGAAAACTCAGCCTTCTTCCCTGAAAATTTCCCTAAACTGTGATCCTAGGCTGGTAGTGTTCAGTTGTATAGGAACATACTTTTGTAGGAGACAGGTTTGTCTCATAACTGATACCCAGGCTCCTGTTGACTGGAAATGGCATGTGGGTCAGGTTCTGAGGACTCTGATGGCATGTCTCCAAACTATCATTTTGTGAGAACCTTGGTCCCAGGTGCTCTTCTTGTCCAATCATATCTCTGGTGTTTTTTTATATTCTATTAAAATGAGTCAAAAATAGATGGAGATTGTCTTTAATGGATAACAGTCCTGTGACCTTCCAAGCACAAGATTACTCCTCCTAACCATATCCCACCCCCAACCTCTAATGATTGCAGGTCTCATCATAACTGTTGGCTCCCAGCTGTAAGGCTATTATCTTTCACAGAAACTGATGTCCCTTCAAATAACATCTAGCAGCGCATGTGTGTGTGTGTGCGTGTGCGTGTGCGTGTGTGTGTGTGTGTGTGTGTGTGTGTGTGTGTGTGTGTGTGTCAGTGTGCACAGCAAATACCAAAGTGTTAAAATCCCAGATTACTGATGACCAGAGTAGAAATGTTTACACTTTGGAGTAGAATGGACATAAAGTACACTTCTCAGAGTGCACCAGAACCTCTCGTTGGTGTTGTTGCTTGGTGTGGTGTTGGTGTTGATTTGTGTAGTGTTTATTCTGGGATGATGGACTCCCTCAGAGTATATCTTTGCATTGAGTCTGTCCGCATCTGACCCTCGACTTTTTGAAAATATTCTCCACGAAAAGCGCGACCGTGACCGTTTCAGATTGATGCAAGACTTATACATCCATGGATCGAACACGGCAACATTTCTCTAAGTAGACACCAAGTGAATAATTCTGAATATTCATATTTGTCTTCTTGTTTTAATTTGTATAACTAAACAACTAAAAACGATAACGTTAGCAAGTAGAATATTTGTGACGTTATTGTAGCGGTAACGTTAGCCGTAGTCAATCAGATTAACGTTTTTCTGACAACGAAAGATGTATTTCTTTGCTATTTTAGCTGCCGCTCCCGTGTTACTTGTTAAGCTGGCTACACACCAACCCGATTTTGGGAGTCAGAGGCCGTCAGAGGCCGTCAGAGGCAGTCGGGCATTCGCGGCGCCCTACTCAGGTTGGCGTGTCCCGCACCGTCGTCTCTTTACGGCACCTTTTCACACCTCCCGCGGCCGATTCAACAGGTCAGAGAAAGTCGGCCCAATCAATCACTCTGATTGGCTGTTCACACTACCGCTGCCTGCTGGTAAGGACAGTTATTGTCACTCGTCGACTGAAGTATTTGTGGTGTGTTCGTCGCGGGCGGCGTAGCCAACGTAGCTGACGTAAAAGTCGGGACGCCTTCGGTACGCGTTCTTTGGTCTCAGGTGGGTGTGTAGCGGCCTTTAGGCTTCATTCACACTGACTCAGGGGGGAAACCGCTCCTCTTTCCAATCATTCAACAGGGGGTAACGTTACGGGAGTGCCACAGCGGCCTTGAATAAATGTTTTTTAAATCCATAATCAACTCTAGTCTGCAGGCCCCGTTTGAAATAATGAGACCGTTAACTTTACGTTAGCAGCTGATAGCTTAGCTACCGCCAATTTACGTTACTCATGTAGATTGAATGATTTCGAAGCTCTCGCCTCCCGCCTGATATAATGCTGTTAACAGTTAAGTCTAACTTCGCACTACATTTGGTACTGTACATGTGCAATAGACCAATTCCAGTTGTGGAGGAAGTTTTCATATGATTTAAGTTAAAGTGGACCTATCATGCTATATTTAAATGATATATTGTAGGGCCATACCTATATAAGGTATATTTATACGTTTCTGTTTTCAAAATACCAAACAGATCATGCATTTTAGCCATGCCTCATTTCGCTCTATTTGCTGTTCTCCAGCCCTGTTTTTGCAGGGGGCTGATTCTGTGAGCTGCAGCTGACCACGCCCCCCTGCAGGAGAGGGGAGCCGCTCTGATCAAGTCAGAAGAGGGGGAGAAAAATAGATCTCCGTCCTCCGTGTTTTATTATATAGAGTCGTTATTCATTTGTTTTAAAGCTCAATAAATAACAAAGAAGACCTTTGACCGGCACTTTTCAAATTTTGTCCGGAAGATTTAAACTTTAACGGACATCTTGACCGGCGAAAGAAAACCTAACTGAAACTCTGCCGCACGGTCCCCTCGTTCCTTGGAAGAGGCGGAGAGGTGGGTGTTTGTCATCTGCTGGTGGACTAACCGGAGAGAATTACAGTGCTTGCCTCGACGGGGAGGGATTGCATTGAATTAAAGCAGCGGGAGGCGGGAGCAAACGCTTGCCTCGGGGAGGGAGAAAAAAAGCCACAGCGGAGAATAAAAAGAAGGGTAACCATGGTAACCATGCGCGGGAAGTCTTCTTCGCTGCTTTTGTGGCAGACTACAGCGCCACTTACAGGCCTGGCATATGTACTACAGCGTCTCCAGCGCTTTCGAGCGGCAATGGCCGGCCGTGGCCCAACCCCACATTCCCCTGATAGGTGGAGAGTTGGCCCAATAGCCGTAGCGCCACCGTCCTGACGTCAGGACAGTGTTCAAATCTGGATCAGTTTTGATCAGATCTGTTGCAGCCCCTTTTTTAGAGATTTGGGTATGGAGGAAAATAGAGAGGGTTGTGTTTTCTGACACTTGGTGAGTTCCCTGGAACACCGGGGACACATATTCATGTATAAAAGACGTACAAAAGTGCATTTTGCATGTTAGATCCCCTTTAAGTAAAAGTACAAATAGGCTACCACCCTGTGAATATACTATAAGTAAAAGGCCTGCACTTAAAACCTGACTTAAGTAAAAGTATGCGAGTATAATCAGCTAAATGTACTTTAAGTATAAGTAAAAGCACTCATTGTGCAGTGAAATTGTCCCTGTCAGTGTTTTACTATTTTTGGGATGCTTTTAGGTTTTATATTACTGCTGCATTAATGTGTATGTTGCATTTGACTTCTGTTCATGGTAATGGCCGAGCTGATCTGATTTGCTATCAAAGGTTTTTGTCAGTGTCTGACCCATCCATCAAAATATGATGTACAGTGTAGTTATATTTGTGTTTATTGTTATCTTACAGTCATCTCCAGCCTTCAGGAGTACTCTGGTCTAGTGGAGGCAACCTTACATCCTAGCAGTTGGGACCACAAGAAACAGCTCCATGAGTACTACATTGCGTTGGATGGTGAGCTCCTTCCCTGCAAGGCCAAGTCTTCCCTGTCAGTTTTGATGAACTTTTTAAAGCACATTATGTGTTTGGGATCTCCTATGACCAGGCCTTAAACGGCATGTACACATTTTTGCCGAACACCATCTACAACATTGATGTAAACTGGTTGCCATGTACACTTTGCACATTAGCACTAGTGTATGGTATTCCACGTTGTCCATTTGTTGTAACAGGATTTTGGAAGGATGACCTCTAAAGTTTCCCCAGGCTAAAGAGGCCTAATGAGCACATGTACACACATTTCCACCTATGACCAATGTACTAGATAGTTAATGGTTAGTTAATGAGGAGTTCCTGAGTGACTATGATTGAAGAACTGATGGTTAGTTACTGGTAAACAGACTGCGGGGGTACTGTATGAATGAATGATTCATTAATGAGTTACTTTGATTGAAGAACTGATGAATTGTTACTAGTAAACAGACTGGGGGGTACTGTATTAATGAATCATTCGTTAATGGTTAGTTAATGAGGAGTTCCTGGGTGACTTTGATTGAAGCAATGGTCCGCTGCAGCAGAGCACTTTTAAACCGGCCATCTTCGGCTGGCTTGGGTCCCACACTGGATCGACTGGTGGATGTGGATCCGACTCACATTTTACTGCTTAAGTCATCATTACTTACCTTACCATTACTTAGGCCGTTTGTGTACCGTAAACTCAAGTAACGCATACAAAAACAGTAGTTACCCATTACCTAATGATGACTTTACCGTTACTTAAGCAGTTTGTTTCCCCTCAAGTAAAGTAATGCATCAAAAACAGTAGTCACCCATTAACTAATAATTTCCTCACCATTAGTTAAGCAGTTTAACAAACAAACAAACAAACACTGTTGATGACAATGATGGATCTACAGCCACTGAAGTTTACATTTTTATTCAAACAACTTGAACGTTTTGTATATGTGTTATGTGATTATATTGTTAACTAGGAACATTAAAAAAAATGAAAATAAAAACAACTTTTTATAAAAACAAAAACAAAAGCTGCACTCTAAATCAAAAATCTATTTAAAAACAAGAGAGCATCAATATAAAAAAAAAGTCATATCAATTCAAAACATTAGAAAAAAATAAAATAAATGGCCTGTTAAAACAAAAAAACAACCATTCCTCACTTCCCCCTTGGATATATGGATACAAGTCCTCCATTGGACTTCAACTCCTGGACCTTCCCCTCTAAATTGTTGTCCTTAATTGCAGACTTGCAGTTTTAGGAGAAACGGAGAAGGGTTTCCCCCTTCTTCAGTGTTCCCCGGATTTCTCTGAAGATGTCCGGGTTCACGGCATTGAGTTCTGCAATTCCTGCAGTGTCTGTAATTGTTTTTCGGTCCACTCCAACCGCTCTGTATGCAGCCGTTTTGTTTTTACCCTTGTTCACAGCCTCCAAAACGCGCTTGTAGCGGGTTATGGCCTTTTCTGGGGTCAGGAATGAAACAGAAAAAAAGACAAATATTTAACTATTTAACAACAGTACTTTGTTGTTGCCTATCCTAATGATGTTGGTAATGCAGTTGGATATGGGTTTATTAATATTGATAATATTCTTGTACTAGTGTTATATAGTGGTAGTGTAATCCTTACATACAAAATAGTGTAATGAATTGGTGTCGTGCAGGCATCCTCAAAGTCCGGACTCCGGTCCGCTATGTCTACTGCAAACAGCGCTCTGCATGTACGACTGTTCCACTGTCTGTGTGTGTGTCTGTCAACGCATTGGTCCAATCACATTCAGCATCCCGTCAGCGTTTTTTTCCCCCACCAACAGTCTGCGAATCAGAGGCACAGTAGGGCGGGTGGGAAAAATGCGTGTGTGTGTTAAAAAAAAAAAAAAGTCAGAGCGAGAGTTAACAGCTCATCTAGTTGCATCTGTACTGTAGTAGTAGCCTAGTTTCACCTACCGGGGTGGCAACTGCCACCCTAAAAATAGGCCTTGCCACCCCAGCTGCCACCCCAGTTGGCAGCTTTGTTTTGAAAGAAAAGTTGTGGCTCATCGGACATTTATGAGAGAAAGTCTCTAATGTCCAAGTGCAAGTGAATGCAGCACAAGACGAACGTCTTGTAACCCCTCCCCCGGCCCTGGCGCGAGCGTGGAAATATGATTGGCGGCGATTTCATTTGAACGGGACGGCGCAAAACGAGAAGCATTCGGACCCAAGTACGGAAGGAATGAGGTATTTGCGGTCTACAATGACAGAGAAGAGACTGTCAAGTTTGGCTGTACTCAGCATTGAATCAAAACGCACTAAAGCTGTTGATCTTAATAATTTTGTGAGGCGTTTTGCTGAACAAGATGGTAATCGCCGCATTCAGCTGTAATAGACTCGTCAACTTGATGCTCTGCTCACGGATGAGCATACACAACTGTTAAGATGATGACCTTACGTGTGTAAATATATTTTTTTCTTTGTGTTTCAAAAAACAGTTTTAAGTCCTGAGAAAGTCAAATAAGACGGTGTGTAAAACTACACTACCCAGCCAAAGAAAAGTAACCACTTTGATTGAACTAGGCCAGTAGGTAAGGACATTCCACTGGATAATAACTGAAGTATAAAAGAATGCATGACTGAAGTGATGGAGACCATGTTTGAAGGCAAACAAAAAGAGGAAATAACAGGTCAAATCAAGCAAATCCCCCTCTCAGATTCCACAGCAACCAGAAGAACATAAATACTGGCTGGTGATTTGATGAATCAGCTTTGTGATGGAATAAAAAATGCACAGTGCATTTCCTTAGCTGTGGATGAGTCCACTGACACCACTGACAATGCTCAGTTGCTGGTGTTTGTGAGTTTTTATGATGAGGCAAAGGGGGAGTTTGTTGAAGATGTGTTGGGCCTGACAAACCTCAGTGGACACACAAGGGGGCAAGACATTTATAAAGCAATAATGGGAATGCTGAATGAAAGAGGGTGCAGCTGCCTTTATTCATAACTGTGCAGCTCTTACACTGCGACTCTGAGGGATCAAGCACAGACACAATAACAATGAAAACTGCTGCATACAGATTATTTTTGTTTTTGCAACCTCGTGTTAAGAATCTTGTTGCAATTGTTTAAAAGTTTGAATGACCGTAATAAACAGACCTTTGTCTTATTGAAACATTTTTTTGGACCTTTAAGATTTGTATTTGAGTACCCCTGGTGTAGTGTAAAGGTATTACTAGTCGTGTAGCTTTGCTCAAAGTAATGTTTAAATGTTAGTTATTGTGTTTGGGGTGTGTACCTTTTATATACAGAAGTTAGGTTTGGGCAATCAGCTCTACTTTTAGATCGTCCAATCATGTTTAACACACATAACTGATAAGACGATCCACAATGTGGATTTAACGCTTATTGACATTGCCCCGTTTCTCATTTATAAACGCATAATTATTGCAAAGTTTTAGCCTGGCATCCTCATTTATCCGATGTCTCAGCAGCCTTTAAATGGAACAGTTTGGAGAAGCTGCTCTCCCTGTTTATTTTGAAAAATCTGGCGCTGCAGGTTAGTGTAAGCGTGCAGAGACCAACAGAGATGGAGTTGTTTGGAAACACTGGTGTCGCTCTGAACACAGCGACATCACAGCATGTTCAGTTTAACATTATAGGCTATATTTAGTATCACAAATAGAATTAAGATACAGGTTTGAGACACGGAAAGAGAGGCAAACTGGGTCTCAAGACGCCTTACTATTGGACGCACGATGTGATGGCCCGAGCGCTGCGCTCAAGTTAAAACTTGTTCAACCTTAGCGCAGCACTGACCAGCTCTAGCACCGGCAAAAACATAGACAATGAATGGATTAGAACCTGCGTGTCCTAGTGTTCTTTAACGTTACATTTCTATTAAAGCCTGTTTTCATTTTGAACGCAAAAAACAATGCTGTGTTTTGAATATCGGGGCCTTAACACCAGGTACCTCCTACTAAAAAATCCCAGCGTCCGTTGAGCAAAAATGGCTGCAGAACCCAGGGTGAGGCTGCTCGGAGTACATAGCACGAATGACACCTCTTTTCCCTTCTCCCTCTTAGGTGCCTTACAAACAATGGACGTCCGCTCTCGGGAGCGTCGGAGTGGTGCGGTCACCCTAAGTGACAGACCTAAAGTATCCGGGATTCAGGCATCTTCCCTGGCTTGTACATTTTTGGTGATGCGCCCTGGAGGTATCAGACTATTTTAAACAACTTTTCCCCGCCTTTCAAACACTTATTCCGGGGTTTTAGCCAGTCATTTTGCACGAAATCATTTAACATTGACGGTCTCCTGAAAAAGCACATATTCTGTGCATTTTCAGGAGAGCGTCTATGTTAAATGATTTCGTGCAAAATGACTGTCTAAAACTCTCTTCCAGACATTTAAAAATACTTTCCCCGACCATTTAAACATTATTTCTGGCTTGTAAAGTGCAGTTATGCGCCCTGGAGATATTGCACTATTTACAAAATGTAGCACTCTGTTTATTTCACACCTCCAGGAGAGACCAGGGGGAAATCACCTCTCTCTGCCCGCTCACAGAGCCCCGAAGGACGGACTAGAGACCTCCAGCACCAGTCCCTAACAGTGGGACTCTGTTTATTTCACACCTCCAGGGCGGAGACCGGGAAAATCACCTCTCATTGCCCGCTCACAGAGCCCCGAAGGACGGACTAATTACCTCCAGCATGGGCCCCTAACAGTGGGACTCTGCACCTCCAGCAGAGACCAGGGGGAAATCACCTCTCTCTGCCCGCTCACAGAGCCCCAAGGACGGACTAATTACCTCCAGCATGGGCCCCTAACAGTGGGACTCTGCACCTCCAGCAGAGACCAGGGGGAAATCACCTCTCTCTGCCCCCTCACAGAGCCCCAAGGACGGACTAATTACCTCCAGCATGTCCCCATAACAGTGGGACTCTGTTTCTTTCACAGCTCCAGCAGAGACCAGGGGAAAATCACCTCTCTCTGCCCGCTCACAGAGCCCCAAGGACGGACTAATTACCTCCAGCATGTCCCCATAACAGTGGGACTCTGTTTCTTTCACAGCTCCAGCAGAGACCAGGGGAAAATCACCTCTCTCTGCCCGCTCACAGAGCCCCAAGGACGGACTAATTACCTCCAGCATGGGCCCCTAACAGTGGGACTCTGCACCTCCAGCAGAGACCAGGGGGAAATCACCTCTCTCTGCCCCCTCACAGAGCCCCAAGGACGGACTAATTACCTCCAGCATGTCCCCATAACAGTGGGACTCTGTTTCTTTCACAGCTCCAGCAGAGACCAGGGGAAAATCACCTCTCTCTGCCCGCTCACAGAGCACCGAAGGACGGACTCGAGACCTCCAGCATGTCCCCATAACAGTGGGACTCTGTTTCTTTCACAGCTCCAGCAGAGACCAGGGGAAAATCACCTCTCTCTGCCCGCTCACAGAGCCCCAAGGACGGACTAATTACCTCCAGCATGGGCCCCTAACAGTGGGACTCTGCACCTCCAGCAGAGACCAGGGGGAAATCACCTCTCTCTGCCCCCTCACAGAGCCCCAAGGACGGACTAATTACCTCCAGCATGTCCCCATAACAGTGGGACTCTGTTTCTTTCACAGCTCCAGCAGAGACCAGGGGAAAATCACCTCTCTCTGCCCGCTCACAGAGCCCCAAGGACGGACTAATTACCTCCAGCATGTCCCCATAACAGTGGGACTCTGCACCTCCAGCAGAGACCAGGGGAAAATCACCTCTCTCTGCCCGCTCACAGAGCACCGAAGGACGGACTAGAGACCTCCAGCACCAGTCCCTAACAGGGGGACTCTGTTTATTTCACACCTCCAGGGCGGAGACCGGGAAAATCACCTCTCATTGCCCGCTCACAGAGCCCCGAAGGACGGACTAATTACCTCCAGCATGGGCCCCTAACAGTGGGACTCTGCACCTCCAGCAGAGACCAGGGGGAAATCACCTCTTTTTGCCCGCTCACAGAGCCCCAAGGACGGACTAATTACCTCCAGCATGGGCCCCTAACAGTGGGACTCTGCACCTCCAGCAGAGACCAGGGGGAAATCACCTCTCTCTGCCCCCTCACAGAGCCCCAAGGACGGACTAATTACCTCCAGCATGTCCCCATAACAGTGGGACTCTGTTTCTTTCACAGCTCCAGCAGAGACCAGGGGAAAATCACCTCTCTCTGCCCGCTCACAGAGCCCCAAGGACGGACTAATTACCTCCAGCATGGGCCCCTAACAGTGGGACTCTGCACCTCCAGCAGAGACCAGGGGGAAATCACCTCTCTCTGCCCCCTCACAGAGCCCCAAGGACGGACTAATTACCTCCAGCATGTCCCCATAACAGTGGGACTCTGTTTCTTTCACAGCTCCAGCAGAGACCAGGGGAAAATCACCTCTCTCTGCCCGCTCACAGAGCCCCAAGGACGGACTAATTACCTCCAGCATGTCCCCATAACAGTGGGACTCTGTTTCTTTCACAGCTCCAGCAGAGACCAGGGGAAAATCACCTCTCTCTGCCCGCTCACAGAGCCCCAAGGACGGACTAATTACCTCCAGCATGGGCCCCTAACAGTGGGACTCTGCACCTCCAGCAGAGACCAGGGGAAAATCACCTCTCTCTGCCCGCTCACAGAGCACCGAAGGACGGACTAGAGACCTCCAGCACCAGTCCCTAACAGGGGGACTCTGTTTATTTCACACCTCCAGGGCGGAGACTGGGAAAATCACCTCTCATTGCCCGCTCACAGAGCCCCGAAGGACGGACTAATTACCTCCAGCATGGGCCCCTAACAGTGGGACTCTGCACCTCCAGCAGAGACCAGGGGGAAATCACCTCTTTTTGCCCGCTCACAGAGCCCCAAGGACGGACTAATTACCTCCAGCATGGGCCCCTAACAGTGGGACCTCCATAACCTTGCACACCCTGAGTCCCGGGCCCCCCACAGTTAAGCACTCCCCCACGGACTAAACACAGGTATTCACACCCACCAGAACCTCGTGCCCCTGGTGACCTTACAAGGGGGTGGTTTTATGGTGCTTCTGTGTCCGCCCATCAGCATCCATATTCGGCCTTCTTCACGGCATCACCCCCCCTTCTGTGGAGGGTATTCTCGTGCCCCTGGTGACCTTACAAGGGGGTGGTTTTATGGTGCTTCTGTGTCCGCCCATCAGCATCCATATTCGGCCTTCTTCACGGCATCACCCCCCCTTCTGGGCTGGAGGGTATTCTCGTGCCCCTGGTGACCTTACAAGGGGGTGGTTTTATGGTGCTTCTGTGTCCGCCCATCAGCATCCATATTCGGCCTTCTTCACGGCATCACCCCCCCTTCTGTGGAGGGTATTCTCGTGCCCCTGGTGGTCTTACAAGGGGGTGGTTTTATGGTGCTTCTGTGTCCGCCCATCAGCATCCATATTCGGCCTTCTTCACGGCATCACCCCCCCTTCTGTGGAGGGTATTCTCGTGCCCCTGGTGGTCTTACAAGGGGGTGGTTTTATGGTGCTTCTGTGTCCGCCCATCAGCATCCATATTCGGCCTTCTTCACGGCATCACCCCCCCTTCTGGGCTGGAGGTTCAAACACTTTAACTTTTGTTCACCCTCCTCTGGCTTACACCTCCTCCGCCAACACTTGAGCGCTCATCACAGGGTTCAGCACCAAGGAGAGTGCCTCCCCGGTGCTGATGGAAAGTGGCACTTTTTCTGCCCCTGGTAACCATCAAGGTTATTGTTTTTTTTTTATTTTTTATTTTATTTTAACAAAAACCACAGTACACAGAGCCTAAAACATAAACTATTTACACGTACTACTGCTGCTATAACAGTACTACTAAATTTCTTAACCTACGTTTTAAAGTGCAGTTATGCGCCCTGGAGGTGTTGCACTATTAACAAAATGTATGCCCAGGATTCTGGCACCTTTCCTGGCTTGTAAAGTGCAGTTATGCGCCCTGGAGATATTGTACTATTTACAAAATGTATACACAGGATTATAATAATAATTATATACACGGTATACATATTCACAATGTTTAGCGGGATTCAGGGGACCAAATTAGGCGTCTAATTCTTACGGTGCACCAGGGCAAACAGGTTGAGTCCACGGCCCCTGCCCCATCATCAGGAGTGTCAACCAGCCCCGGTCCCGACTTCATTGGCCTCTTTCCCTCCCGCTTCCGCTTCCGCTGCTGCTGCCGCTCCAATGACCCATCAGGTGAAGATGATAGAGCAGTACTGTTATAGCAGCCCTCTTCGGAGGTCTCCCCATCTGACAGCGGTAGACATCCTTCTGATGATGATGCAGCTGCTGCCGCATCTGATGACGCCTCTGAACATGGAGCGGATTCTCAATGCCTCCTTTATACCTGGCGCATTCGCGTAGAACCGGTCCGCCGTGGTTACGTCGTGACACATAAACCTGGCGAGAATCGACCGGCTTTCTGGATCTTGGTGATGCTTGATATTGTCAGCCAGGGCAGTGCGCAGGATTGTGAAGGTGACGGCTGTTTCTAGCCCAGCATCAGCCCATGCCCTCTTCAAGTGAGCGTTCAGGTTCCTGGAGGCCCGATTCCCCCTTGTGAAAAGGAATAATTCATTCTGAGGACCCAGCAATGCCTCTTTAATCCCCATCCACCGCATGACCCAGCTAAACTCCTCTACTGTAAGCGCCAGCTGTGCTTCGCCATATGTCTTGGCCGTCTTGTGATCCTGCACATGGATGATGTAGCCCTCAGCAGTTCCCCTTATGGCTGCCTCTAAGACCTCACTGTTTTTCATGTTTGCGTACACGCCCGTACGGTGGCCATACAGGAGGCTCCAATGGAGGGTGAGATAGCCATAGAGAAGCTTCTGGGTGGTTGAGGTCGGCGTGCCGGCCATCAGGTCGAGGAGCTCCGGGATGCGCTTCTCAGCGGCCGCCATGGCGGCGAGAAGCTCCGCCTGGCTCGGCAGACGATCCAGTTTGTTCTCTTCACCTTAAACTGATGTAGAGTGACTGCCTTATTCAAGTGTTTCATGTTGGCTTTCACCTCTCTCATTATGTGGGTCATATCAGACTGGGTGAGCTTGCACCCCGGGGCTTTGACTCAGACATGTACCCCATGAACTGGTGCACATTCTTCAGGAAGAACTCTGATGTTGTGGACTGCCCGGCCCGGCTTTACAATATACTCGCTCCAGCCACGGATCATCTTCATGTTTCTTAGGAACAGCCAGTCTGACAGGCGGTTAACACCATGGGCCATGTATACTATGAAGTTCTTTATCCGGCTGATCTTCGACACAACATTGTCTTTCTGTTTTACTGTCGGAGCGACACCCAAACAGTGATCCAAGTATGTCTGAAGGTACGCCTCCATGCTTCTAGGCAACGTGATTTCACGCATGTATTCCCCCGTCCACACCCAGTGGACCAGTAATTTGAGGGAGAGGGCAAGTCATTAGCCAGCTTAGAGGCACGGGTCTTCCGGCATACAGGGGTCTCGCTACCGGAGGCTACTGCAAACATGACAGTTTCCACCGGGGTCTTCACAGGGGTCTCGCTACCGGAGGCTACTGCAAACATGACAGTTTCCACCGGGGTCTTCACAGGGGTCTCGCTACCGGAGGCTACTGCAAACATGACAGTTTCCACCGGGGTCTTCACAGGGGTCTCGCTACCGGAGGCTACTGCAAACATGACAGTTTCCACCGGGTCTTCACAGGGGTCTCGCTACCGGAGGCTACTGCAAACATGACAGTTTCCACCGGGGTCTTCACAGGGGTCTCGCTACCGGAGGCTACTGCAAACATGACAGTTTCCACCGGGGTCTTCACAGGGGTCTCGCTACCGGAGGCTACTGCAAACATGACAGTTTTCCACCGGGGTCTTCACAGGGGTCTCGCTACCGGAGGCTACTGCAAACATGACAGTTTCCACCGGGGTCTTCACAGGGGTCTCGCTACCGGAGGCTACTGCAAACATGACAGTCTTCACCGGGGTCTTCACAGGGGTCTCGCTACCGGAGGCTACTGCAAACATGACAGTCTTCACCGGGCTCTTCCCAGGGGTCTCGCTACCCGGTGGAAACTGGTAATATGACAGTCTTCACTGGGCTCTTCACAGGGTTCTTGACCGGTCTCTTTCCACCGGAGGCTACTGCAAGCATGACAGTCTTCACTGGGCTCTTCACAGGGTTCTTGACCGGTCTCTTCCCACCGGAGGCTACTGCAAGCATGACAGTCTTCACCGGGCTCCTCACAGGGGTCTCGCTACCGGAGGTTACTGGGGACTGCATGACAGTCTTCACCAGGGCTCTTCACAGGGGTATTGCTGCCTGAGGCTACTGTGTTTTG